>NC_044322.1:220314926-220638461 GCF_007399415.2 Gopherus evgoodei | reverse complement strand
TTTGATAAACTGGTGTTGGCCTCGTCTCTGTCGGTTCTGGTTTCACAGCTCTTGCAGAGGAAACTAATGCAAAGAGCTGTCAAAGCTACTTTAGAATTTACTTTTTAATTCAACTAAATAATCTAATACACAAACTAAAATAAAGTTTAAAGAGACCAAGCTTAGCCGAGTCTCTTTTCAATTTAAGTTTGAAAAAAAGTAAGTGCTGCCTGTTACTAGTTAATAGCTGTTGTAGATGGATAGCATGAATACGTAGTTGAAGATGGTGAAGGGTAGTGAAGAAGGAGGAGGTCGAGGTAGGGGTGGGGTACCATAGCGAGGTAGGTTATAGAAATAAATGCCGGAAATCCTTCCTCTTATGCCCAAATTTCACTGTTTCCCCCATAGCAATGTTAGGGACGCTTACCCCATAGGCTAATAGGTATGTGCGTATGGATGACAGGTATCTGCGCACTTGTGGTGTACTTCTTAAGTCTGTGGGTACAAGTTCAAAAAATCCTCTATGCCATTCTTCACTGTCTATTGGTCTAGGTAAAGGGTCTTAGACCTAAGCATAGGCACTTTATTTGGGTATAGGAAAAACAAGTTAAAAAGGTCATCTTTGCTTTTCTGGGTAAAAGGGCACAGGATATAGATATGCTAACTTTGCTTTAGCTTAAAATGCAGGTTTTTGGCCTGTGCGTTTCTTGCATTACAGCCACATTTATTTTTAATATGAATTAATAAACCTATCACAATACAGTACTTATAAGAAAAGATATGTTTGTGCAGGCAAGCAGATTAATCCTGAGGGCTACAGATGTTACTGCTTAAAAATGAGATGGGGTTAAAACCATGGAATATTCTTTATGACATGTATCGCACAAATTCCACTGACCTCCCTTCTTTTCTTTGCCTGCAGTAGGGTTTCCAATTTCCAAACCTGATGTGATCTTGCAGCTGGAACGAGGGGAAGAGCCATGGGTCCTGGACCTCCAGGGCTCAGAAAAAGAAGTGCTCCCAAGAGCTGCCTTCACAGGTGAGGAATTGGTTAAACAACTCAACAACTGTTTAGGAATGCAGGAAACATTTGGTATGCCCTATAAAGACCCTGTGAGCTCTTCAAGTTCAGGATTCTTCCCTGCAGATGTGGAATCATTATGGCAGATGTCACTCATGACTTCCCTCCGATTCTGACTGACAACTGTCAGCAGGTCCCTCCCCAATCTCACTTTCCCCTGAGTGTTATGGTGCAATGAGGACCCAGAACTGATCCTTCCACAGAGAAGAGAGGAAGGAGTTTGGGGAAAATAAGCTCCTGATAGATTTCATCTCTCTCACATATATTTTGGTTTGTTCATCCCTTTTTCCATTCCTCTGTCTGAGATTTCCTTTCTTTCTGGTGCAGAGAGTGACCTATGTCTGGATTCTCTCTGTCTCCCATCCAGTGATGGGATGGTGAGTGAGAACGAGGAGGAGAAACCCCAGCAGGAAGATGCTGTGCAAGTAGAACCACGTGGAACATTATCAGGAAGATCCAAAGGAAGTGTTTCCAGGAGTTGTGCATTCTCACAAAACACAAAAGCCTGTGAGACTCAGCAGAGGCCAGAGGAAAACTACAGTAGCCACTCAGACCTTCTTACATGTGGCAGAATCAACTTGGAAGAGAGACGCTACGCCTGCCATGAGTGTGGGAAAAGCTTCAATCGGAGCTCACACCTTCTCAGACATCAGAGAATCCACACAGGGGAGCTGCCCTTCACATGCGCTGAGTGCGGGAAAAGCTTCAATCAGAGCTCTGCCCTGAGCACACACAGGAGAATCCACACAGGTGAGAAACCATATGGATGCGCTGAGTGTGGGAAAAGCTTTAATCAGAGCTCAGACCTTATCAGACATCAGAGAATCCATACGGGGGAGACACCCTACACATGCTCTGAGTGTGGGAAAAGGTTCAGTCAGAGCTCTGCCCTGAGCACGCACAGGAGAATCCACACAGGTGAGAAACCATATGGATGCGTTGAGTGTGGGAAAAGCTTCAATCAGAGCTCAAACCTTATTGCACATAGAAGAATCCACACCTGTGAGAAACCGTATGGATGCTCTGAGTGTGGGAAAAGCTTCAGTCAGAGCTCAGACCTTATCAGACATCAGAGAATCCATACTGGGGAGATGCCCTACACATGCTCTGAATGTGAGAAAAGCTTCAGTCGGCGCTCACGCCTTATCACACATCAGAGAATCCACATAGGAGAGACGCCCTACACATGCTCTGAGTGCGGGAAAAGCTTCAGTCAGAGCTCTGCCCTAAGCGCACACAGGAGAATCCACACAGGAGAGAAACTCTACACATGCTCTGAGTGTGGGAAAAGCTTCAAGCAGAGCCCAAGCCTTATTAGACATCACAAAATCCACCTGAGAGTGAACTGTTATAAATCACTTGACTAGGGCTGGACAAAGATTTTTTTTTTTTGAATCACATTTGCTAATTCCCACATAGTGATTTTTGCACCATCTTCACCGTGGCGCCTCAGCTCCACCAGATCAGTTGCCTGCTTCTGCCTTTTGCAGCTCTCCCTTCTTTGGGGTCAGTCCTATGATCTTTTCTATCAACTCCTGTCCTTTTGAGTCATAGGCATGTGCGTCCCTCCCGCCAGGAATGTTCATCAGCTCCAAGTGGGAGAGAGATTTTGGTCTCAACAAACTACACTGAGGCAAAAACTACCTGTGCCTTCCATCCACTAGGACTGTTCATGGTGTTAGTTGCTCAAGTTAGTGATCTTGGTGTAAAAAGACAATTAGAATTGTAGTGCAGATGCAGCCCAGGTGCAGTGGTTGGCATTAGCTTTCCCCTTGACCTGACCTAACCTAAACTCCATCACTTCCTAGTCTAAATAAACCCTGAGCATTACGGTTATACTGTTCCCCCATTTCAAAGCAATTGTTAGTCATCGAGTTCTCCCTTGGGGAACAAATTATTTCATTCCCAGTTGCTCTGATGTTGCTTCAGGTTGTGCTGGGGAGCAGATATTTTTGCTACTATTTTCCTCACTTAAAATGTATTGAACTATAACAAAGAGCAGGGACAGGGCAGGGATAGGGAAAAATGTCATTTCACCCACTCTAACAACAGACATAGTTAGGGTAAATTAGATGGATTCCCTTTTTCCCCGTCACCATCCCAATCCCCCGGTTGTTTAATTGTTCAGGTCAATATTTTTTCTAAAAGGCTAGGAAGAGGATTCCCTAGTAAATGACTTGTAACTCAGCAAAATACCTATGCATTGGGCTCCCAAAGCAGTTGTGGCCCAGGCTCTGCAGGATATCGCTCCTGAAAGTAGCTCCTTCTTAATCAACTGCATGTTGCCTATTTGGGAAATGCAATCCCTATCTAGGTAGAGATGGGGAAAATGGAAGTGACGTTTCTGTTCAGTTCACCCTGAGATGCTGCAAACGTGTAGAAAATGGAATCTGTGTTGAATGTGATATAGTTGCAAAAAGATACCTATTTTTAATAGAGACCTGACATTTGTTGTCTTACAGGGATACTAAACCACACTTGAATTTAGTCCCTAATTTAAATCTGTGGTACCAGATTAAAAAATCAAAGGGCATATTTGGGGGAGTTATACCTCACTGTCGCTACTGCTGTGTTGTGTGGTTGGTGAAGAATTCTACGCCAGGGACTTGGAGTAATTTTATACTTAAGGTCAAAGATTTGATAAGGACTCAGGTAGAAATTGCAGGAACTTAGTGGCTGATTTTCACCTCAGAGATGGAAGCTATGGTGACCTGTGGCCCAGGTCAACTATTTTTCGAACCCTGCTCCCTAGTTAAGTGGCATTGATCACACTCCTAAAGGATGCCATGATTAAATTGGGAACAACAGTCTTTTACCATTTGTCTCCAAAGTTAGATGAGGCACAGAGAGAAACAGCTGATTCCTTCAGAGCCATTCCATGGCTATGGGTCCCAATCTGGCTGTCTTGTTGGAGAAGAAGCACTTCCATGCTGGGCAAATGATGGTAGCCAATGAGGGAATGTATCAGATTCCAAGTTCAGACTGCGGGATAGATGAATGCGGAGTCCAGAGTCTGTAGTTTGGTCTCTTAATTTTGCTATTAAGTCTTATGCATTGATATCACTTCTCCATCTCCTGCTACTCTAAAAGACTAGAAAGAGTGAAAATAGAGCACAGGTGGGTTTTTCTCATAATGCAACCTTCCCATGTAGTGTGAGACCCCTTCCATCCACGCTTACGGGAGAAGTCCCAGGGAGAAATGAAGTCCCAGAAATGGAAGGCTCCTAGGTTATTGTAGAATGTGATTTTACACAAAGCTGACTGAGTGGAAATGGGAATTAAGAGAAAACTGCTCTATAGGTTTCTATTTTGTAATCTTTGAATAAGTTGTTACCAGCGACAATGTAATTAAACATGAATTAGTGTAACATAAGAGACTGATTATGTGATAACTTCCAATGTTCTGATATAATTCTGGTTTTTTTCTAGTTCTCTCCCTGCCCCCTCCTACTATGTAGGAAAAGGTGGATAATCCTGAAATTAAAACCTCACTCAAAAAGAGTTAGAATGGGGGAATACGTGAGAGAAATAGCATGTATAAGAATAGAGACCCAAGATAGACTGTAATTATTTCTATTTCAAATGGAATTTATTTTGATCAATTTTCAAATCTTCTGTTAAGAGGAAAATTACTTGACAAGAGATGTAACCTTTTACCCAGTTAGAGGGTAACAGCCACAGAGTTCCCCAGGTCTCGTTTGCAAAGCAAAGATGTCACATCAGGCAGGAGATGTCAAAATCTAAAATGGTGATGGATGTGTGATGGGAGCTTTTCTGGGTTGGTTTTTTGGTTTGGTTTGTTTTTTTTAATTTAATTCTTGTTTTGTTTTTGCAACCAGTTATTTTTATAGGCGCTGAGGCCCCTTTTCCTTTTGAGCACAGCTGTTTAACCCTCAGGCCTGGCTCTAAGAACAGGAGTACTTGTGGCACCTTAGAGACTAAGAAATTTTTATTTGAGCATAAACTTTCATGGGCTGCAGCCCACTTCTTCAGATGCATAGAATGGAATATATAGCAAGGAGAGATGTATACATACAGAACATGAAAAGGTGGAAGTAGCGATATCAACTCTAAGAGGCTAATTAAGATGAGCTATAATCATCAGGAGAAAAAAACACTTCCGTGGTGATAATCAAGATGGGCCATTGCAGACAGTTGACAAGAGGTGTGAGGATACTTAACATGGGGAAATAGATTCAGTCTGTATAATGACTCAGCCATTCCAAGTCTCTGTTCAAACCTAAATTAATGGTATCTAGTTTGCATATTGATTCAAGTTTAGCAGTTTCTCATTGGAGTCTGTTTTTGAAGCTTTTCTGTTGCAAAATTGCCACCTTTAAGTCTGTTACTGAGCGATAAGAGAGGCTGAAGTGTTCTCTTACTGGTTTTTTAATGTTATGATTCCTGATGTCAGATTTGTGTCCATTTATTCTTTTGCGTAGAGACTGTCCAGTTTGGCCAATATACATGGCAGAGGGGCATTGTTGGCACATGATGGCATATATCACAGTGATAGATGTGCAGGTTAACGAGCCCCTGATGGCGTGGCTGATGTAATTAGGTCCTATGATGGTGTCACTTGAATAGATCTGTGGAAAGAATTGGCATTGGGCATTGTTGCAAGGATAGGTTCCTGGGTTAGTGTTTTTGTTGTGTGGTGTATGGTTGCTGGTGAATATTTGGTTCAGGTTGGGGGCTATCTGTAAGCGAGGACTGGTCTGTCTCCCATGATCTGAGGAAGCCTCCTCAGAACTGGCCTTGTGTTTCTTTCATGTTTGACATCTTTGGGGTTCACACGTCCAGACTACATGCGGTTCACAGCAACAGATACTTTGAGAAACCTGCTGGGTTAAGCAGGCCTTTTCCAAACTGACACTGGCCCAAAGTCTGCCTCAATTCAGCTGGATTGGGACACATCTATATCAAAGGAGTGGTTCACACCTGATTTGCCCAGAAATAGGATAAGTAGGAATCGACAACAATGAAGTTAAAGGTAAGAGTGAAAGACCCTCGCCGTGCAGGTCAACAGGCCTGTTCTGTTCATTCCCTTTGACGCATCTAGCTCTGGTCACTCTCAGGCAGCACACTGGGCAAGATGGACCATTGGTCTGATCCAGTGTGACAGTCTTGGGTTCTTAGTTAAGCCATCTATGGCCTTGTCTACACTGGCAAGTTTCTGCTCAGGAAAGCAGCTTTCTGTCGTGTAACTCACGAGGTGTGCACACTGCCAAGCCACTTAGTGCGCAGAAACTGCACAGTTGTAGGTCTTTTAAAAAAAACAAAAAACCACCACCCCAATGAGAGTTGTACATCTTTCTGCACTGGGGCTACAGCTCCACGGTGCTAGTGTAGACACCCTGGTAGATTACAGCGCTGTGATTGGCCTCCGGGAGATGTCCCACAATCCCTGTTCTCATTTCTCTGGTTATTAGTTTGAACTCTACTGCACTGCCCTCAGGTGACCAACCGAGAACCCCACCCCTTAAATTACTTGGGAATTTTGAAAATTCCCTTCCTGTTTGCTTGGTGATGCATGCAGTGGTCTAAGTGCATCTTTCGATGTGACCACGCCTGCTCCATGGACCGGGTGATACCCCGCTTGGAGCAATACTCAGCTGCTGAACCTCATCAGCATTTGGGGAGAGGAGCCTGTCCAGTCTCAGCTGTGCTCCAGCCATAGGAATTATGATACCTATAGACAGATTTCACTTTGCATGAGAGAAAGGGGCCATGGCCAGGACACTGCAGTGTAGGGTCAAAGTGAAGGATCTGTGGAATGCCTACCACAAGGTGCGGGAGGCAAAACGCCACTCTGGTGCTGCACTCACAAGCTCCCATTTCTACAAAGAGCTGAATGTGGTAGTCCATGGTGAACCCACCTCCACTGGTAAGTCCACTGTGAGTACTTCAGTGGCTCACGTGCTGGTTAAGAGTGGACCGAGCCAGGAAGAGTAAATCTTGGACTATGACGTGAAGGTGGAGGAGGACTTAGAGGTCAGAGATGCACGCAGCCTGGCGTTTTTATCTACTCCAGAGGAGATTAGCCAGTCACAGGTGTCAAAGCTTTGCAAAGCGCAGGAGAGGAGGCCCATGGTAAGTGGCTTTGATCTGGGGAATCAATGAAGCGAGTTGTTGGGGGCAGGAGGGTTGCAGAAAGCAGGCTTGTGTCTGTATGATGTGCGCACCACCACATGCCTAGTCTGAGCAGTGGAACAGGGTATTGATTGACTCCCTCACTTCATGGGAATCTGCCCCAGATATCTCCATGAAACTCTTATGGAGATACTGGGCAATCCGCTGCTGCAGGATCTTTGGCAGAATTGCTTTGTTTCTTGCCCCATTAAGGGTAATTTTCCAATGCCACTCTGGTGTCACCGAGGGGGCCAGGGGGCAGAGACCATTGCTGCACACAGGTGAGCCACATAAGAGCCAGGGCAAACACCGCAATTTTGGAGAAGACCCTCCCTTGATTCCCTGCTCACCCTCAGCAGCAAGATATCTTTCATAATGAAAACAGCCTGTGGAAAATATAGGCACACAAATGATGATATGCCCCCTCCCTGTCTCTCCCCAAGAGCCACATGCCTACTGTACAGTATGGTCCTGGACAGTAATTTCTCCTGCCCCTGCTTTTACAATTTTGGAGGTCTTGTGGCTCTTGTGTGCTTGGCTAGGGACAGCCAGTTAGTGACAGGTATGTGAACAGTGGCTGTGTTTAAATCACTGTATCAGTGGTCTGTGTGCTGCAAACACTGCTTCTGTAACATGTTGCATTTTGTCCTCACAGATATGACCTCGAGAGCCCAGCCTCCCTCTTCTTGTTATTGGCGGCTGAACGGCTGTTCAGAATTAGAAAGTGGCCATGAAGAACTAAAGAGAACTTTCTGCATGATGTCATTAGGCACTCCATGGCCAAAAGACAAGAACTGAAAGAGTGGTGGGACAGCGAGAAGTGGGACTGAAAGGAGAACGCGGTGCGCCAGAACGAAGCCATGTAGCGGCTCTTAAACATTATGGAGCGCCAAGCAGACACGGTCCAGTTGCTTCCAACCCCTCAAACCAAGTGGCTCCGTGCCCATCCTCCCCTGCAGCTGCGGTCGCAAAACTCTCTCATATGCCCCCTCTGACACCACCAAACATACTCTTATCAACCTCCTGGCTCCAGTCTATACCCACTGCATTCCACTCCTGCCCCATCACAGTCCTGCCCTGTGGTCTCCCAGTACACGCTGCACTCCACACCTGTCCCTCTGCAGTTTATTCCTGCTGAAGTACAGTACCTGCTGCACTGTACTCCAAAGGATAAGGTTGAATATAATACCTGGACATACACAAATCTTCAACCATCCTGGACCTCACCTCCTCATGGGACCTTCCCTTTCACCATCCCCCCACAGTGCTGATGTGTTTTTCTTTTTTGTTTCTCTCTCTCTCCTCTGGTGGTTGCTTTTGCATAAAAGAATAGTTTTGGTTTGAAAGCAATCTTGATTCCATTAATTGAAAACAAATAGAACGCTGCCGAGCAGCAGGCAATTTTCTTAAGCCTTCATAGTGCATTGTCTGCACCACTCACAATCACCTCCCAGCATTACAAGCACTACGCTCCCATGCATAGCAACAAATATTGTAGCTTTCAGCTTCAGATTGCTGCCTTAAGGCAACCCTGATCCTTATAGCCCTGCTGTGCACCCCTCTAATAGCCCTGGTCTGTGGCTGTTCAAATTCAGCATCCAGGTGCTGATGCTCAGTGGTCCAGCCCTGAGTGAAGCTTTCACCCTTCCCTTCACAAATGTTATGGAGTGTGCAGCACGTGGCTATAAGCATAGGAATATTGTCATCGGCCAGGTCCAGCCTTCCATCTAGGCAGCGCTAGCCGGCCTTTAAATGGCTAAAAGCACACTCAACTGTCATTTTGCACTTGCTCAGCCTGGTGTTGAACTTCTCTTTGCTGCTGTCAAGGTGCCCCATGTATGGCTTCATAAGTCACAGCATTAAGGGGTAGGCAGGGTCTCCCAGGATCACAATGGGCATTTCGACTTCCCCTATGGTGATCTTCTGCTCTGGGAAGAAAGTCCCTGCTTGCAGCTTCCTGAACAGGCCAGTGTTCTGAAAGGTGCATGCGTCATGCCCCTTTTTGGACTAGCCTGCATTAATGTCTGTAAAATGCTCATGTTGATCCACAAGTGCCTGGAGAACCATTGAAAAATATCCTCTGTGATTAATGTATTTGCTGGCTAGGTAGTCTGGTGCCAAAATTAGAATAGATGTGTGATCTATCACCCAACGCAGTTAGGGAAGCCCATTTGTGCAAACCCATCCACAAGGGCAACGACGTTGCCCAGAATCAGGGTCTTTCAGAGCAGGATGCAATTAATGCCCTGCACACTTTTGTCAACATGCATCCCACTGTTGACTTTCCCACTCCAAACTGGTTAGCGACTGATTGGTAGCAGTCTGGAGTAGCCAGCCTCCACCGTGCAATTGCCATGTGCTTCTCCAACAACAGGGCTGCTCTCATTCTCGTGTCCTTCTGCTGCAGGGCTGGGGCGAGCTCATCACACAGTCTCATGAATGTGGCTTTCCTCATCCAAAAGCTCTGCAGCCACTGCTCGTCATCTCAAATGTGCATGACGATTGATCCCACCACTCAGTAGTTTCCTGAGCCCCAAAGCAGCGTTCCGCTATGGTCAGCACCTCCGTGAATGCCACAAGCAATCTCGTGTTATAGCTACTACACATGATGAGATCAATGTCAAACTCCTCTTACCTTTGTAGTTTAAGGAATAACTCCACTGCCATTCATGATGTGTTATTGGTCAACAGTGCTGGATCCATTCCTGCTGCCTGAAGACCTGTCCCTGTCCCAGAGGGAGGGGGTCATCTGCGAGGGGCCTGGAACACTAACCTATCAGTTCCTAACTCCCAAACTTTCAGCAACTCTGTTATCAGTGCCTGTGAGTGTAATTTAAACCGTAAAAACAATCATACTGGGCTAGACCATACTCTGGACTTTGGGTCTGGAAAAGAGCTGGCACAATCCATAGACCAGGTTGTTATATAAAATGCACATGGATTTTAACCCTTCACATCCAGTAATGGCAAAGTTCTTGGTTCAGCCTTATAGCAGTGGTGGAATAAACTCCAGGTTCAAATCAAGTCTCTGGAGTCCATCCACAGCTGGGATGGGTCATTCAGTCCTTTGTATAGAGCTTCAGTTTGTAGCAAAGTCCCTCCAGAGGTATGAAGCAGGGATGGTGATGAAGCATCAGCCTTTTATAGACGCTTGCCATGTGGTCTTTGCTTTCTTTGTCCCAAGGACACTCTATCCAGCACATGGCATAGAAAAAACTTAGAGTTCTATCCATAGGCAGGTCCCTGCATAGCTTGCTGAGTCACAAGGCGTATCTGCCTTCTCTCAGTGGGTCGATTGTATAGCTGATGGTCCTTAATGGGCCATCAAGTAGGCTAGGCAGAACTGACACCAATTTGTCTGGCTGCGGTGTTCCACGGAAGCATAGCACAGGTTTGAAATACGGACAGCATAGAACCAATATTCATAATATCAACTACAAAAATGATACACATCTAGAGAGAGTATAATTATAATTAGCCAATCAGAACCTCTCCATAGACCCCTTACACAACAACCTTTCTACAATATTGGCTGCAAATATAGAACAGTGGTCGCAACGGTGATCTATACAGTTACAGATTATGTCAATAACGTCACAGGAGATGACACGGCATCAGTGAGACTGATATTGGAATAGCCTCCAGTTTTGGAGTCCTCATTTGAAGAAGATGTTGCGAAATTGAAGATGGGGAAACAAAGAGCCACCAAATGTTCTGAGGGCTGGAGAAAAATGCCTTCTAGTGAGCTATTGAAAGAGCTCAACCTGTTTAGCTTATCAAAAGAAGATTGAAAGGTGACTTCACTGAAGTGTTGAAGTGCCTTAATGGAGAGAATATACTGGGTTTTAAAGGGCTCTTTAATCTAGCAGAGAAAGGCATAGCAAGACCCAATGGCTGGAAGCTGTAAAGAGACAAATTCCTATTACAACTAAGGCATAAATATTCAACAGCAAGGATTATTCACCGCCAGAACAAGCTACCAAGGAAACTGGTAGATTCTCCATCTCTTCGTGTCATTTAATGAAGACTAGATGCCTTTCTGGAATGTGTTTTCTCCCAAAGTAGCTCTTGTGTCATAGAGGAGGCCTGTGATATGCAGATGGTCAGATTAGATGCTCTTACGGTCTCTTCTGGCCATAAAGTCAACTAATTTCTGAAAAACTGAGTGTAGCATTGGGAGCAGCGTCTGATGTTTTCCTCTCTAGCCAGCTTGCTTCCTAGAACGAACGCTCCTGAGTGAGGTGATCCACAGTGAGTAGCTCAAACTTCCAAAGTGTCAGGAAGGACATTGGCACAGCAAGGGAGGGGTGTGGCAGTGACATCACAAAGGCCTTTTGCAGGACCTGAGACTATTGGTGAAAGGTGATGGGAAGGTGGTGACATCACAGAGAGATGCTGACATCAGCCAGGCAGGAGAGGGGCGAGGGGCCAGGGAAACCTCAGAGACCCCTGTGGCTTTGCTTTAGCAAGTCTCCTTCTCCAGATCTCTCTTTGACGACTGAGAGAGTATTCGGGTTCAAGTACGTGAGCGCCAGGAGGAACCTCTTTCGAGTTTTCTCCTTCCCTTTTAGTGATTTTACTAGAAAACAGCCGTCCCTGTTTAGAAGGTAAGAGCCTCCCTCGAGGTTTGAAACCAGTTCAGTCTGATCCATCTGAGGTGAGTTGAATTCTAGGCATGGAAAACACGAGCTTAAGGAGGTAGAATTTTATTGCGCACCTAGGATTTTATCCCTTAGAATCACTGGGGACATTAGGGTTTGTCCTTTTTGTTTCACCTTTTCATCCATCCATCCATCCATCCCTCCTTTCTCTTCTTTTCTTGCTTCTTTTGTCCTTTCTCCTGTTCCCCTCCCAACAACAGGAGGTGTGTGTCTGTGTATTGTAGGGGAGTGCTCTGCACCTCCCACTGTGGGAGGTCCATCCAAAAATGTGGGGCTGCAATAGTGCTCGGGCTGTGATCCCCACCGGTGACCTGGGCCATTCTTTGGGCTCTCTGGTGAGAACCCTCAGCCTCCCATCCTCAGTATCTACCCTGATTGGCAGAACAGGGGGTTACTGACAGGAAGGAGACTCAGGTCCTTGTTGTTCTCTTTTAAGACCAAGTAAATAAGTCATAACCAGTTATATGTTTGATTAATTTTGCTGCTTCTCTGTATTAATGGTCTCTGAGCAGTTCATGTTTCTCTCTAACATTGCAGTTCTCCTCAAATACTTGCTGAATAATTACTGTTCACTGTTGTTGGTCTGGAGCTCATCTGAGAGCACTTTATTCAGGTCATTCAATGTATGAAATTCAAGATCCGATGGTTAGTTTGAAAATCAGGGCTCTTGGATCCTATTCCCAACTCTGCCACTGACTGGCTGTGTGACCTAAGACAAGTAAATTCTCCTTTCTCAGCCTTAACTTCTCCCTCTTTCAAATAGGGATAATAATGATCCACTCCTACCTACCTCATGGTGCGTGGAGGCAGGGCCAGCTCTAGGTGTTTTGCTGCCCTAAGCAAAAAACAATTTTGGCTACCCCCACCCCAGCACTGGGCTCCCCCTGCACACACCCTTGCTGCCTGAGCCCTAGGCTCTCCTCCCCACCTCCCTGCCACCCCTGCTCTGGGCTCACCCCCACACACACCTCATGCTGCCCCAGCCCTGGGCTTTCCCCCCCCACCACTTGCACCCCCTGCCGCCCCAGCTCTAGGCCTTCCACAGCCCCCTGCCATCCCAGCTCTGGGCTTTCCCCCTCCACCCCCCTGGGCTCCCACACACACACCCCATGCTGCCCTAGCTCTGGGCTCCCCCGTCTCCACCAGTGCTCCCCCACTCACACACCCTCTGCCACCCCAGCCCTGGGCTCTGTCCCCTCCAGCTGCACCCAGGGCTGGTCCAAGGAACTTTCGCACCCTAGGCAAAACTTCCACCTTGCACCCCACCCCTCAGCCTTGTGGCAGCTCCCCGCTCCCCTGTGCCCTGAGGCACCCCCCACCGCGGCAGCTCCCTCCCTCCTGGGGAGCCATACGGCACCTCCCCAACCCAGCTCATCTCTGCTTCACCTCCTCCCCGAGCATGCCGCCCCCTGCTCTAATTCTCCTCCTCTCCCAGGCTTGCGGCTCCAAACATCTTATTGGCGCTGCAAGCCTGGGAGGCAGGAGAAGTGGAGCAGCAACCATGTGCTCAGGGAGGAACTGCTGTTAAAAAAAAAATTGGGGGCACCGCTTTTTGGTGCCCTCAAATCTTGGAGCCCTAGGCAACTGCCTAGTTCACCTCAATGGTAGCACTGGCCCTGCCTGCACTCCCCTGCCGTCCCAGCCCTGGGCACTCCCCCACACACATCCTGTGCTGCCCCAGCTCTGGGCTCTCCCCTTCCCCACCAACAGTGCTCCGTCACCCACACACACCCTGCTACTCCAGCCCTGGGCTCTGCCCCCCTCCACCTGCACCCCCTGCTGCCCCAGCCCTGGGCTCCCCCCCCACCTGAACCCTCCTTGTGCCCTAGCCCTGGGCTCCCCCCCCACCTGAACCCTCCTTCTGCCCTAGCCCTGGGTCACTGGTTGGCAGGGAGGAGTCCCAAAGGAACAGGCCTGCCATGATGCAGAAAGACAGTGATCCTGGGACCTCCCATAAGGAAAACATGGAGAACCCCCTCCCAAGGGGGACATCCGGCATCAGGGTCAACTGACCAGCTCGGGTGGACCAATGGGACATGGGCTGCTATCACTGTGGCCAAAAAGGCCACATACGGACCCCGTGCCCCAGGCTCAGGTACAGACCAAGTAGACTGGACCCACGGAGGGTTAACTGGTTAGTGGCGCAGCTGGACAAGGGGCAGGCTTCCCAGGCAAGGGGGCTGGCAGCTTATCAACTGTTCAGGAAGGAGGAGGGCCCCAAGCCAACTCCTCTGCAGAGCTGGATGCTCCGGACATCAGGTTTTCTGTTTACAGGGTGGGCGCAGGGCTGTCCCTGCGGAGCGAGTGCCTTATACCCCTGGAGGTGGATGAGAGGAAAGTCTATGGATACTGGGAGATGGGCGCTGAGGTAACGCTGGCCCGGCCAGAGGTGGCAGCTCCAGATCAGGTGATGCCCAACACCTATTGAACCCTGACGGGGGTGGGCAGGAGCCCATTTAAGGTACCTGTAGCAAGAATACACTTGGAATGGGGGGACAAGGAGGGCCCCAAGAAAGTGGGGGTGCACCCCATTTACCCACTAAGGTGTTAATGGGGGGGGACATGGAGAACTGGCCAAGCAACCCCCAGGGTGCCCTGCTCATGACCTGTAGCCCAAGCCTCCACGGGACACTGCACCCTGACCTCAGGAAGGGTACCTTGCCCGAGGAGCAGAACCCTACCCTGGTGGGGAGGGAATGACCAGGGACACAGCTCAAGGAGGCTGCAGCTTCAGACCCAGCTGGTGAGCGAGAGCAGGTGTCCATCCCTGCCCCAGCTGCTGAGTTCCAGGCCGAGTTGCAGAAAGATCCCTCCTTGCAGAAGATAAGGGACCTGGCTGACCTCAGTGTGGTACAGACCATGGGGAGAGATTGCCGGAAAAGGTTCCTGTGGGAAAAGGAGTACCTGTACTGAGAATGGACTCCCCTAGGGAAAATGGAGTCAGGGGGGATCAGGAGGCAGCTGGTGGTACCCCGGAAATATCGCCACCAGCTGCTGTGCCAGGCCCATCACATCCCCCTCTCAGGGCACCAGGAAACCTGGCGTACCCAGCAGAGGCTGCTACAGAACTTTTACTGGCCTGGGGTCTTTACTAATGTCTGGCAGTACTGCCCATCCTGTGACCTCTGCCAGAGGGTGAGGAAGGCCCAGGACAAGGGTAAAACGGCTGTAGGACCCTTACCCATCATAGAGAAGCCTTTCCAGAGGGTGGCCAAGGTCAAAAGGGGGGCTCTGAACCAAGAGAGCTCGAATCACAGCCCTCCAGACTGGATCGCTGGGAAAGGACCCCATCTCAGTTTGAAGCCCAGGGATATTGGGGTGGGGAAAGGGCACGGGCTGCATAAGCCTTTCCACATGCAAACTACAAGTGCCATCGAGCACCCCCTCCTAAAGGCAGGTGTGAAACTGGAAGTGCCTGGTATAATTCTCCCCCCACAAACAGGGCATCCATAGGAACGTCGGGGGGTTCAAACTTCCCCGGGTCACTGGCTAAAGTGACCTCACTCAGTTCGGTCTGGAAGGGAGGAGAGATGTGACGAAGTCTCCATGGCAACTAATGGCCAGGCCCTTCCTTCCTTTCAGGGGGATGCTAAAGGTGTTGGAGAGAGAGAGATCAGGTGACCTCCTGGCCAGGGAAAGAGACAAAGCCCAGAGAGGAGGGACTGCTAGTTCTGGAAGCTGGCTGGAAAATGGAGGGGAGCCTCGAGGAGGCTCAGGTCTCCCAACGGGGCTGTGGCCTCCCTGGGAGCCCCAGATGGACCTAACTAAAGAAGGTCCTGTTGTCTCTACTGGCAAGACCTGTTTTGGATTGTGTTCCTGTCGTCTAAATAAACCTTGTTTTACTGGCTGGATGAGAGTCACGTCTGACTGCAAAGTGGGGGTGCAGGACCCTGTGGCTTCCCCGGGACCTCACTGGGCAGACTCACTGTGGGAAGCACATGGAGGGGCAGAGGATGCTGAATGCTCCAAGGAGAGACCCAGGAGGTGAAGCCATGTGAGCTTCTTGCCCTGAAACAGTCTGCTCCAAGGGAGAGGTGGCTCCCCAAATTCCTGCCTGGCTTTGTGGGGAGCAGTTCCAGAGCATCGCCCAGGGACTCCATGACAATCAGTATATTTGATTTGGGAGAAGTGAAGTAACAGCTGCCCAAATGGAGCTTGAGCACTCCTGAATTTTGAGATGTTCCAATCTGGAAGGCAGGTGCTAGATTCCCTTTCTGAATATTAGCTAAATCTGGAAAGGAAAAAGTCAATTTCTGCTTCCATGGCTCAGAAATGAAAATCCTCCTACGTGCCTGGTACTGTATTTAAAGCTGCCCAGGTCCAGTAGAGCATCTCCTTCCTTACTTCTCATTTTAAATTCTAGTGGGATCCACGTACCTTCCTTGCTAGACTTCAGATAGGGAGGAGCACTGTCCACTTAGTCCACCCAGTTCCTTCTTTGGGGGCTGCAATGTGAGGTCACACCAGTATCCCTAATCCAGTCAGGGGATGTCTTCTGAAGGGGATATCTGGGCCAAAGCGTTCTACTCCTTGGGCACACTTGTTCCCCACTCACAGTGCCATCCCGCTCTAGCAGTGAGCCCTCCATTCACAGCATGCTGCAGCATGACGTCTCAGATACTATACTCCCTCCCCCTCCCTTTCCTCTTAATAGCAGCCAAGGGGATGCTGGAAAATGTAGTTCTTTCCCTGCTCCAGGGCTGGCTCTATAGGCAGGGAGCTAACCAAGGAACTACAGCTCCCAAGGCCCCCTGTTGGTTCTCAGCTCCCAGGCTAGATCCCTGCCAGCTGCTGCCCCTGCAAGCGGGCTGCCCCAAACACCTGCTTGCTTTGCTAGTGCCTAGAGTTGCCCCTGGGACCGACACGTTTGTTTTCATCCTCTGAGTCAGGAAAACCACAAAAACCTCTTCTTTTGTACTGGGACAGGCAAAAATAAGGGACACTAAATTATTCCGATTGGTAAAAGCAGGTTTAGGTTGTTGTGTATTTTTGAAAAAAAAATCAATACTGATCCTTCTAACTAGCAGCATGAGATAAAAAAAGAACCCGGACAAACCTTGTCAGTAAGGGCTAATGTCCTAAATGGGAAATCAGCAGCGGTTTGTACCTGGGGGAGCGTACAGTCTGAATGTGTATGACCTGACCCCAGCCCCAACCCCCTCATAGCAGTAGGACTTGGAACTCTCTCTGTGCATTGGTGTGGTGGCAGAGTGGTTAACTAAGCAGTGACAATCCAAGGAGGTTCCCTAAGTCAGTCTCACTCCTGAGGAGATTCTGCACCAAAAAAATTCTGTGCACAATATTTCAAAATTCTGCAAATTTTATTTGTCAATAAACAAATGTGGAGGCTCCAACATGGCAGTGGGGAGCACAGGGTCCTGGATGCACGGAGTTGGAATATCACCCTGCAGCCCCCTCTCTCCTCCATGGAAACAGACTCAGTGGTGAGGCTGCATCTCTCTGCTGCCTACTCCAGGAGCCCCAAAAAGACTCCCCAGAACTGCTCATGACCACTCTTGTGGCTTCTCTTTGCTTCCCCATCAGAAAGCCTGAGCAGCTGGCCCTGGGCGATTTGAAAGGGCCTGGGGGCTCCTGCCACCACTACCAGGAGCACAGTCAAGCTAAAGCAGATTCCTGCCCACTCTTGTTTCGCAGGGTGCATCACTGCCAGAAGCATCTGGCATGTCCCTGCGGCCCCTGTAGGGTGTGTCTCTTGCATGCTGCCCCCACCCTAAGCGCCAACTCTGCCATTGGAACTCCAGCAATGGGAGCTGCAGGAGCAGTACCTGTGGGCAGTGGTTCCAGGAGACCCACCACCCTCAGCCTCCTCCATGTAGGAGTTGTGCCAGAGGGGGGGTATGGGTCACTTTCAGGAGCTGCCTGAGATAAGGTGCCAAACCCCAACCCTCTGCTCCTGCCCAGAGCCTGCACCTCATGCACCCAAACTCCCTCCCAGAGCCTTAGGCAGAGGTTGGTGGGGAAAGGAGCAGGACTTGGACCAGCTGTTGCAGGCTGTGTGGCCGCATAAGGAAGAAGACAGGGGTTTGGAGGGGAAGAAATCTGTCCCCTGGGTTGAGACAGCTTGTCTTCAGGTTGTGACTCTATCCAGTCGTGGGTGTAGTGTGGGGTGGAGAGACATGGGACCACCTTACTCCACCAGGTCCTGACCCAGGGCCTTGAGGAACTAATACTCCTGTGTCCAGCCTTGATCGCTCACTGCAACAGTCCCATTCCCTGGGTCACTTCCCACCCTTACTTCCAGCATCGGTAATCTCCCGGCATCCAGCATCTCTTCTTGGCGATCTTTGGCAGTCGACTGGGTTTCTGCCTGGGCCTCAGCATGGCTGGACACTGCAGCCTGGGAGTCCTGTGGCTTCCTGGCAGGAGCCCACAACATAGGTTTGCTCTCCTCCTCAGTCTGCCCAGGCTGAGCTGAGCTGTTTCCTTTTATACTCCATCTTCAGTAGGAGCATGCCTTTGAAGGGTGAGGCCTCTTCAGCCCACACGGGGCAGTTAACCCTAGCAGTGCCAGTTCAAGGTTGATATACCTCAAAGACAGCATTTCCCAAATTTTGGGATTAGCTAGAAGATCTCTTCAGGAGTAACCTCCTGTAGGGACTGGGTCACAAATGCTTTGGGAACCAAATACTTGGGCATTTTGCCTAGTTCCAGGTCACTTGCTATGGAATTCTATCCCTGGATCATCTGAGACAATACTGACTTAAACAATTGAACTACCCTGTGACCATGTGCACTTACTTCCATCAGTTGCACCATTTGGGGTCTGCCACTGTTCACCTTTTCAGAGTGGAGATTTAAACACACGACTGTTCCTCTGATAATATGTCCAGCAGCTTGGAGTATTCTCTCCTGTTGACTGAACTGTATTTGAATTTTCTCCATGTCATCATGCAGGGATAGGGGAAAAAACAAACCTAAAATAAAAAAAACTGATGGTAATTTGTCTGAAATTTCCCAATAAATCTGAGCTACATTGTGTCAAACAAAACTAAGATGCAGTTATATGACCAAGGTGCCTTCATGAAAGATAGAAAACCCATATCACAGAGAGGTAGAAGACAAATTCCAGACTAGGTTACATCTGATGTCTCAGAATCAGGATGAGGAATTCTCCCATGATCCACTGAAACCTGCTTCACCCAGCACTGTCTCATAAGTTTTAGCACTTTCATAATGGGTGGAAAAAACAGCCAACCTTCCCAGAAGTGGCTTTGCCAATAGAGGGAAAAGGGGATTTGAACAGTGCTTGGGATCCATTTGAAATCCCCTTCCAAGTCTGTGACATTTTCATCTCCTGCCAGACTGACTCTGATTTAGGATCAAAGACGTTCAAGCACCATTCCCAAGCATGGACAGCCAAGAACACGACTTTACTGGAGACTTTGGGAAGTGAAGGAATATGAAGGGGTGAACTCTGCATGGCTCAGATACAAGGTAACAGTTCTGGGGTGATGGGGAAGTAGGTAATCTCTCAGTCAGCCCACCTCCTTCCAGTGTCAGAGAACCTGAAATGACATTTCCCTGACGCTACTCTCACTCTTTGTTATATTTAAATATTTTGTTGACTTTTTTCCCTTATTTAAAATATAGCTGCTGTTCTGCACAATCCAGGATAAAGTGAGAACAACTGGAAATGAGACAATGTGTCCTCAAAGAGGAACTTGATGACTTGAATAATAACTTTGCACTGGGAAGAGGAATATAAATGTCAATCTCCAGGTTTGTTTAGACAAGGAAATGTGATGGTGGTTAGGTCAGATCAGGAGGAAATGTGCTAGATAAGCCCACCCACTATCCATGGCCCATGTCTTTAATGCAAGAATAGCTGCATTTTTACATCAGGAAAGCAAACTCAAGCTAGTTAACTCCATGGAAATCACAGTGATGAGGCCCAGGTAGATTTTACCTCTATGTAGCTGGTTGAAGACACCCCCATCTTCCCACCCACTTGGGGTGATGGACATTCCTGGTAGAAAGGACACATACTCCCGTGACTCGCAGGACAATGGAGTTGATAGAAAGGACCACAGGATCCACCCCAAAGACGGGCAGGCTTCAAAAGTGGGCAACTCGTGTGGGAGCTGAGGGACTACAGTGTGCAAAAGATGCAAACAGCCTTAAACTGTGAAAAGAATTAAAAAAAAATCTTCTGACAGCTCTAAAGAAGGTTTTTATGGAGTTTATCTGCTTTACAGATTCTCTGATGATAGAGAAGGCCTGAGCTCTGAGAGAAGCTTTTCCCACACTCACAACATTCATAGGGTTTCTCTCCGGTGTGAACTCTTTGATGAGAGATAAGGGAGGAGATGTCAGTGAAACTTTTCCCGCACTCACTGCATTCATAGGGTCTCTCTCTTGTGTGGATTCTCTGATGCGTAGTAAGGTTTGAACTTTGGGTGAAACTTTTCCTACACTCAGAGCATGTGTAGGGTCACTCTCCTGTGTGGATTCTGTGATGAGAGAGAAGGGCTGATCTCTGAGATAAGCTTATCCCACACTCACAGCATTCGTAAGGTCACTCTCCGGTGTGAATTCTCTGATGAGATATAAGGGCTGAACGATGATTGAAGCTTTTCCAGCACTCCCTGCATTGATAGGGTCTCTCCCTGGTATGGATTCTCTGATGGGCAGAAAGGTCTAAGCTCTGAGTGAAGCTTTTCCCGCACTCACAGCATTTATAGGGTCTGTCTCCTCTGTGTATTTGCTGATGTCTAATTAGGGCTGAGGTATGATTAAAGCTTTTCCCACGCTCACAGCATTCATAGGGTCTCTCTTTCGTGTGGATTATCTCATGTCGAAAAAGGGCTGAGTGGTAATGGAAGTTTTTCCCACGCTCACTGCATGTATTCTCTCTCTTTTCCCTGAGGATTTTCTCCTGGGATGTAGTTTCCTTGAGGTCCCTGTGAGTTCCCTGACAATTAATGGGTTCATCCACTCTCTCCTCCGAGTGGTTTCCCTGCTCTCTCTCTCATCTGTGGTAACTTTCACCAGCTTTTCCCAGCTCATGGCACATGGACACATTCCCTTTGGATGGAGATGAACCCGAACATTATCTTAGCAAGGTGAAGTTGTGAGACTTTCTGCTGTACTGCTCTGTCCCCAGAGTGCTCTGTAACAGGGGAGGGGAGAGGGCTAGTACATGCGTCACTGGCATGTTAGGGTGATGATGAAACAGGGCAGAGCAGAGGTGGTATTGTGGGGTTGACGTGAACCTTAACTTTTCATTTCCCCTTCCAAGAACCGAGGGGACAGGAACCCTTACCCAGCGAGGTCACAGTCTCATAGTTCTCCTGCATGACGTCTCTCTAGAGGGCTCTCTGAGTGGGGTCCAGCACAGCCCCCTCTTCCCTGGTGAAATACACAGCCACCTCCACAAAGGTCACCGGCCCCTGAAAGAGCAGGATTCCCACTCACAACCCCACTATTCATGGGGGGGGGAGGAGCCAATCAAATGGAAGCTCTGAGAGAGAAACAGTCGGCAGGGTCCTATCCCCATACTGTTGAGAGCAGCCAGGGGGCATCACGGTGAGAGAACAAAGAGAGAGCCCCTTGTCTCCGCCAGCAGATCCATCACATATCTACTAGCCAGAGGCTGAAACAGCCCCATGGTAGGAATCTCAACATCCTCCCCACTGCCAGCAGCTGGATGTGAGGGGTTGGGACATCTTCCCTACACCTCCCTTGTCATAAACAGATAGCTAAGGGTTAATGTCTCTTTCACCTGGAAAGGAGTAACCTGAAACACCTGACCAGAGGACCAATCAGGAAACAAGACTTTTTCAAATCTGGGTGGAGGGAAGTTTTGGGTGTGAGTTCTTTGTGCTTTGTCTTGTGTCTGTGCCCTCTCGTCTCTGAGAGTGATTTCTCTATGTCCAGCTTTCTAATCTTCTGTTTCCAAGTTGTAAGTAGAAAGATAGTAAGACAATAGGGTTATATTGTTGTGGTTTTTTTTGTATTTACATGTGTGTAGTTGCTGGGGCGTTTTGAATTGTATTCTTTTTGGATAAGGCTGTTTATTCACTTTTTTTTCCCTTAAGCAATTGACCCTGTATATTTTCATCTTATACAGAAACTATTTTTAATGTATTATTCTTTCTTTTTATAAAGCTTTCTTTTTAAGACCTGTTGGAGTTTTCTTTAGTGGGGACTCCAGGGAATTGAGTCTGCAGCTGCACCAGGGAATTGGTGGGAGGAAGTCAGGGGGAAAATCTCTTTGTGTTAAATTTACTAAGCCTGACTTTGCATACCCTCTGGGTGAGGGGGGAAGAGAGATTAGCTCTCTCGGTACTTGTGTTTCCAGGACTGGAAACAGGGAGGGTGGAGTCCATCTGTTTAGATTCACTGAGCTTGCTTCTGTATATCTCTCCAGGAACCCACGGAGGAAACACCTGGAGGGGAAGAGGGGGAAGGGAAATGGTTTATTCCCCTTTGTTATGAGACTCAAGGAATCTGAGTCTTGGGGTCCCCCAGGGAAGGTTTTGGGGAGACCACAGTGAGCTAGGCACTATATAAATCCCTGGCTGGTGGCAGCGTTATCAGGTCCAAGCTGATAACTAAGCTTGGAGGTTTTCATGCTAACACCCATATTTTGGACTCTAAGGTCCAGATCTGGGAAAAAATGTTATGACATCCCTGGTGGGTGCCCCCTTTCCATGTCACACCAGGCTCTGGCTAGCAGGCTGAGGGTTCAGGACTGGAAGTCTGGTCAGTTTTCCCAGCCCTGCCCAGGGGGTTGTTTTGTCTGTTTCCTGTTTCACAAATTAGGGACTTTCTCCCCCAACACCCAAGCATTTGTTCTGAGGATCTAGGTCCACGTTAAACAAGTCCCAGTAGGTTTGTCACACTCTGTCCCCCTCCCTTTCTTCACCCACTTCTTCTGCCTGCTCCAGACCTAACTTCTCAGAAGTTGCCACCTCTTCAGTATTTACTGCCCCTCCCCCTCCAGCAGGAACCAACCAGCAACCCCCCAGTAATCCCTTCCTGATCTGGTCCAACTGCAGCCTTTTCTCTTCCTTGTCCTAGGAAAGGTTGGGATGAGCTGGAGCAAGAAGTAGACTTCATTCTGCAGCCTGGCAGGGTGAGAAGGGCAGTTGTGGAGGTTTCAGAACAGGCTTTAGTTCATTTCACATCACAATTCCCTCAGGCTCCTTCCCTGCTGACAGAGATTGTAGATTCAGCCATGCTGGGAACATGCTCAGTCCCCATAATACAACACAGACCTTGTCCCTGTCCTCCAGCCTCCCCTAACTAGGACTAAACCCACCAAGACATTTTCAAACCCTCCCAGCAACAGAGTGTGAACCAAACCCAGGAAAAGACCAGAACCAAAGAAGCCCTTTTGGGGGGATTCCCCCTGACACTGCCCTCAGGGCAGCACACTCCTGCAGCAGGGGGAACAGGGATAGTCAGGGGCTGGTTTTTTCTCTCTCTGCTCCTCAGCTTGTTCGCAGGAAAGTGACCCTGTGCAGGAATGCTGCAGTGAGTGTGTCGGGGTGTGTGTGTGTGTGTGTTCAGAGATCTTAAAATCTGCCCCTGCCCCCTCTAATTTTTCCTGACACCCTCTTCCATCTCTTCCTCCTCTTTCCTACCACTAGGTGGGAGACATGGTCACCATCCCATTCCTGAGGGCTCTCTCTGTGACTACCCCGCTCCACCTGTGCAGGGAAGCGAGCACCAGTCGGGGAGACCTGCTTTGCCCACACACGTTACTGGGCACAGCAGAGAGCCGGTGGGAGTGGGTCAGACTCGCTGGTGGAAGGATCCTTCTGGCCTTAGTGATGCAGCAGCTCTGGGCTCCCGGACACCCGGGGGGGGGCAGAGATGAGGGCGGGGGGCGCTGTGCAGAGTTAGCACAAGGGCTCAGTCACCTGGAGTCTCAGCTCAGGAATTGCCCTCAGCAGGGTCCGAAGCAGTTTCTAGCCGGAGAAGCCCCCCCATTCCCCGGTCGGGCACGGAGGGGTTAATGCCTGGCTCCCCCCCGCACAGACCCCGCTGGGGAAGAAGCAGCTGCTCAGCTCCCAGCTCACTGGGGGCTGATACTCCCGGTTCTTTGTTCTCCCGGCTCCTACCTCCTTCCTCCCTGCGCCCCGAGTTTCTCAGCCCCTTCCTGTGCCTGCAACCCCCAGCTACTCCTGACTCCTTCCTCCTGCCCCCAGCTGCTCCAGTCCCTTCCTCTGCCCTGCATCCCGTGGGCTGCAGCACCCACCGGGGCTGTCTGCAGCGGCTGTAATCCAGCTGACACCCTCTGCTGAGCCGGGCACTGCAGGTGCTGGGGGGAGCTGCTACACCGGCTTCCCCACGTGTCCCAACCCTCCTGTGAGGGACCGGGGGGCAGGGCCAGGCCCGGGGAGGAGCTGCCCCTTGGCCTGGCCCCCGCCCATTTGTGTCGGCAGTGGGGCCATGGCCTGTGCCGGCAGAGCAGCGCGGAGGCTGCTCCAGCCCTGCAGCCCGCGGGGCAGCGCGGGGAGGGCTGGGACACGCGTGGGGCAGACTCGCTTCTGCCGGAAGAGGCTGGGCCTGGGCCCGGGCCCGGGGCCGGGAGCGGCTACCTAGTTCGCCCCCTGCCCGGGGGGGTCCCCGAGCTCCCCGCGGCGGGAGCGGGGCTGCCCGGGGCTGCAGGGGGGCGAGTGTCCTGGGCGGGGCAGCCCCTGCTGCGGGGCCGGGGCGATGGAGCCGGGGAGCGGCTGGGCTGGGAGCTGCAGGAGGGGCCCGGAGCGCGGCTCAGCTGCAGAGCTCGGAGCCCAGGCTGGGCCCGGGAGCGAGGGGAGGGGGGAACCGGGGGGGAGGATCTGGAGTGTCTGAGCCGGGCTGGTGGGGGGGCGGCTGGGGACTGTGGGGGAGCTGTGAGTTTGAGGTGTAGTGGGGGGGTCAGGGCTGAGGGTTGGGGGATGTTTGGGGGGCTCTATGTTCAGATCTGACCCTGTGGGAACTTTGGGAGCTGGAGCTGGGGAAAGTGGGGAACCGTCGGAAGTTGGCTGGTTGGGATGTGGGTGAGGCCCCGTGGAGCTGGGGGTTGAGCTGCACCCCTGTCACTGCAGCCTGGGGCCCTGCGTTTCCTCTGGAAGAGCTGCTCCCTCTTTCACCATCTCCTCTCAGTCTGAGTCCCAGGGACCCTGCACGGGTGTCTGCAGGGCAGGACGGGCCCTGAAATCTGGTAGCTCAGAGGTTTGCAGCAGTTTCTAACCCTCCGTCCCCTGCTTCTTCCAAGAGGCAACACAAAAGCATCTGGCCACTCTGGGAAAAGAGAGAGAAGCAGGCAAAACAGAGGAAGAGCGGCAAAGCGAGGAGCTGCTGGTGGGTACCCAGAGCCCCCCGCCACTTAGGTTTGCCTGGTATAAGAATGACCTGGTGAATGCAGGGCCCACCTGCCAGCCTCAGCCAGGGACCCATCCCCACTGGAGCCCAGGGAGCCTGCAGGGTCAGACATGTGGGTAACATGATGCCCTTAGGATGCAGGAGGCTTCTGGGCAGGAGAGAGTCAGTATGTGTTAGCCCAGAGCCCCTGCGCTCAGGCTGTCTGGATATCACAGTGACCAGGGGCCCTTTCTAGCTCCTGGGGGTGATGGGGAGGAAGGAGATGAAATGTGGGCTGTGAGAGATGTAGGATTTGGCTCAGTGCAAGTTGATGAGGTTTTGGGGAGAAGTGTCCCTCCTGCTGGTGATGTACAGCTCACCCCGGCCCTGATCCCACCTCCCTTCCAGGGATAAATGAACTTCCCATCACTCATCGCAAGAGATCTTGTGTTCTGGTAAATAACTCTGCCACCTGCCCCAAGGCGCATTTATGATTTTCCCCAGTTATTGAGCAGCTGAATTTCAATGTTGATAAATGCAAAGTAACGCACATTGGAAAAGATAATATCAAATATACATAAAATGATGGGGTCTAAATTAGCTGTTTCCACTCAAAAAAGAGATCTTGGAGTCACTGTGGATAGTTCTCTGGAAACATTCACTCAGTGTGCAGCAACCATCAAAAAAGCACAGAATGTTGGGAATCATTAGGAAAGAGAGAGACAATAAAACAGAAAATATCCTATTGCCTCTATATAAATCCATGGTGCCTCCACATCTTAAATAGTGCCTGCAGATCTGGTCTCCCCATCTCAAAAAAGATACATTGTAATTGGAAAAGGCCCAGAGAAGGCCAACAAAATGATGAAGGGTGTGGAACAGCTTCCATATGAGGCGAGATGAATAAGACTGAGGCTATGGCTACATGCCGCAGCTTTTGGCAACACGACTGTGATGCTCCAGCTGTGCTGCTGACAGGCGCCTAGTGTAGCTACTCTTTGTCAGCAGGAGAGAAGTGCCAGTGTAGACCAGTGATCCCCAGCCTTTGTGTGGCCAGTAGCACATTCATGTTTTCAGAAGAGCGTGGTGGGCACCAACAATTTTTCAAATCTTATTTTGTATTTGTACATTAAATAATATGAAAACCATCATATTTAATATTACATAATATATGAATCCAGAGAGAAGCCAAGAAGCACTGGCTTCCCACATCCTCGGAGAACTCTGTCCCCAGCAGGCGTGGGGCCCCGGCCTCTCTCCCCTGCCGGGTACTAGACGGGCCCCGCACCTGCCGAGGCAGGGCCTGCTCTAGGTGTTTTGCTGCCCCAAGTAAAAAAAATTTTGGCTGCTCCCACCCCAGCCCTGGGCTCCCTGTCCACCAGTGCCCTCCCTCACCCATACCCCCTGCCGCCTTAGCCCTGGGCTCTCTCTTCCCCCGCCACCCACACCCCCTGCCACCCAGCCCTGGGCTTCCCCCTGCCCAACCGTGACCTCCTCGTCCACCACAGCAATCCCCGTTTACACTTGCAGTGGGGATCAAACCATTTATCCTATTTTTATTTCACTTTAGTATAAATCTGGCACCGTCCCCTGCAACCCCATCTTTAGTGCTCCAAATGCACGTGGAAGGCATAGGGACTAACCCTTAAACCTTGTACCCGGCAAGGGATGGGGATCTAGTAAAGAGGGTTCAGGCAGCGGAGCGGGTGTGGGGGTGCTTGGGGGCCCTACACTGGCAGAGAAGCTGGGTGTGATGTACTTGCAGAGGAGGAGAAGAGGTGCAGGGGGAGGTGTGGGAGGAGAAGGCTGGGGGAGGGTACAAGGGGAAAGGTGCGGGTGAAGGGAGAGTACAAGGGGAAGGGATGTGGTGAAGGAGCGATGGGAGAAGGTACAAGTGAAGACGCTGCGAGTGGGATCCGGGGGGGTGCAAGGGCTGAGAAGGGCAGGCACTGACAGCTGCTTCCCCAGCCCCCTCCAGGCAGAACGAGAGGACGGACACTGACCCCCAGGTGCCCGAGGCACAGGGGTCCCCCGGCAGGGCAGTATCCCCTGCTGCGCCACTCAGAGCCGGACTCTGCCTCTCCCTGCCCAGGGCAGGCAGCTTGGGGCTGAGGCAGGGGAGGTGTGCAGCGGGCTGGGTCCAGGGGCAGGAGGAGGCAGCTCAGGCTGCCCAGCCACTGGTCCCATCAGCGTACGAGCTGGGATCCACGCCCCCTGCCCAGCCCAGTGGCACCCTGCACAGCCCACTCAGGTGGGGAAATGCACCTCCCTGGAGAGACTCAGAGCAGCAGTGGTGGCGGCAGCAGGGCCCCTCCTGCCTCCCTGCCTCCCGGCCCCCACTTACCTCCCTCCTCGGCTCCTCACACACTCTGGGAGCCCCTCTCATCGCCGTGGCCCTGGCTCGGCTCTAGGGGACAATGCTCTGGGTCTCCAGCAGCAAGGCTGTGCCAGGGACCGAGAACACCGGTGCCTGCAGCCCCCGAGTTCTCTGTCCCTGGCAGGCGCAGGGCCGCAGCTTCTCTCCCCTTCTGGTCACTAGGTGGGTGCACATAAATGCCCTGGCAGACGCCATGGCGCCTGCAGGCACCGTGTTGGGGACCACTGGTGTAGACAAAGCCTGAGACTGGTCAGCTCAGAAAAGAGACGACTAAGGGGGGATATGGTAGAGGTCTATACAGTCATGACTTGCGTGGTGAAAGTAAATAAGGAAGTGTTATTTCCTCCTCATAACACAAGAACTAGGGGTTACGCAGTGAAATAAATAGGCAGCAGGTTTAAAACAAACAAAAGGAAGTATTTCTTCACACAACACACAGTCAACCTGTGCAGTCCCTTGCCAGAGGATGTTGTGAGGGCCAAGACGTTAACAGGGTTCAAAAATGAACTAGAGAAGTTCATGGAGGATGGATCCATTAGTGGCTATATTAGCCAGGATGGGCAGGGATAGTGTCCCTAGCCTTTGTTTGCCAGAAGCTGGGAATGGGCAACAGGGGATGAATCACTTGATGATTCCCTGTTCTGTCCATTCCCTCTGGGCACCCTGGCATTGGCCACTGGCAGAAGACGGGATACTAGGCTAGATGGACCTTTGGTCTGACCCAATCTGGCCGCTCTTATGTTCTATGTTCCCTGTTACTGAGCCGCCCTCTCCCTGTTGCAGAAACAGACAGAAGCTGAGAGGCAGAAGATTGTCTGGGAGTGGCAGGAGCTGCGAGGGTTTCTGGAGGAGCAGGAGCAGCGGCTGCTGTCCCGGCTGGAAGAGCTAGAGAGAAGCATAGTCCAGAGAAGGAATAAGGGCATCTGCAGCCTGTCCTGGGAGATTTCCTTGCCCAGCGAGAGGGGAGGAGAGAAGGGGCAGCAGCCACTGAGCCAACCCCTGCAGGTCAGGCTGTCATTGCAATGATCATACACAGCGTTTCTGTGGGTGCTTCTGAGTCCTGGACCCCAAAGCACTTTACAGAGTGGGGTCAGGGGTATTATCCCTCTGGGACAAATGGGGAAAGTGAGGCAGAGGGAGGGGCAGAGCCCTGGCCAAGGTCACACAGTGAGTCTGGGAGTGGCACCACGGATGGGTCCTGGGAGTCCTGGATGCTGCAGCCCCAAGACCTTCTCTCCTGGACGTGTCTCTCTGCATTTGCTCCTGGGGGGAGGAAATCCCATCCCCCACCATGCTGAAGTCCCGAGCCAAGCCCAAGGCCCCTCTTATTGCAAGTTAATGGGTTTAGTGGGGCGAGGGGCCTTCTGGGTCTCCAGGCACTCAGGGGAATTTGATTCTCAATGCAGAGAAACATCTTCTGCCTGTAAAATGCCTGGGGAGAAGATTTCCGCAGTGGCATCCTGCCCGCAGGGATTGCTGGGGCTGCGTAGGGGAAAGTCCCTGGTAGGGGGGGCAGCTGCTGTGGAAATGTAAACCTGAAATTACCCTACTGCCTGAGGCTTCAGTGGTGATCCCTGCAGAGCAGGAGGCCTCCCCATCCAGGGACACCTCCCCTGCTGGCCTCCTCTTTCTCTCCCTCTTTAGGGTGCTGGGAGCACTGGGGGCAGGTAAGTCCTGGGCTCCATTTCACTCCCCTCATGGGCCTTTAGGTTTGATAACTGCGCTGAATAGGAAGCTGCCCCCTGCACTTGGAGCCTGTGATTCTGTCTCCCCTAGTGTCTGACTCAGGTAGGAGAAGTGACGGTTACTGTCTGATCGCTAATGAGGTCACAGCAGGGCTGCTAGACACAGGCCAATGGGACAGACCTGGCCTGTCTCCTGGACTGATGTGGCCACGTCACGTATTCAGAGGGCGCAGAATCTCAACTTTCACATTTCTTAAAGTGAGTTGCTGGCCCTCAGCACCTCCTCAATGGAAACAGAGACAGTGTTGCCTTGCTGGGGCTGCCAGTAGCCTGAAACCATACCTCAGAGAGCATGAACTCTTCTGTCCCATGTTAATGTTATCGGGATGTCAACTGAAATGGCAACACTTTGATGTGAACATTCAACGTTCCCTGATTGATCACTTGAGCAGGTGGAATGGGGAGGGGGCAGGAGTGAAGCCTTTGTGGGGTGGGAATAGGGGGTTGCTGTAGGGAGGGAAGAACAGAGGAGAGACACAAGGACAAGGAAGCAAGAGAGAAATGGAGAAAGGAGGGTGGGAAAGGAAAGGAAACACAGGGAAGAACTAGCAGGGCCCTACAGGGGTGTCCAGGATGGGGCTGTTTTCCTCCTGAGTGACACTAAGTGTGATAGACAAAGACTTGGCAAAATACTAAGAACTAAAATTTTATTTCCGATATGAAGGGCAGATTCTCCCCTTGTTCCTTGTACGTGGGTGTCCCATAAAGAGCAGTGGATGTTCTGTTGTGAATGGAGCAGGGCACAGAGTCTTAATCTGATGCCTTGAGCCACTGGCCATAACGGACAGGGCAATGTGGCCCTCTCTGCCAAATGAGCTGGACACTCCAGGGTCACAGCTTCAGCTGAAGGGCTCGAGGGTTTTGGTGTTTAAGGGCCCATGTTCATTCCCTGCTGGAGCCCTGGGCTCTGTCTGTGGCCACTGTCAGCATGTAGGACCTGCCCACTCTTTGGTCTGTGTCTCCTCCTTTTCCACATAATCCCAGTTCTGGTGCCCCTTGTTACTGAAGTAAACCAGCGTAGGGGGTGGCTCTGCACCCCGCAGAACCAGAGCATCCCTGAGAAAGCTCCTGAACAATGTCTCCGTTCCTTGCTCTAGTGTCCCCCCACTTCCCATCTCACTGGGGAGCAGATGGTTGAGGTGACTCACCATGACAACGGCCATCTCAGGCTACAAAGCTCAGATCCAGGTTTCCTGGAGTTTGGGGGTTGCTGGGCTCAGGGTCTGGGGCTCAGGCCTATTTCTCACCCCTCCTTTCCCCAGCAGGGAGGACGAAATGTTTCGGAAGCCAGAGTCATTATTTGCGGAGCTGGAGAAGAGACTCGGCTCTTTCTCTCTGAAAAGTGCCATGTTGCAGAAGGTGCTGCTCGGATTCAAAGGTGAATTGGAGTCTGGGGATGGCGTCTCCTCTGGTTAGAGCGACCCTGGCCGTGGGGAGGAGTCGGGGACTCTAGTGATGTCACTGATCCTCTGCTTCATCTCACAGCCCGGCTCAGCGAGTCGCCCTTCCCCATGGAGCAGCCCTGTGGGGCTGGCTCTCTCTGCAGCGGCTGCGTTATCGGCCTCTGATGTCTGTCACCATCTCGTAGTTAACAGCAGGTCCATTAATAAGCAATGGGGATTTCTCCATGAATGCGACGGCCTGAATTCTCACCTCTCCCATCTTCTCCTTCCCCTAGAGATGCTACGACAGGAGCTGGGGAGCGACACAGGTACATGTCTGTCTCTGACTGGCCATGGGGAGATTTCAGACCAATAACCATGTTAACGACAGGGGATCGCAGCCTCCAGCACCTGGAAGCTGTGTAACAATGGGAAGGGGTGTTACTTTGTTCTTGCACCACTATATTTTCAACTGACTTGTCTCTTAAATATTTTAGCTCATCAATATCATGTAAGCATTTCAAGTGTTTTGCAGTTTTTTAGTACTCAATTTTTTGCCTTTACTTTCTTTAATTATTGCATTTTTACTGACTACATTAATTTTAAGAATTTTATTTTGCAGTTTTAATTGCAGTAATATTAATAGTGTTTTTAATTAACTAGTCTGATTTTAAAGCATTTTTTAAAGAGCACTAAGATCTTTGACAACTTTTCCTGTGTTTGAGTGGCAGCTTGATACTTTTTTAAAAAAAATACAAAGCCTGAGCTTTTTCAAAAACATATTTATTTGAAAGTTTGTTAGTATAGTTAGTTTTTTGGCATTTAAAAAGAAATATAGAGTTTTTTTGTTGTGACTTTAAATTGGTGATATATTCACATTTTAACTTATAATTATTTTAGTGCACTATTTACCTCTTGTGAACAGATTGTAGCTGATTTTTTACACTTTAAATAAATAGAACCGCTATTAGCATCTAATTTTGTTAAAACAGCAATTCAGTATAACCTGCACTTCTTTAAGAATGCAACGTTTGTTTGATTCTTTTAATTAACTTTTTGCTCTAAACTTTTTTTTTATGCTTACGTTATGCCTTAAATTAATTTATATTTCTTGGATAGAATCTTTAAGATAGAATCTTTTTTTTCCTCCAATACATTCCTAGCCATTCCAACAATAATTAATTTCTAGGGAACACCCTCAGCAGAATTATTTGAAGATGTTGCACCAGAGAGTAAAGGCACAGAGGCAGTGGCTTGTGGGAACGAGGATAAGTTTAATTACTAATCCTGCTCTTAAAAAAAGGGGTCTTTTCAGAAAAATATTTTAACTTACAAGCACTGAGAGACTTTAAGAAAGTCACTAATCATGGAAGCAATGGGTCTCTTTGGAACATATTTTAACTGACAAGCCCTTAGAGCCTTTCTGAGAAACAGGATAGAACTATGGTCAAAATGAAGTGCAAATTAATAAACGTGCATCATGAGGAGAAAGAGGAGGGAACACAAGTTAAAATATAATGAGAACAAAGCCTCTCAGAAAGGAAAGGAAATGTAGCAGTTTAGTAGCAGTGTTGCCATGTCTGGGGTGAGGTGGGAGATGATTTTCTGCCCCCCCCCCGCCATCTCTTTTTAAAAGTCCCAAAAGGAATAAAAGTGGGTGGCATCGTTTATTTTTTATTATTTTGTTTGCTAATTAAATCCGTGTCCCTAAGGCCAAATTTGGCCCTAGGTGACTTTGTTCCCATGTTTTCTTGTTCACCAAGCATAGAGCTTAGTACTGGCCCTGAACGACATCATTAGCCTCCTTTTGTTTGGATTAATTTAATTTTCTGTCGTTGGTCTCCTTGCACCTGTGGCCTTCATGGCTGAAAAGAATTTAACCTACTTTTCATCGACTTGTTGCTATAGGGTATTGTAAGATCTTATGAACTTTTGTCGTCTTTTTACAGTGAAGTGAGGAAGAAATTTCAAAACGTGGGTGTAATTGGAATTAACAGTTCCCAGGGTTGGTCCATACATGCCATTGCACTAGGCTCATTCAGGCTTAGTCCGGGCACAATGTAGCACTCGCTTCCCATGCGTAGTCAATGCCAATACAAAAGAATGATCTAGGCTGGTGTTTCTCAGCTGGTGGTTTGCGACCCCCCGGGGGCTCAGGAAAGGCAGTCAGGAGTCTGTGAGATGTTGAGTGTTTCATTATGATTTAAAGCAAAGAAATCTCACTCCCCCACTCCTGCACTCCTCTGTTCATTGTGGTCAAGCGTTCTCTGTCAGCCTCTTGAAATATGCAAGTTATATGTAGACTCAGCACGGATATATGTTGTATTCTTACTTTTTTAGTAAATGTCCGGGGTTCAGAAAAAAATTGACTTCCAATAAGTGGTACTTGCTTGCATACCTCAGCTGTGAAATTAGGCAGTTTTCAGTTGTGCACAGTAACCTTTCACTGCCTGTATCCCAGCCAGCGAGACTGAAACCCCTGTGGTGATTAGTAGAGATGGGAATGAGGCAGAAAAGTTTGAATCCAAACTGGCACTGAGTGCTGTCAGCAATCGCAGGAGAGCAAAGGAACCCAGGGATCGTTGGTCACTAAGTCTCCCAGGCAGAGGGAGGGTGAGAGGGACAGAAGTCAGAAAATGAAGGAGAAATAAGTGGGCGGGAAGGGAGTTCACAAGTTCCCAAACATGCCCACATCCAGTCATAGAGTCATAAAGTCTAAGGCCAGAAAGCACCACTGTATCATCTTGTCTGACCTCCTGCCTAGCACTGGCTGCCAACACCCCCCAGCACCCACCCACTAAACTGAACAGTTGGAGTGAGACCAAAGTCTTGCAGCCTCCAGGAGACTAGACTCTTACATGCTCCAGGCAGAGAATAGCAGGTACTGAGGTGCACCAGTGCTCCAGGCCCCTGCAGTGGCAGGGAAATGGTTAAATGAGATATTCCCAGGGAATCCTAGTGAGTGCCCCACGGCCCACACCACAGAGGAAGATGAAAACCCACCAGGTCACTCACAGCCTGACTCGCGGGAGGGGATATTCCTTCCCCATCCCACCTATAGTGTCAGTTAGACCCAGAGCATGGGAGCAAAAACCAGCCAGCCAAGCCCTGAGAGAGAGAGAGATTGATCTCACCTCAGAGCCCTAGTTCACCCCGCCTAATAGCCTGTCGTCTTCTCCGGCCATTTCTGAAGCTTCAGAGGAAGGAGATTAAAAAACCCTCTCAAAATACATTGGATGAAAAATCCCTTCCTGACCCCTGCAGGTTGTGGCCCTGAAGCATGAGGCTGAGGAATGTAATACATAAAATAGAAGTGAGCCCCACTTAATGTTCCATTATTTCTCTCCATTGACAATGGCTTCCATCTTAATATCACCAGCAAACTTTATTTAATTTACTGCATCAGCACTGGGCACTCTTTGTCCTGTACCTGCCTCTGCCTGGTCCCCACTGTTGGGGGAGTTACCCTCAGGGTTTTAAAACTAGGACAGTGGTTTAGTGCTGGTGGGAAAGGCTGGGTCTGGGCTGTGATAAAATCATGGAATATTTTCCCAGCATGCAAGTCAGAAACATCTTGTGCAGGGAAAGGGCCAGGGAAGACCATGATGTGACAGGAACTAACTTCTGAAATCTTCCCAGTCACCCTTCTCACCCTGACAGGTGGCAGAGTAACACCCACCTTTGGCTCCAGATTGTCCCAGCCTCCCACGGGGCAGGGAAGGGAACTGGCTGTAGTGGAGTCAGTCCAGGTAGGGATTATTGCGGGGTTGCTAGTGGGTTCCTGCTGGGGGGAAAGGGGCAGGAAATACTGAGGGCCTGCGATCTTTGGGGGAGCTCAGTGTGGAGGTGGGATGGGGGCAGGAAATACCCAGGGTGGAGAAAGGGACGGGGACAAGGCATGTGACAAACTTGCTGGGAATCGTTTAACCCAAGTCCTTAATTCCATGGGGTTTGGGGGAGGAAATTACCCTATTTGTGGAATGGGGCTAGTGGGGGAACCCTGGACAGCGCTGGGAAACTGTATCAGATTCCCAGTGCATGATCATGAAACTACTGGCCAGAGGTTGCTATGAGATTCGAAGGAGGGGGGTTACCCACCAGTGGGGCCTAGAGTAGATAACCCCTCCTCTTCCTTCCAGCTCCTGGCAATGGGAAGCCTGTTGGGATTCCTACTGGGGAGCCGACCCTGGAGCCTGCTGGGGATCCCATCCCCCGCATCAGCCTCTTGCTTGTAGGTGTGTGATGAATGAAAAGACCCTTCCCCCTCTGTCTGCTGTGGGGCATGAGGGGACCTCTATCTCCCCCCCTGTTTTGTCTCCTGGCTGCTCTGAGGGTGAGAATCTGCTGACTGTGACCCAGCCAGAGCTTCCATTTGATTGGCTCCTCTCTCTCCATGAATAGTGGGGCTCAGGTACCGAGTGTTGGACACTTCCTCTTTCAGGGGCCAGTGACCTTCGAGGAGGCGGTTGTGTATTTCACCAGGGAAGAATGGACTCTGCTGGATCCCCCTCAAAGAGCCCTCTGCAGAGATGTCATGCAGAAGAACTATGAGAATGTGACCTCGCTGGGTAAGGATTCCTGTCACCTCGGTTCTTAGAAGGGGAAATGAAGAGTTAAGTTCGTGCCACCCTCACAGTGCCACCTCTACTCTGCCCTGTCTCAGCAACAGCCCATTAAGAGCATTGAAATGGGGCAGACTAAGTCCCTCAGGGTTCACATGCACCTCCCTTCATATCACAGTCATAGCTCTGCCAATCTGGTCCAACTACTCTCTCCACCATCCAGTTACAGTTACAGCTGACCCAGTGCACACGGCTAGAGGCATGCGGATAAATGCTGGTATTCCCATCTCTGAACACAACACAAACAATGGCACATTCCTAGTCCTTCATAGCTATTGTAGGATCATAGATTTTATGGCCAGAAAGGGCTATTAGGTCATCTAGTCTGATGTCCTGTATAACACTAGTCATAGAATTTCATCCAGTTACTGCTGTACTGAGCTGAATACCTTGTGTTGGACTAAATCTTCCCCCAGAAAGGCATCCACTCCGACGTGAAGACTTCAAGAAATGGAGAAACCTCCACTTCCTTTGTTAGTTTGTTAATCTTTGTACCAGCCTTAATGAGCCGCTCTCAGCGACTAGTGCCAGCTGCAGGGCCAGAGGCAGAGTTAAGGTTGCATTTTAGGGGTTGTGTGTATATTAACTCTTCCTTTTCTGGTTCTCAGAGGTTTAAGTTTAGCCACCACCCACCTAGTGGAAAGGCATGCACTGGCCATAGACTCATAGACTTGAAGGTCAGAAGGGACCATTATGATCATCTAGCCTGACCTCCTGCGCAATGTAGGCCACAGAATCTTACCCATCCACTTCTATAACAAACCCCTAACATATGTCTGAGTTATTGAAGTCCTCAAATTGAGGTTTGAAGACCTGAAGCTGCAGAGAATCCTCCAGCAAGTGACCCATGCCCAACGCTGCAGAGGAAGGCGAAAAACCTCCAGGGCCTCTGCCAATCTGCCCTGGAGGAAAATTCCTTCCTGACCCCAAATATGGTGATCAGTTAAACCCTGAGCATGTGGGCAAGACTCACCAGCCAGCACCCAGGAAAGAATTCTCTGCAGTAACTCAGATCCCATCCTCTCTAACATCCCATCACAGACCACTGGGCATACTTACCTGCTGATAATCAAAGATCAATTGCCAAATTAATTGCCAAAAATTGGGCTATCCCATCATACCATCCTTTCCATAAACTCATCAAGCTTAGTCTTACAGCCAGATATGTATTTTGCCCCCACTACTCCCCTTGGAATGCTGTTCCAGAACTTCACTCCTCTAATGGTTAGAAACCTTTGTCTAATTTCAAGTCTAAACTTCCTAGTGTCTAGTTTATATCCATTTGTTCTTGTGTCCACATTGGTACTAAGCTTAAATAATTCCTCTCCCTCCCTAATATTAATCCCTCTGATATATTTATAAAGAGCAATCATATCCCCCCTCAACCTTCTTTTGGTTAGGCTAAACAAGCCAAGCTCTTTGAGTCTCCTTTCATAAGACAGGTTTTCCATTCCTCGGATCATCCTAGTAGCCCGTCTCTGAACCTGTTCCAGTTTGAATTCATCCTTCTTAAACATGAGAGACCAGAACTGCACACAGTATTCCAGATGGGGTCTCATCAGTGCCTTATATAACGGGACTAACATCTCCTTATCTTTGCTGGAAATACCTCGCTTGATGCATCCTAAAACTGCATTAATTTTTTTACCAGCCGTATCACATTGGCAGCTCATAGTCATCCTCTGATCAACCAATACTCCGAGGTCCTTCTCGTCCTCTATTACTTCCAACTTATGTATCCCCAATTTATAACTAAAATTCTTGTTATTAATCCCTAAATGCATGACCTTGCACTTTTCACTATTAAATTTCATCCTATTACTATTACTCCAGTTTACAAGGTCATCCAGGTGGTCCTGTATGATATCCCAATCCTTCTCTGTGTTAGCAATACCTCCCAGCTTTGTGTCATCTGCAAACTTTATTAGCACATTCCCATTTTTTGTGCCAAGGTCAGTAATAAAAAGGTTAAATAAGATTGGTCCCAAAACTGATCCCTGAGGAACTCCACTAGTAACCTTCTTCCAGCCTGACAGTTTACCCTTCAGTCTCGTTGTAGTCTCTCCTTTAACCATTTCCTTATCCACCTTTCAATTTTCATATTGATCCTCATCTTTTCCAATTTAACTAATAATTCCCATGTGGAACCATGTCAAATTCCTTACTCAGATCGAGGTAAATTAGATCCACTGCTTTTCCTTTGTCTAAATAATCTGTTGCCTTCTCAAAGAAGGAGATCAGGTTGGTTTAGCACAATCTACCTTTTGTAAAACCATGTTGTATTTTGTCCCAATTGCCATTGACCTCAATTTCCTTGATTGCTTTCTCCTTCAAAATTTTTTCAAAGATCTTACATACTACAGATGTCAAACCAACAGGCCTATAGTTACTCGAATCACTTTTTTCCCTTTCTTAAAAATAGGAACTATGTTAGCAATTCTCCAGTCATACGGTACAAACCCCGAGTTTACTGATTCATTAAAAAATCTTGCTAATGGGCTTGCAATTTCATGCGCCAGTTCCTTTAATATTCTTGGATGAAGATTATCTGGGCCCTCCGATTTTGTCCCATTAAGCTGTTCGAATTTGGCTTCTATCTTGGATGTGGTAATATCTACCTCCATATCCTCATTCCCATTTGTCATCCTACCATTATCCCTAAGCTCCTCATTAGCCTTATTAAAGACTGAGGCAAAGGATTTATTTAGATATTGGGCCATGCCTAGATTATCCTTAAACTCCAATCCATCCTCAGTGTGTAGCGGTCCCACTTCTTCTTTCTTTGTTTTCTTCTTATTTATATGGCTATAGAACCTTTTACTATTGGTTTTAATTCCCTTTGCAGGGTCCGACTCTATATGGCTTTTAGCCTTTCTCACTTCATCCCTACATGTTCTTACCTCAATAAGGTATCTTTCCTTGCTAATCCCGCCCATCTTCCACTCCTTGTAGGCTTTCTGCTTTTTCTTAATCACTTCTGTGAGATGCTTGCTCATCCAGCTTGATCTACAACTCCTGCCTATTCTGCAACTTGACTTGAAGTAATTCCAGGTCTCCTCCACCTTTAGATCCACAAGTTCTTCAGTCCAATCCACTTCCCTAACTAATTTCCTTAATTGTTTAAAGTTAGCCCTTTTGAAATCAAACACCTTAGTCCCAAATCTATTTTTGTTTATCCTTCCATCTAGTTTGAACTGAATTAGCTCATGATCACTCGAACCAAGGTTGTTCTCTACAACCATTTCTTCTATGAGGTCCTCACTACTCACCAAAACCAAATCTAAAATGGCATCCCCTCTTGTTGGTTCTTCAACTGCTTGGTGAAGAAATTCATCAACTATCACATCCAGAAAAATCTGAGCCCTATTATTGTTACTAGCACTTGTCCTCCAGTCTATATCTGGGAAGTTAAAGTCTCCCATGATTGCACAATTCCCATTAGTGTTTACTTCATTAAAAACATTAAAGAGGTCTCTATCCATATCCAAATCAGATCCCTACGGTCTGTAGCACACCCCAAGCACTATCTCAGGGGAGGCGCTAGTAGCTTTCTTTCTCAGTGTGATTTTTGCCCAGACAGACTCTGTCTTATCCATTCCATCACTTCTTATTTCTTTACAGTTAACCTCATCATTGATACACAAATGCTACTCCACCACCTTTGCCTTTATTTCTGTCTTTCCTAAGCAGCACATAGCCTTCAATACCTGTACTCCAGTCATGACTACTATTCCACCCTGTTTCTGTTATCCCTATAATATCCAGTTTCACTTCCTGCTCCAGTAGCTCTAGTTCCTCCATTTTGTTACCTGGGCTCCTCGCATTAATTTTTGCCATTTGGCTTCACTGACATTCTTTTCCTGGTTAGGCACAGACATTCTACCACCAGCATCACCTATTAGACTGGTATCTACACTACCCTTCCTCCTAATGTCCATTCTTCTGCCCACGGCTGTATCCTCTCTTACTTTGTTTTCTTCCCTCTCAATGTTAAATTTCGGTGTGGAGTTTACCTGGACAACTCCCAACCATCTCCCCCAAATTCCTAGTTTAAAGCTCTCTTAATCAGTTGTGCCAGCCTCCATCCTAGAAGTCTATTTCCCTCCTTACTCAGGTGAAGTCCATCCCAAGAGAACAGTCTTCTGTCCATGAATGCTTCCCAGTGGCCATACATCCCAAAGCCCTCCTTATAGAACCACTGCCTAAGCCATCTCTTGATCATCATAATCTTGTCACACCTTTGTTGCTCTTCTCTAGGAACCGGCAGAATTCCACTGAAGATAAGGAAATCGAGGCTCAGGTTAAGTGTCTTCCCCTGTCTGGCATAGTCTCCCTTGATACGTTCCAGCGAGAATCTAGCCGTACCATGAAGGACAATCAACGGATTGTTTCCCGCTCCCATTAGGATCCTTTTCAGCCTCAAGTCCACATCCCTTATCTTAGCACCCGTCAGACAGCACACCCTTCTGTTCTCCAGATCAGCTCTAGTTAAAGGCCTGTCTATTCTTCTCGGTAGGGAGTCCCCAATTACATAGACCTGCCTTTTCCTGGTGACAGTGTGATTCTCTGGTCTAACCCCTGCTCCCACTGGCTGCAAGTCCTCTCGATTTGTATTGTCCCTTGCAATCCTCCGCAACCCATCCCGTATCCTCCTGGGGCTCATATTTGGTGTTGTCTCCATTGACTTTTCACATCTTCCTGTAGGACTAGCAGCTCTTCTCTTTTTCCTTGGTCTCTCACCTTCAGCGACCACCTCCTGTTCCCCTTCTTCATTTTCCAACTCTGCAATCCTGTTCCTGAGCTCTGTTTCTCCTTCGCTGGCCCATCTTTTCTTCTGCCTGGTTCTCTTAGTCACATGCTTCCACCGTCCACTTTCCTCACCCAGCAGTCTCTCCTCAGAATTCTTTCATCCTGCTGCCATCTGCAAGTCTGAGCTTATCCCTTCAGCTTCCTCATGTCTTTGCTCCATTATCTGCTCGAACCCCCTTCTAAACTCTACCAGAGTTTCCACCTACATCTCCAGTCCTCGGATCTTTTCTTCCATCAGCTCTATCAGGTGGCACTTCATGCAGACAAAACTCTTTTCAGATGCCCCCTCCTGTATCATGTACATGTCGCAGCTTCCACATCCAGTCATCCGCATTGTGTCTTTCACTGCTGCCTCAAAACCTGTGAGTCCAGAAAACACAAAACAAAACAAACCTCCAACAGGCACCAGAACACTGGCAGACCACCACCCACTCCCTTCACTAGCCTGTCAGTTCTTCTGCCTAGGTCTCTTAGTCTCCCCTACAAACTCCCCCTGTAAACTCCCTCTGAAACTCCCCTGTTTACAGCTCTGTTTGATGGCTACTGGTACTCAGTATTTATGTAGGTTATGGACATTTGATTTCCCCATTTTTTTAACAGACTTTTTCGGTACTCTGTCTGCATGAGAGATTTTGCCAGCATAATTATGTCAATTAAGGATGTGGTTTTTCTCACCTCTAATAAACAGAGCTATACTGACAAAACTTTGCAGCTCAGAAGAGGCCGGAGTCTGCAAGTGAATTTTAAAACACTTTAAAATATTGCTCTCAGCCCTGAAATTTTGGAATCGAGGGGAACATCTAAGAAGAACTCCTTCAGAATGCAGCAAAACACACAATATATGTAGTCTGAAAGTTAACAGTGGTACGGCTCTGACTCAGTTGAATGGGTGTAGCTCAGAGACAGTGGCCACAGCATGTCCTCTTAACCCAACCAACGAATGACTGTGAGAGCAGTGTGAGGTGCCTATTCAGGAGTTCTTGGGGGGGTAGGGGGGAAGGAGAGCAGGAAGGAGTGTGGTGGGAGAAGATGATGGGAGAGCTAGTGCTTGTGGGGTGCCACAAGGTAGAGCAGGCTGAGTGTAGTGGGAGGAAAGGAATAGGTATGTGGAAGATTAGACTAGAGGGAATCAGGGAGGGATGGGTACCATGGAAGGAAGAGGAAGTGAGGAACCAGATATAGAATCTCTGCAGAACAGGTAGCGTGGTAGGTTGGGGGAGTGGGAGCCTGGGAATGGAGAAATGGGGGTGGAGGTCCCAGCAGTGGTGCTGTTGGAGGAGGAGGATTGGATAGGAGATCTGGGATACTTGGAAGTGGAAAAGACTGAGGATAGTGGGAAGGGGATGGGGAGAAGTCGGAAGGGAAGTTTTCAGGGAGGAAGATATTTGGGGCTCTTCACTGACAATATCCTTGCCAAAGTCTCTAGTGACCTCTTCCTAAGCAAAGCTCAGAACCAGTACTCCACCCTTATTCTTCTTGATCGATCAGCTGCCTTTAATACCACTGACCATGGTCGTCTTTTTGACATCTTGTCTGCTTCCTGGCTCTCCTCCTACCTCTGTAGCCACTTCTTCAGTGTGTCCTTAGGAAGATCCTCCTCACCCCCACTCCAGTTTTCTGTGGGGGTTCTACAGGGCTCAGTCCTTGGTCACTTCCTCTGCACTTTATCTCTGGGAAATCTCAGTTCAGCTACTGTCCATATGCTGATGAATCATAGATCACCGCTCTACTCTAGATCTGTCTCCTTCTGTCCAAACTGAAATCTCAGCCTCCCTCTGATAACTCCCCGTGGATGGCTAGCCATCAGCTCAGGCTCAACAGTTCAAATGCTGATAACAAAGCTCTTAATCCCCCAAGCCAGCCCCCCACCGCCTTTTTTGCTGTCACCCCAGAATTAGCTGATGAAATCTCAGAGTCTCTGGCAATATTTGCCAACTTAGATGACAGGAGAGGTCCCAAGAGATTAGAGAAGGGTTAACATAGTGCCCATCTTTACAAAGGGGAAAAAGGAGGAGCTGGGGAACTATACACTAGTCAGCCTGACCTCGATAGCAGGAAAGCTACTAGAGCGATGTATAAAACATTCAATTTGCGAATACCCGGAGGATGAAGGGGTAATCGGTAGCAGCAAGCATGGATTTACTAAGAACATAGCATGACAAACCAGCTCGATATCTTTCTTTGATAGGGTAACTGGTTTGGTGGATAAAATAGGCCTGGACCTCAAAAAGGCTTTTGACACAGTCCCATGAGTAAGCTGGAGAAATGCGGGCTCAACAGAACTCCCATTAAGTGGATATATAATTGGTTACACAACCGCAAGCAAAGAGTAACTATTATTGGAATGATGTTAGATTGGAGGGATTTTCAAATGGGGTTTCACAGGGATCTATTTTGCGTCTGCTGCTATTTAACATCTTCATTAACAACCTGGATGTAAGAATAGAGATCATACCAATCAAATTTGCAGATGACACTAAGCTGGGGGGATTGTCAACACTTTGGAGGATAGAGCAAAACTTCAAAGTGATCGTGATAAATTGGCAAACTGGGCTATAAACAACAATGAAATTCAACAAAGACAAGTGTAAGATGCTACACTTCGGGAAGAAAAACCCAATGCACAAATACTGACTGGGGGATAACTGACATGACAGCAGCACTGCTGAGAAGGATCTGGGAGTTGCGGTGGATCACAACCTCAACAGGAAGTCAACAGTGTGATGGTAATGCAAAAAGAAGAAAATGCATTAACAGAAGCATAGCATGCAAATCACAGGTGGTGATAGCACTGGTCTACTCAGCACTGGTTAGGCCTCAAGGGGAGTCCTGGATCTAGTTTGGGTCATCAGTGACTAGACAGGATGTAGAGAAACAGGAAAGAATACAGAGGCAAGGGACAAAGATGCTCAAAGGGGTGGAATGCAAACCAGTGAGTAAAGGCTGATGGAACTGGGTGTGTTTAGTCTGGAAAAAATAGTTAAGGGGGGGGATATAACAGCAATCTTCAAATACGCGAAAGGCTATGTGAGTGTGCGTGGCCGTCTCTCCTGGTCTGTCTCAGGACAGAGCTGCAAAGTCTCCAAGGCCAGGGCCTCAGGCAGGGTGGGGCAGCAAACAATTAGGGGCATTTCCCATAGTGAGCACCAAACAGTCTGGGGCTCAGGCAGGGGCAGGCACCAGTCTAGCATCCTAGCTCGGCGGACAGTTGACCAACACAGGCCTCCTGGCCGAAGGTGGGGTGGCAGGAGGTAAGGGAACCCTGGCCCACCTGACTCCACCGGATCCCAGCCCCAGGCCCTAACAGTGGCAGTGTAATCCACCAATGGATCATAGGGGATCTACTCACAACAGCCTTACTTAGTGTCAGCTTAACACTCAGCCAGACGATGGTCTAGTTTCTCTGGGCTGCTTCCTACAATCCCCAGGGTTTGGTACTTCTGGCCTCCATTTCCCCGGGTTGGTGATCTGTGGCAGCCCCATCAGCTCGTTGGCACCTCGACTGGCTGGTGACCCTGGGAGCTTTGGCCAGTCCTCTGGTGGCCTCCCCAGAAGGTCCTCGGTCTCCCGCTCCAACAGCGGATGATAATCGTCTGTCTCCCTCGGCAGCTTCAGGCCAACTGAGCTACAGGGCCCCCTCCTTTTGTCCTTCTGCTTTCTGTCCCGCCCCTCAGCTTCCAGAGGGGTGGAGATGGCTTTCCTGGCTCTGTAGCCCAACGAGCAGGTTGTGGTCCCTGCTGGTCTTCCCTGCTTCAGGCTGCCAGACAAAGGATGGGGAACAGTTCTTCACTCTTGTCACAGAGGGCAGGGCAAGAATCAGTTGGTTTAAACTACAGCACAGCAGATTTAGATTAAATCTCAGGAAAAACTTCCTAACTGGAAGAACAGTAGGAGAATGGAACAGAGGCCTATGGTGGTGGTGGAAGGTTAGTCACTGGAGGTTTTCAAAAGGAGGCTGGTTTAGTCACAATAAATCCTGCACCTTGGCAAGGGGTTAGACTAGATGACCTTTATGGTCCCTTTTAACTCTGTGGTTCTAAGGGGTTCTTCCTTGGAAAAAGCTAAAATGAGCATGTTGCCCATTAAGGGTATGTCTGCACTGCGTCTGGCAGCTGCCTCCCAGCCAGAGTCCATGCCGACTCACTATAAATAACGGTGTAGGCACTGTTGGTTGGGCTGTAGCTTGGGTTCTAAAGCCAGGGCGTGCTGTTGGCTGGATAGTCTGAGCTCCATCAAAGCAATGTCGCCACAACCATTTTTAATGCACTAGCGTGAGACCAACCTGAAAGGTGGCCGACTCCCTGATGCCCTCTAGACATACCCTAAAGAGGGCAGTCCCAAGGGAGACTGTATGAAGTTTGGGTCATCTAATTCCCTGTAAATCCATGACCCAGCCCCCTCCTTGGCATCCTGTCACCGTGCCTTAGTGGGTCACAACTGAGGATGCCAAATTCAGGATGAACTGCTGAGAAATGCAGCAAACACGACCCAAAACTAGTGGTTATTCTTTTGTAAGATAGACCAAAGCAACAACAAAAGTGAACTCCTATTTCACCACACTGGCTAACAAGAAAACATAAAGGCAGTTTTCTCAGGCATTCTTTGGTGGTGTTCTTATAACACCACCAAAAACACTGGATTCAGAGCTGAGTGGTTCTTTACAACCATTGTCATTAAATAATAGGTTCTTCTGATCCCAAAGGGCCAGCCATTCCCAGGTGAATATACAACTTAGATCTTACCCAAAACTCACACTGGAGCCAATCCTTTAGTATCTAATATCTAAAGGTTTATTCATAAAAAGAAAGAAAGGGGAGAGTTAAAATTGGCTAAGGGAATCAATTACACCCAGTAATGGCAAAATTCTTGGTTCAGGCTTGTAGCAGTGATGGAATAAACTGTTGGCTTAAGTCATCTCTGGAGTACGTCCACAGCTGGGATGGGTCATTCAGTCCCTTGTACAGAGCTTCAGTCTGTAGTAGAGTTCCTCCGGAGGTAAGAAGCAGGATTGAAGACAAAATGAAGGTGTTTCCAGGGCCTTTTATAGCTTTTGCCATGTGGAGGGCATCCCATTGTTCTTACTGTGGAAAATTACAGCAATACAATGGAGTTTGGAGTCATGTGGGCAAGTCACATGTTCATGCCCAATTTCTCTCAGTCATTGCAGGAAGCCATTACCTAGATTCCAGACAGCACATTTACACGACAGTCCACTCAGTGTAGATGGGCTTCTCCCGTGGTCCATTGTCAACAAAGTGTGTCTTGATGAACCACTTAATTTGAACAGTCACTCCAAGATGTGCTAGTTAGCTACCTTGTGGGTGTTAACCTGTTATGTTTATAAGAAGCACACAAGATCTTTTTCAGGGGAAAAGGCAATGCATCACATTTATTGAAGATACAACAATTTGCATATGCATTCAATCACACACACACACTGTCCCGCCAGTGGATGTTACACTTACCAGTCCAGAGTTCAGATCAACCTAGTGGCCAGCTAGGTTGATCATGAGTAGGAGAAGCCGGGTTCCGTTGGTCATGACATGATGCTCTGGGGAAGTCTTGGCAGGATGGACCCAAAGTTTCATGGCAAGGCACCCTGTTCATATAGTGATTTCCCTTCATTGGAACCAATGAGTTTTGCACTGTCATGCTGTAATCAATTGTTGTTTGATGAGTGCTTGTTTTCTTAAATTGTCCTTCTCATCCTTTATCTTGTTCTTTCATCCAGTTCCTCAGGGAGTTGTCCCATGTTGGTTTAGATCCGAGCTGTCTTGTCCCCCACTGAGAGGTGCCTGTCTCATCTTTAGAATCATCATTCTGCCCTCCTCAGACATTTCAATAGAGACATGTTGCAGCCTCCTGGCGCCCTTGTGTCTTTCTTCAGTTCCTCCCTTGTACATCTGGTTCAGCGATGGTCTTCACACTTAGCTCTTAACACGTGCATTCCTTATTCACACACAAAACCGAATTAATTTACACACACCATTTTGAACAGGAACATCAAATTGCAATGCAAAAGAAAACAACCATGGCATTCTTTTACTTATTTTAAACTGCTAAACCTACAACAAATTGGTGACCCTCAAAGGTCTGTTACTGCCTTGAAATCAGTCCAGACACAGATTCTGGCTGATGTATCTCCACTCATTGGCCCATTAGGTCATTCCTTTCTGTTATTCAAAAAGGGTGGCTGGCAGGATGTGCTCAGATCATACACCAATACACTTAATGTATGCTACATAATTATTCTTTATCCTTCATTCTAAATTATATAAAATACCAACATAAAATACCACCGCTACATTTGGGGGAAGAGTTTGGGGGAGTTCAGTTCCTGATTTTCATTTGACCTCTCTCTCCAGCACTTGTTTTGGTTTGGCCTTCCCCTTTCCATCCCTATCTGAGGTTTCTGTCTCTATCACATCAGGTGACACAATGGTATGTGAGAAAGAGGAGCAGAATTCTCAGCAGGAAAATGTTGAGCAAGTGGATAAACACAGAGCATTATCGCAAAGACCAAAAAGGAATGTGCCTAGGAGTCATGAGCAGGGAAACTCCTGTGAGATTCAGCACAGACCAGAAAGAGAGCAGTGAAACCATCCAGGGGAGAAAGTGGGTAAATGTATTTCCTATGAGGGAACTCAGATGGACCTCAAGGAAACCACAACACAGCAGGAAATCCTCATGGGAAAGAGAAAAAATACATGCACTTAAGGTGGGAATAATGTATGTGACTACTCAGTCCTTATAAAGCATCAGAGAATCCACACAGGAGAGAGGCCCTTTGAATGCTATGAGTGTGGGAAATGCTTCACTAAGAGCTCATCCCTTTTTGACCATCAGAGAATCCACACAGGGGAGAGGCCCTATGAATGCAGTGAGTGTGGGAAAACTTCACTAGTGGCTCAGCCCTTTCTGAACACCACAAAATCCACACAGGGAAGAGGTCCTATCAGTTCAGTGACTGTGGGAAAACCTTCAATCGCAGCTCAAACCTTTTTACCCATCAGAGGATCCGCACAAGGGAGAGGCCGTATGAATGCAGTGAGTGTGGGAATACCTTCTCTTGGCACTCAGCCCATGTTATCCATCAAAGAATCTGCAAGGGAGATCAACACCATAAAAACCTCTAGGGCTATCAATATTTTCTTTTTCTTTAATAATTTTCCTGATTCCCACATAGTAACTTTTGAAGCTATTTGAACTGTTTGCAGCACTGTTATCCCTCAGCTTGTCCAGATGAGTGGCCCATTTTTGCCTTTTTGCAGTTCGCCCTCTTTTGAGGTAGACCCATTTGTCCTTTCTATCAACTCCATTGTCTCATGAGTAATTCTAATGTGCCCTTCCTATCAGGAACCAGGGAGCATCACATTTATACCATTCCTTCTATTGCAAAGTTATTGTGAGTCACCAATGATTAAGATTGTATCATTTCTAGTTGTTCTCACATTGCTCTTGGTTGTGCTAAAGATATAATGGGAACTTTTCAAATTATATGTAAATGAAGAGGAGCAGAGGCAGGAAAAAAAGTGTTATTTCAGCCTCTGTGACACTGGAAGAGTACGAGGTGACTCAGAGATTCCTTCCTTCCCCATCACTACAGAACTGTTACCTTTTGTCTGACCCATACAGAGTTTATCTTCATCACATTCTATCCATCCACTTCTCAAAGTGTCGTGTGATGAAGAATTCTCCATTGTCTGTGCTTGGAGACGATGCTTTGAGTTCTTTAACCCTATATCAGAGTTGCTATGACTGGAGATGAAACTGTCAAAGACGTGGAAGGGGAATTCAAATGGATCTCAAATACAGTGTGATCATTGGGAGTTTAAGTCCCAGGTTCCATCTGTTGGCAAGGTGGTTTTTTTGTCCCCCGTATTTGGATGCTAGGTTACTTTCAGGTCAATAAGCCATCTAAAGGTTGGTCTATGCTGAAAAGGCATGTTGGCAGAGCCACATCTCTCAGGGTGTGAAAAGTCCTCTCCACTGAGAGAAGTAGTTAATGTGACTCAGTATAGACAGTGTTAGGTTTTCAGAAGAATATTTCCAGTGTTTGAAGTGTAGATGTAGCCTTAAACAGATTGATCCCCTAGGGGAAGCGAGTCATGACATCAATTCCAAATTTGACCCATTTCCCTGTATGTGAGAAAGTTACTAGTATGGAGGGCTGAGCCAGCTGTCCGATCACCTGGTTCCTTAACTGTAGCTACAGCTCTTAGTGCCCATCAATCCAAAGACTGAGAGAAAAGGAGAGTTCCAGCCACTGTTATTTTAGTATCTTACTATTCCTCTCTCTGTTTTTTGTGCTGGCCTTTCTATTCTATCAGGGTGTGACTATAGCTCAGTGCATGTGTGAGAAAAGCTTATTGGTGCCAACTGGCAAAGAGGTCACTGTTAAAGATTCATAGATTCATAGATTCTAGGGTCAGAAGGGACCAATGTGATCATCTAGTCCGACCCCCTGCACAAAGCAGGCCACAGAACCCTACCCATCCACTTCTATAACAAACCCCTAACTTATGCCTGAGTTACTGAAGTCTTCAAATTGTGGTTTGAAGACCTCAAGCTGCAGAGAATCCACCAGCAAGTGACCCATGCCCCACGCTGCAGGGGAAGGCGAAAAACCTCCAGGGCCTCTGCCAATCTGCCCTGGAGGAAAATTCCTTCCCAACCCCAAATATGGCGATCAGCTAAACCCTGAGCATGTGGGCAAGACTCACCAGCCAGCAATCAGAAAAGAATTCTCTGCAGTAACTCAGATCACATCCCATCCAGCATCCCATCACCAACCACTGGGCATACTTATCTGGCAATAATCAAAGATCAGTTGCCAAAATTAGGCTCTCCCATCATACCATCTCTTCCATAAACTTATCAAGCGTAATCTTAAAGCCAGATATGTCTTTTGCCCCCACTACTCCCCTTGGAAGGCTGTTCCAGAATTTCACTCCTCTAATGGTTAGATACCTTCGTCTAATTTCAAGTCTAAACTTCCTAGTGTCCAGTTTATACCCATTCATTCTTGTATCTACATTGGTACTAATCTTAAATAATTCCTCTCTCTCCCTAATATTAATCCCTCTGATATATTTATAAAGAGCAAGCATATTCCCCCTCAGCCTTCTTTTGGCTAGACTAAACAAGCCAAGCTCTTTGAGTCTCCTTTCATATGACAGGTTTTCCATTCCTCGGATCATCCTAGTAGCCCATCTCTGAGCCTGTTCCAGTTTGAATTCATCCTTCTTAAACATGGGAGACCAGAACTGCACACAGTATTCCAGGTGGGGGTCTCACCAGCGCCTTATATAACGGTACTAACACCTCCTTATCTTTGCTGGAAATACCTTGCCTGATGCATCCTAAAACCGCATTAGCTTTTTTAACGGCCATATCACATTGGCTGCTCATATTCACAGGCAACTCCTGTCTCAGACCTGACAAACTCGCCACACCTAATACACTACTTTTGTGATATTTATCCAGGAAGCATAGCAGTGAGATCTCTACTGAAAGCTTGTAAATTATTGATACTCCTAATCCCTGTGAGGTGTGTTTACGAGTCATATTTAAGGAGTACTGTAAGTACATGGAAAATTATGCCCATATGGATTGTTGTGAAAGTGAGTCACCCCAATCAAAGGTCTGGGTGGGGATGGCCCATTCAAGTGGGAGGGAATTGGCACCTTTCCCTTGCTAGCTAGTTATTTGATGTATTGCTCCATTGTCAACCTTTGCACCAACCCAGAAAAGCTGATGGAAAACCATCAAAGACAAACTAGCAACCTTTTGCACCTGCTGCACCTTGCAGGTCAAAAGACCCCACTCACCCACTCCTGTAATAGACCTGAGAGGGGAGGCAGCTCTGTGCACAGCTCCCTCCCCCAATGGATGTGCAGAGATGTGCCAGCAGCACTAAGGTGGCTCCCTGCCCACTCTGCCTCTGTCCCTCCATGCTGCTTCCAGAAATGGCTGGCATGTCCCAGAATCCCCTGGTGCGGGGGAAGTGTCTCCATGTGCTGCCCCTGTCCTGAGTACCAACTCTGCAGCTCCCATTTTCCAGAAACTGCAGCCAATGGGAGATCTGGGGGCAGCGCCTGCAGGCAGCGGTGCTTGGAGACCCTCTGGCCCCACTCACCTAGGAGCTGCTGCCACAGGGTTGTGTGTACCGGTCACTTTGGGAGCTGCAGTGCCCATGGTAAGCACCACCCCTTCTGCACCCCAACCCCCTCCCCCAGTGCAGAGCCCACATCCTGCACCCAAATTTCCTCCCAGAGCTTTGCTTGTCTTCCTTTCACCCAGAACCATCCTTCCTCTCCTGGGCTGCAAGTAGCCATCCCTGGGAAGCCAAGAGGCAGGCACAAGATTCTGCCTCCCAGCAGCCAACCGCACCTCCTCAGGCTTTGGCAGAACGAATGGTGGCTACTGCTAACCCCACTTAGCTGCAATGATGCGCTTAGCTTCTGCCCTGCCTTCCTCAGCTCAACTTTCCTCTTTTGCCCCATTCCTGCCTCACTTCCTCCTTTGGCAAGTCACGCAAAGGAGGCCAGCAGGAAGAGCTGGCCTCTATAGGCCGACTTCCAAGGACAGAGAAGGCCAAGCCACAAGGCTTCAAAAAGTGACTGGCCCAGATCCTCTAGCTTTCCCCTACTGTTCCCAAGGCTTTTTCTCAGCCCATTTCACCACCCTCTGTCCTGCAGGGGTTGGGGTTATCGCAGGTGTTACCAGAAATTGGGCCAGTTAGTAAGTGTAGGGAGGACTAATGACCCACTAGAGTCTGGCAGAAAGCAGCACATTTATTGTACTGACAACTAAGCTCAAAAAAAGGAGGGGGGTCACACTCACACTCCCAGGACTGGCACAGCACTGGAGATGTCAGGATTCTGCAAGGTAAGTGTCCCACAGAGCCGCGATGTACGGTGTGATGAAGGTAAGTCTTCCTGAGGCACAATGAAATACAACGCAGAGAACCACTGGCCAGGCAGTCCGGGCAAAGAGCATTCACTGGAGGTACAAGCTTGTGAGTGCTCTCCTGAGCACAGGACCCCTCCCCTTTTAAGGACCTGCACCTCCTGGTCTGTGGCTAGGGATGACTTGGCTGCATCTGGTGGGTCACACTCCACCTTGGGCAGTGTCCATGCTCTGGGATACGAGTGCTGCCTAATAAGAGTCTCGCCTAATTAGAGTCCCAGACACCTTGTCTACCTAGGAGCTCTTCTGCTCTTCAACCAGCCCATTCATCCCACAAGCATTTCAGCAGGGAGCGGGAGGGGGAAAGGGAAAGCCGCTTCACAGGCATTCAGAGAGGGAGAGGAGACAAAGGTGGGAGGGGGGAAAGTATAACAGACCTATTGAGCATAGAAATCACTGCTGCTCCTGCAACAGCAAGGACAGGCCAGTAGGAGCTGGGAAAATTAAAGCATCATATTTCAGCCTGGTTTCAAACCAGGGACCTTTTGCATGTTAGGCAATTGTGATAATCACTACACTACAGAAACTCTGTCCCTCCTTTTATAAGAATGGCCATACTGGGTCAGACCAAAGGTCCATCCAACCCTGCATCCTATCTGCCAACAGTGGCCAATGTCAGGTGCCCCGTAGGGAGTGAACCTAATAGATAATGATCAAGTGATCTCTCTCCTGCCATCCATCTCCTCCCTCTGACAAACAGAGGCTAGGGATACCATTCCTTATCCATCCTGGCTAATAGCCATTCATTGACTTAGCCTCCATTCATTTATCTGCAAAAAGAATGAGGAGTACTTGTGGCCCCTTAGAGACTAACAAATTTATTTGAGCATAAGCTTTCCTGAGGTAAAACCCGCTTCATCGGATGCATGCAGTGGAAAATACAGTAGGAAGATATATATAGATATATATATATACACAAAGAACATGGACAAAATGGGTGTTGCCATATACACTATAACAAGAGTGAGCAGTTAAGGTGAGCTATTATCAGCAGGAGAAAAAACCTTTTGTAGTGATAATCAGGATGGCCCATTTCCAACAGTTGACAAGAAGGTGTGAGTAACAGTAGGGGGACAAATAAACATGGAGAAATAGTTTTACTTTGTGTAATGACCCATCCACTCCCAGTCTTTATTCGAGTCTAATTTAATGGTGTCCAGTTTGCAAATTAATTCCAATTCAGCAGTCTTTAGTTGGAGTCTGTTGTTGAAGGTTTTTTGTTGTAATATTGCAACTTTTAGGTCTGTAATTGAGTGACCAGGGAGATTGAAGTGTTCTCCGACTAGTTTTTGAAAGTTGTAATTCTTGACATCTGATTTGTGTCCATTTACTCTTTTACATAGAGACTGTCTGATTTGAGCAATGTACATGGCAAAGGGGCATTGTTGTCACATGATGGCATGTATCACATTGATAGAGGTGCAAGAGAATGAGCATCTGACAGTGTGGCTGATGTGATTAAGTGCTATGATGGTACCCCCTGAAAAGATATGTGCACAAAGTTGGCAATGGGCTTTGTTGCAAGGATAGGTTCCTGGGTTAATGTTTTTGTTCTGTGGTTGCTGGTAAGTATTTGCTTCAAGTTGGGGAGATGTCTGTAAGCGAGGACCAGCCTGTCTCCCAAGATCTGTGAGAGTGAGGGATCGTCTTTCAGGATAGGTTGTAGATCCTTGATGATGTGCTGGAGAGGTTTTAGTTGGGAGCTGAAGGTGACGGCTAGTGGCGCTCTGTTACTTTCTTTGTTGGGCCTGTCCTCTAGTAAGTGACTTCTGGGTACTCTTCTGGTTCTATCAATCTGTTTCTTCACTTCAGCAGGTGGGTATTGTAGTTGTAAGAATGTTTGATAGAGATTTGTAGGTGTTTGTCTCTGTCTGAGGGGTTGGAGCATATATGGTTGTATCTTAGAGCTTGGCTGTAGACAATGGATCCTGTGATGTGGTCTGAGTGAAAGCTGGAGGCATGTAGGTAAGTATAGAGGTCAGTAGGTTTCCAGTATAGGATGGTGTTTCTGTGACCATCCCTTATTAGCATTGTAGTGTCCAGGAAGTGGATCTCTTGTGTGGACTGGTCCAGGCTGAGGTTGATGGTGGGATGGAAATTGTTGAAATCATGGTGGAATTCCTCAAGGATTTCTTTTCCATGGGTCCAGATGATGAAAATGTCATCAATGTAGCACAAGTTGAGTAGGGATGTTAGGAGACGAGAGCCGAGGAAGCATTGTTCTAAGTCAGCCATAAAAATGTTGGCATACTGTGGGGCCATGTGGGTACCCATAGCAGTGCTGCTGACTTGAAGGTATACATTGTCCCCAAATGTGAAATAGTTATGGGTGAGGACAAAGTTCAGCCTCTAGATTTGCTGTGACATTATCGGGAATACTGTTCCGGACGGCTTATAGTCCATCTTTGTGTGGAATGTTGGTGTAGAGGGTTTCTACCTCCATAGTGGCCAGGATGTTGTTTTTGGGAAGATCGCCAATGGACTGTAGTTGCCTCAGGAAGTCAGTGGTGTCAGCTGTTGTCAGAGTGCCAATGCCTGAGGTGATGTGGCATCCAGGATTTCCAGGCTTATGGATCTTGGGTAGATGATAGAATAACCCTGGTTGGGGTCCTAGGGGTGTGTCTGTGCAGATTAGTTCTGTGCTTTTTCAGGGAGTTTCTTGAGCAGATGGGGTAGTTTCTTTTGGTAACCCTCAGTGGGATCAGAGGGTAATGGCATGTAGAATGTGGTGTTAGAGAGCTGCCTAGCAGCCTGTTGTCCATAGTCTGACCTATTCATGATGATGACAGCACAGCCTTTGTCAGCCTTTTGGAGTATGATGTCAGAGTTGTTTCTCAGATAAATTTGTTAGTCTCTAAGGTGCCACAAGTACTCCTCGTTGGTTTTGGTGATACTGACTAACACAGCTATGACTCTGAAACCTATTAATTTATCTAGTTCTCTTTTAAACCCTGTTACAGTCCTAGCATTCACAGCATCTTCAGGAAAGGAGTTCAACATGTTGACTGTGCGCTGTGTGAAGAAGAACTTCCTTTTATTTGTTTTAAATCTGCTGCCCATTAATTTCATTTCATGGCCCTTATTTCTGATATTATGGGAACAAGTAAATAACTTTTCCTTATTCACTTTCTCCACACCACTCATTATTTTATAAAACTTTATCATATCCCCCCTGAGTCTCCTCTTTTCCAAGATGAAAAGTCCTAGTCTCTTTAATCTCTCCTCATAAGGGACCCGTTCCAAATCCTAATCATTTTAGTTGCCCTTCTCTGAACCTTTTCTAATGCCAGTATATCTTTTTTTAAATGAGGAGACCACATCTGTACACAGTATTCAAGATATGCGTGTACTGTGGATTTATATAAGGGAAATATAATATTCTCCATCTTATTCTCTATCTTTTTTTTAATGAGTCTTAACATCCTGTTTGCTTTTTTGATTTCCACTGCACACTGCGTGGATGTCTTCAGAGAACTATCCATGATGACTTCAAGATCTTTTTCCTGATTAGTTGTAGCTAAATTAGCCCCAATCATATTGTATGTATAGTTGGGATTATTTTTTCCAATGTGCATTACTTTACATTTATCCACATTAAATTTCATTTGCCATTTTGTTGCCCAATCACTTAGTTTTGTGAGATCTTTTTGAAGTTCTTCACAGTCTGCTTTGGTCAAAACTATCTTGAGCAGTTTCGTATCATCTGCAAACTTTGCCATCTCACTTTTCACCCCTCTCTCCAGATCATTTATGAATAAGTTGAATAGGATTGGTCATAGAACTGACCCTTGGGGAACACCACTAGTTGCCCCTCTACATTCTGAACACACTGATGGGTGAACCTGGAGAAAGTGGTGGCAGCCCTTCGATAGGTCAGCTGGTGGAGCAAAGAACTGGAGCTGGCACTCAGGAAGTCATCCTTATGTCACCCTTCTGACTCCAACTTGAAGGAGAGTTTCTTTTTCTTCCCCTTGCTGAGAAAGAGCAAGAGAAAAAAGAAAAGTCAGGTGGGCCAACTTGATGCACCAGTCCATGCTGTCTTTTCTTGCTTGGGAGCCTGAAATGAGGGACTCTTGGTGAGTAAAGGCAGTGCTGTGCTTCCAGAAAAAAGCTCACTACTGAACACAAAGAGGATGCCAAAGCATGGATGTGAACCAGGGCCCTCTAGGTTGTCAGTTTAGCACTCTCCCAACTGAGGAGTGCTTTTTGGCCTGCTCCTTCTCTGGGATGTTTTTGTCAGCCCTGGCACACAAAAAGAGCATCAATGCAAGCGTCCATAAAGGCAAGATGAATTTTTGCCTGCCTTGCTCAGCTTGACTTGCTTCCTCACCCCATTCCTGCCTTAGATCCTGGGTTACCTGGTGGCTGAAGATGGTCCATTGTATCAAGCAGTGCCAGAGCCTGACACAGTGTCCCTGGGCAGCCTTTGCTCTGCACATGCCGGCCGTGCACATTTGCAACTACTTGAAAGCTCCTGTTGGTAAGTTCTGGGAATAGTTGCTCCCCTTCAGAGAAAGCTCCCTAAAATTAGCCTGTCTCACCCAGCGTACATTGACCTCTGTTCAGACCGAGCCAAAGGAGGTCCTTGCTATTGTGGCCTTTGCTGCTGTGAGGGTGTCCACTGTTGCGGATGAAGCCATCCTGCAAGTGCCTTCCACCTACTCACCCACTGAAAATCCTGTAGGATGTAAGGTGGGAATAGAAGAACACTGGGGGAGGGCTTCCCAATCTCCTCCCCCTTCCACCACCATCAGCCATCCCATACCTGGTGCTGCACCTAGTGGGGTCAAAAAAAAAAGTCTATATCTGAATAGTTGGTTGGGTTCTTTGCAGTTGCCCCAACATTCCCCTTGGGCCTGACCTGATCTCCAGCTCAGCCACGCACTGAAAACTGAAAAACAAAAAAGTAGAGCCGTAAAAGATTTCAAAGCCCACCAGGCCCAACCCCCCCTTCTAATATCGCAGAAAAGCCACACTTCTCCTGACTAGGTAGGGACATCCTATTGCCCCACAAGAAGTGGAAGGCCATCCTGTTCGGTCTCAGCAGCACTCGTGGAGCGGGGGGGAATACATGGCTGAGGAAATTCCCCACAGTCTAAAGATAGGTCTTGAGCATCACAACTTTGTAGGCTAATGACAAGGTCCATTTACACCACTGGATGAGCTATTTCTCACAGGCCAGCAATCGTTTCTCCCATTTTGTGTTCCCCACCTCGTCCCCAACAGAATGCTAGAAGGCCCAGCTCATCAACCTGCCCACTCTTGCAGCCTTCCTCTTCCACCCTGACTGATAGCGAGGAGTATTGAGCCTCCCTCCCTTAGGCCCTTCAGTATATCTGGGGAACACCAACACCATCCAAGTGACTTTGGGCCAGTAGGTCAACCAACAGGGCTGCTTCGTAGGCCAGACTGCAGCCCAGATTCAGGACTCAGAGGAAATGGAGCTCGCATCCCTACCTACAGGACTCCAGGTATGGCCAGGCTTCTGGATCAAATGTTTCCTCTTGTGCTCAAGTCACAACAGCTAGCGAGTAAAAGACAGGCTCCCATGTCATTTGAGAGAGCAGGATAGACCCTTGGAAGTCTCAGCAGGGTTAGGTGGCACAGGAATTGTCCTCAGATCCCACTGAGACTTCAACTCAGATTGCAGGATTCTAAGCCCTGAGTGCCGGCCCTTACAGCATGGAACCAGCAGGAACACCTGGACCTTTGCTGAGTTCTCATGTGGATGACCCTGCTGGGGCAGCCCTGCATTTGCTCACCAAGTTGGCATGCAACAGTTTTCTGCAGCTCCCAGAGGCCTTTTTTAATCCAGACTGAGAGGCCAGTGAGTATGTGAGGAAGTTGCCCCGTCAGTCCCAGACAGTACATGGCCCTTCCTAGGGGAGGCCAAGTCCTGGAAAAAAAAATCCTGTCAAATCACATCCTGTAGTTTTGGAGGAAAAGGTTTCCTCTCTACTTGACCAGGGACTTCAACCCTCAGATTAAAAGTCTGATACTCTACCAACTGAGCTAGTCAGGCTCACATGTAAATGAGGAAAATTTTGTGCAGAAGAGAAACTAGTTAAGGAAATGAGAGTGGGAAACAATACAGAAAACCTGCTACTCTCACTCTTTTAGCAGTCCTAGCCTCAGCCTGATCCTCCATCCTGAGGCATTATTCTTTTTTTAGTTAAATAGCAAATCCAGGAGAAAACACAGTTATACAAAGCAAAACAAAATCACAAACAGAAATGTCATTTGAAATTCAAAAATTAAAAAGGGAAATGCAATTCCCATCACTTTATCATAGCTGGGCCATTCTTGTATCAAGAGCACTCGCTAAGGGCCCTATATGCTTATGAGAAATCTGGAGGAACTCATACCACAACTTGAACATGAAACTCAACTGCTCCCAGGTGCCGCAGTAAAACCCTTTCCCTGCTGTGACGTTGCACTCCATAGGATTTTATGAAAATATGCTAATGAGTGTGAATATAAAGTGACTGGACTATGCTTCATGCAAAAGGTGAGGTATCATTACAAAGCTTATAATCTACTGTGTGTGTTCATCCTATTTGTATGAACCTATTGTTTTTGTATCTGAAGCTAGAAATATGAAATATAACTCTGAGGTCCTATTGTAATTATGCAAGGTGTGGGCCATTAATAATGGTTTGGACTCTTGATGGCTCCCATTAACCAGTACTAGTGACTGCAGATGGCTCTGTCCTGCAACATCTGTGAGTCAGGCCAGGAAGAATGAAGGCTTGGAGGGTGTCACAGGACATGTGATCATGTCACCTGGTACAGGAATCCATCTTAAACCTGAGGCTTTTCCACAGGAGAGAGACAAAAGATTCCTGCCTTGTACCAAAGTTGTATAAGGGGATGGACCAGAAGAAAGGTGGCTGAAGTCAAGAGAAATTCCTCAGCTACCACCTGATCTGGAACAAGGACTATATCAGGTGAAAAGATTGGACCCAGACTAAAAATAAGTCTAGTCTGTGAAAGAAGCATATTGGAACATCTCTGAGAGTGAGATTTTATCTGTATCAAGTTTCATACTGTTTTAGGCTTAGACTTGCATGTTTTTGTTTTATTTTGCTCTATGGCAAATACAAATTCCACAGAGAAGGAGAAGTTAATGCCTTAGAAAAATCCCTGTGTTTGTGTGTGTTAGATGGGTGGGAGGATGTCTAGAAACCACTCTTTAGTTTCTTTTCTCTGATTTCCTTTAGAAAATCTGAAGCAGGGAGCAAAAGTCATTGTCTTTTTGGAGGCTTGAACTCAGAAATATTCAGATTATGAGACTAACATGCTGCTAACTGCGCTAAGAGAGCTTGGCAAAGCTTTAGGCTCAGTGCATATAGGCCCCTCCTACAGCAGTGACTGGGGCAAGGAAGGAGCCAGGGGTGTGCTGGAAGAAGCAGGGAGATCTGGTGCCCACAGACCTGTCCTGGCAGATTTCTCAGTAGCAAAGAAATCAGTTCTCCCTACTAGCAAATAACACACTGCAGTTAATGGCAGTACAGAATAGATGTTTCCAAACTATGGACCCACTTTCACAAATTACTTTCTCTGTGCATTGGGCAAACCAAGTTGGGGAAGCTACATAGGTAATAGAAATTAAGGCTTGAACTCATAGCACAAGTAGTATTCCCTTTTGCACTAACCAATTGCACCACTGCAGGTGCTTTTAGAGAATGATGGGAAGCAGGCAATTATCAGTCCTATGGCACCTTATAGACTAACAGACATATAGGAGCACAAATTTTCAGATGAATGGTGTGGAAATTTGCAGGGGCAAGTATAAGTATGCAGGCAAAAATCAGTCTAGAGATAAGAAAGTTAGTTCAATCAGGGAGGATGAGGCCCTCTTCTAGCAGCTGAGGTGTGAACACCAAGGGAGGAGACACTGCTTTTGTAGTTGGCTAGCCAGTCACAGAATTCCCAGTCCATTCATCTGACGAAGTGAGGATTCACCCACAAAAGCTTATGCTTCTGTATGTCTGTTAGTCTATAAGGTGCCACAGGACTCTTTGTCGCTTTTTACAGATCCAAACTAACACAGCTACCCCTCTGATACTCCAAAAGACAGTGTCCCCTGTTGGGTGTAAATCACTGACCTCTCTCCTCTCTGAGCACTGAGTGTCCCTCTGTTTCCTTGCCTCTCAGTGTGTGCAGATGGGACCTTTTCCTCCAGTGCTGGAGTATTTGCCTTTCCCATCTACCATTGTACAAAGCACCATGATGACTTAGAAGCAGAAACCTTCACAGACCTTCCATGCAATTGGCACTTGCCCCTCACTCAGTAGGATTAAAACTCCTGCAGGGAGACTGCTGGGCCACATCCCAGCTGGGCATGAGCAAAGCAGCAGGGTGAAAAAAAAAACCCTGGAGGTGCTGGTACCCAGGGCCTCATACATACAAAGCATGCGCTCTACCACTGAGCTACATCTCCAGTTGGGCTGCATGTTTCATGGGTTACACTCAGAGCCCTCCTATTTCCAGAGCATCCAGTGGCCTAAAAGCAGCATGGGGGACACATTCCCTGCTCTGAGGCCAAACCCGCTGTCTTGGAGGTTGCTGGTTCTTAGGGGTCACTTTGCAGCAGGGCCAGATTCAATGTGGGAGACAGAGAGTGTGTGTGCTCTGGACTCAGGGTGCAGAGATACGCTTAGCCCCCTCCCCTGCATTGGATGGGAGGTGCTGTCACCCCCTGCTGGAAGGTCATGGTGGTGGGGGATACTGTAAGATGCTCAACACCTCACCCTGGTGGCAGAAGTGGGGAGCTCTAGGTGTTTCTAGGATCTGCTATTTCCACCTGCCTGTAAAGTCCAGCTTTCCCCAGCACATTCACTGTAGTGCAATTGGGTCACTGTTTCCATGGCTGAATAGCAAAGTTTCCTTTCTATCAGCAGCAGGATTAGCCTGTGCCAGTGATTAATGAGGTGGATCTAGTTGTAGATTGTTATTCATTCCCCACCTTGGCAATTCACGCAATCCCTTTCCCATGCAGATTCCAAGCACCTCAGTGATCCTGGTAGCAGAGGCTGAGTCCTGAGATTTTCAGGGTTCTTTTTCCCCTCCACCTGGAGTGAACTCAGCTTTTCCTCCATCCCAGAGATGCCATGAAATAACAACAGGAGCATAAAGAAAGAGGGGGGGAACTGTTATATCCTTGGGGACAACCGGTTTAGGAAGAAATCACTTGAGGTCAGACAGCAGACAGCTAACAAAACTACCATTTATTTACACACACAGAGCTCACCTATCTGGCCGAAGCAGAGTAGGCTATCCCCTAATAATCTAACTCAGTTGTCATGGGAAGAAAAACCGTGACAACCAAATACACAACATATTCCTCCCCCCCAAATAAGAACATCTCCCAATAAAACACACACTAGACTAGAGAAGGAGGGTAGACTGCCTCCATTCCTGGCTAAACCCTGGGGATTAGTTTGCCCCATAACCGTGGGTTCGCCCTAGCTAAAGATCCAGCCGATGAGGAGGCCTTCTGTCTCTAGGTGGATTACGGTGAACTCCTGGTGGTGTTGCACCCAAAAGTACCATGGGCTCAGGGTCTGCAGCATGAACAGGTGAGGAGGTGGTATCAGCTCATGCTGGGCAAAGAGGTATCTCAGTCACAGGCAGTAATGGAGGAGAACAGTCAGAAACAGGTGATTCGTGATTCGATGTCTCACCAGAAGAGGTGAAGTCAGACCACTCAACTGCAGATGTGTCCTGAGGACTGGCATGACCTGGCAACAGCTGATCTACATGTTGCCACCAGGTAAGATTCTCTGCAGTCCGGACTGTGTAGAAAACAGGTCCTGTTTGAGTGATGATCGTGTCAAGGACCCATTTAGCTCTGGAAGTATAATTCCGAGCCAAAACTGGCTGTCTCAGACTAAAGGTTTGGTCTTTTGCTCTGGGTGCTCGTCTGATGTCTTGATATTGCTGCTGATGTTGCACAATTTTTCAGGGTTCAGGAGTTTTCAGCAGATCAAAGCAAGTGCGCAGCTGTCATCCCATCATTAGAAAGGCTGGGGATGCCTTGGTTGTAGGATGAGGTGTGTTTCTCTAGGAAAGTAGTAATAGGCTCGATAGTATTCATCACCATACAAATTTTGAGAGGTTTCCACGCCCCTTTTAGGGCTTATGTCCCGCCTTTCTGCCCCCTGTTTCCGTTGGCGTGAGAGTGTGGCGCCAACGGCCATTTTGAAAAAATGTGAGTGCACGTGTATGTGTTTGACTAGGGGAAGTGTTGTGTATGTTTGTGCTTGGTGACATGAATAAAAAGTGTATTAAATATTAGGGTGGATTAAGAAAAAAGTTAAATAATATTGAAAGATAGGTTTATAAAGGGAATTTTCTAAGACAAAATCTGTTTGGTAAGCACAGGATAAAAACGCATTGAAACTAGTCAATATCAATGTAGGTTAAGAAAAAAACATTAAAAACTAGGTTTAAAAGGAAAATTAACTGAAGCAAAACCTGTTTAGTAAGCACATAACCAAAAACTATAAAGAAATACTTAAAAAAGCATTTAAAAACATTAAAAACTAGGTTTAAAAAAATTGACAAAGGCAAAGCCTGTTTGGGAGGCCCAGGGTAAAAAAGTAAATAAAAAGCATTAAAACTATTTAATATCAATGTAGGTTAATAAAAAAGCTTTTTAATATTATTAAATAATATTAAAAACAATACAAATAGGTTTAAAAGGGGATTTGACTGAAGCAAAACCTGTTTAGTAAGCACATGGCCAAAAACTATAAAGGGGTACTAAAAAGGCATTTAAAAAACATTAAAAACTAGGTTTGAAAGAAAATGTACTAAGGCAGTGTAATAAAAGTAAATAAAAAAACATCCCAAGAAAGGAGAAAAAAACCATGGGCAGGAGTTGTAGGCCAAACTGGATGAGCAAGCAACTCAGAGAGGGTATTAGACAAAAGCAGAAAGCTTACAGGGAGTGGAAGAAAGGCAGGATCAGTAAGGGAAGCTACCTTGGTGAGGTTAGAACATGTAGGGATAAAGTGAGGAAGGCTAAAAGCCGCATTGAACTGGACCTTGCAAAGGGAATCAAAACCAATAGTAAAAGGTTCTACAGCCACATAAATAAGAAGAAAACAAAGAAAGAAGAAGTGGGGCCGCTATACACTAAGGATGGAATGGAGGTTAAGGATAACCTAGGCATGGCCCAACATCTAAACAAGTACTTTGCCTCAGTTTTTAATAAGACTAGTGAGGAGTCTAGCGATGATGGAGGGATGATAAACTGGAATGTGGATATGGAAGTGGATATTACCGCAACTGAGGTAGAGGCCGTACTTGAACAGCTCAATGGGACGAAGTTGGAGGGCCCGGACAATCTCCATCCGAGGATATTAAAGGAACTGGCGCATGAAATTGCGAGCCCTTTAGCGAGAATTTTTAAGCAATCGATAAACTCGGAGGTTCTGCCGTATGACTGGAGGATTGCTAATGTAGTTCCTATTTTTCAGAAAGGGAATAAAAGTGATCCGGGTAATTACAGGCCTGTTAGCTTGACGTCTGTAGTATGTAAGGTCTTGGAAAAAATTTTAAGGGAGAAAGTAGTTAAGGACATAGAGGTCAATGGTAATTGGGACGAATTGCAACACGGATTTACTAAAGGTAGATCTTGTCAAACCAATCTGATCTCCTTCTTTGAGAAGGTGACGGATTACTTAGATAAAGGAAATGCGGTAGATATAATTTACCTAGATTTCAGTAAGGCGTTTGACACGGTTCCGCATGGGGAACTGTTAGTTAAATTGGAAAAGATGGGGATGAATATGAAAATTGGATGGGTGGGGTTCTGTGGCCTGCCTTGTGCAGGAGGTCAGACTAGATGATCATATTGGTCCCTTCTGACCTATGAGTCTATGAGTCTATGAGTAATATCAGCGTAGATTAAGAAAAAAATAAAAAGCTCAGGGTAAAATTAAAAAAAAAAAGAAAGAAAATTTTTACCTTTGCAGTCTTTTTGTAAAACGAGGCAACTTTTCTGGTTTAGACCCTAGTAAATAAAACATATTAAAACTGTTTAATACCAAAGTAGGTTAAGAAATTTGCTAAAAAATACAATAAAACTATTCAATACCAATGTAGGTTAAAAAACATTAAAAACTAGGTTTTAAAAGAAAATGTACTAAGACAGTGTAATAAAAGTGAATAAAAAGCATTGAAACTATTCAATATCAGTGTAAATTAAGAAAAAAGAGAGGTTAAAAAAAAGAACAGGACAAGAAAAAAGAGCAAAGATAGAGAGCAAAGACAGAGAGCACCTGGCGGAATCAGAATGAGAAAGAGAGAAGCAGGCAGAGTCTGTTTAGTAAGCACAGGGTAAAAAAAGCATTCAGAATCCGTGTAGGTTACAAGACAAGAAAAGCGAAGAGAGAGTCTTCTTTGCAAAGAGCAAAAATAGAGAGCACAGGGTAGGATTAAAAAGAAAGAGAGAGAATTTTTACCTTTGCTGTCTTTCCGTAGAATGAGCCAACTTAGACCTTCTCAGGCTTGATATCTCTGCCTGTGTATCGGACCAATCAGAGGTGGTTTTACAACAGCGTCATAGAAATTATTTTTCTGAACCAATCCTAGAGTTCCAAGATTTTAAACAAGAGCCAACTCCTCCCTTCTTTTTTCCACCCCTTTTTTCCCCCTCCCTTTTAACTGTTTTTTTCTTATCTAAAGAAACAGACCCCCAGCATTTTCCCGCCATGTAGCCCTTTTACAAAGGGGTTTTTATAAAAGTTAAAACCATAAGCTTTAATAATACACCATTTTAACGCATTAAAGTTACCTTAAGTTTTGCAAACGAATAAAACACACCCCTTTTGTATGTGTTGTAATAAAAAAGAGCAGGCAGAAGCACCCCAGGTTAATAGTAACAAATGGTTTATAAACCCCTTATTTTGTAAACCTGTGGATTGATTAGAAAGACAAAGAAGCAAAGTGCCTGTTAGCAAAGCAGCCTTTGTTAGTTAGTGGATTAAAGATAAGAAGGCTGCTTCTGACCCAAACTTTTTAACACATGTTAAAGTTACATTAAGTTTTGCAAAGGAATAAAACACACTCCTTTAAGGAATAAAACACACCCCTTTTGTCTGTGTTGTAATAAAAAATTATGCTGAAGCACCCCTGGTTTTTAGTAACAGATGGTTTATAGTTTTCTTGTTTTGTAAGCCAGTGAATTAGAGAGAAGAAAGAGCTTGTTTCTTTCCCCACTTTTTAACATAGAGAGGTGAAAGGCTTTTAAAGGAATAAACACTTAAAAAGACATGCCTAAATGAAGACACATTTTTTATTTACTCCTCTTGACACTTGTGTTTTAGTAAAAAAGAGCAGGCAGAAGCACGCCTGGTTAATAGTAACAAACGGTTTATAAACCCCTTATTTTGTAAACCTGTGGATTGATTAGAAAGACAAAGAAGCAAAGCGCCTGTTAGCAAAGCAGCCTTTGTAAATTAGTGAATTAGAGATAAGAAGGCTGCTTCTGACCCAAACTTTTTAACAAACACATATTAAAGTTACATTAAGTTTTGCAAAGGGATAAGACACAACCCTTTTGTATGTGTTGTAATAAAAATTATGCAGAAGCACCCCAGGTTTTTAGTAACAGATGGTTTATAGTTTTCTTGTTTTGTAATCCAGTGGATCAGAGAGAAGAAGAAGATTGCGTCTTTTCCCACTCTTTAACAAAGAGAGGTGAAAGGCTTTTAAGGGAATAAACACTTGAAAAGACATGCCTAAATAAAAACACATTTTTTATTTACCCCCCTTGACAAACAAATGTTTTAGTTAAAAAGAGCAGGTAGAAGCAGCCCAGGTTTTTAGTAACAAACAATTTATAAACCCCTTATTTTGTAAACCAGTAAATTAGAAAAAAGTTTGTTTTAATAACATGTAAGTTTGCAAAAACAGTTTAGGGCTATAAAACTAATGTATTGTAATAAAAAAGGTTGTGTTTTTTTAAATTTTAGGCTAACATGGGCTATTTTTAAGTAAAAACAGCAGGCTTTTGTAGCAAAAGCCATTGTTAGCAAAAACAGCCTCTGTGAGTTAGTAAATTAAAAATAAAAAGAATAGAACATAACAAGGTCTCCTTTTAAAACAAAAGAATGCCAAAAACAGGTATTAAAAAGCATAGTAACTTACTTACTATCAAAACTAAACTTTTTAACCATTAAAGTTTAAAAAGCTAAAGCGTGTAGCCAGAAACCTTCCCGCCTTTTTTAAAAACAAAAAAACCGAGTAAGACACCCCCCCTTTGCTCTTATCTAAACAGCCAGAACCCTGTAACAAAAGCTAAACACCACTTTAAAATGTGTTTTTTAAAGTAATGCCTAATTTTTTTAACTTACTAACAATGTAAAATAAGTTTTGTAAAAGTTTTTAGTAATAAGTTTAACGGGGTTTATTTTTTAAAAAAAGTTTTGTTTTAAAAAACCAAGGCCATAAAACAAATTAAAAAACACAGGTTGCAGTTTTTAAAAACTTTTTGGTTACAAAGGTGTAAATGGGTATTTTACCATTTTACAAAGGCTTTTTATTAACTGTTTAAACACATTTACTATAAAACAATAATATTTTTAACCATTAAAGTTAAAAAAGCTAAAGTATATAGGCACCCCCAACCCCCGAACCCACACCCACCTTTTTTCCTAGAAAAATGCCCTTTACACACCCTGTTTTTTTTAAAAAAACACCTTTTTAAATATTAGTTTGGGTTAGGGGGCAAAACCTTTTTTTAAAATAGGTTTAAACCTATAAATAGGGGACAAAAAACTGAACAATGCTGTTAAAGAAATATTGCTAATACAAGACTTCTACCATTATGGGAAGCAACAACATGGTAAGAAAAGTTACTATGGTTTGTGTGTGCTACCACGGTATTATACCTGCGTTGTGCTTAGTTAAAAGGCAATATTTTTTCTTTTAAATAGGACGAGACCTTTTTTCTTGGCATTCCAGATTCTGCCCTAGAAGCTTTAAATTTTGGTAAGATAATTAATATGCTACACCAGTATAATTTATTTTTTTAAAAAAGGTTTTAAATTTTTTTTCTTTTTTTAATTTAGAACAATACGGAAGTCAAAACCACCCGATAGGTTTTCCTGAAATTACAGAAGAAGATGTGAACTGTTTCTAAATATGTGTTTAAAAAACTGTTGTTGAAAATAGTGTACATTTTTAGGGGGTTATGTTTGTTATTGTTAGTAAAAAAGAAGCGGCTTTTTACCCTTAAAGGTTTTACTGCACAAAAAAGTTTTGCTAAAAGTTGTTAAAATTGTTGCAGCTGTATTGCCCCCGGGTGGTGTAAGCTAAAATAGCACTTTACTTTGTACATTGTATTTAAACGCTGTTTTTACCCCTCACTGCAAAAACGTTTTTAGTGGGGTTATGTAAAGGTTTTTAAAATAGATATATTTGGGAAATATGTTTGTTGTTGTTAGTAAAAAAAAAAAAGAACATACAGGCTTATGTGCTAAAAAACATTTTGTTTATGTGTATTGGCAGACTTATCAAGCGTTATTCCTCAAGAAGAAATGTTGAAGGGAAGCTCGCTTAAGGGGCCAAGAAATTTCCCTCTGAGGCAGCTGCAGTTGAAAGCAAGGGTATTAAGCAGACCGATTTTGAACAGCCCTGCATATCCAAATCCCTTATTACACAAAGACAGCAACCTTTAAAGAGGGGCAAAAAAATTCCCTCTGAGGCAGAGGCAGTTGGAAGTAAGGGTATTAAACCCACCGATTTTGAACAGCCCTGCACGTCCAAATCCCTTATTACACAGAACCAGCCAGTCTTTAAAAAGGCCAAAAAGTCCACCTCTAAAACAGTGGCGGGGGGGGAAGGGGCTCAGGCCCCCCAATTTTTAACTGCCCAAAGCTAAAAAAGCTACCTCTACAACTTCCAGGGACTGAGGCAAAGGGGTTAAAGCCCCTAGTTTTCAACAGCCCTACACCTTTCCAACCCAAAATGAATTAGCTTTAAAAAAGATAAAGACAAACAACCCTGTAGAAGCAACCATGTTTAGGGGTGGGTTTGAGCAGAATGAAGAAGTTAACCCTCTGGCTTCTGGGTCCCACAAAACCCTTGCTACAAATAACAATCTCCCTATAGGGCTTGCCACATCAGTTGTTGTTTGTAACGAGCTGTTTAGTGTTTGTACATCTTTAATGCGTTTAATAGATAAAAAGTTTTCAAAGCTAATTCTTGAGGTGTTTCAAAAGCAAAATTTTCCAGAAGAAAGGGTGGTTTTAGACCAAAAAATAGCAGATATCCATGCACTAATTGAAAAGGTGGAAAGCGTGTTGAAGGGAAAAGGAAGGGTGTGACTAAACATGAAACCTAAAAATGTAAAAAGGGGTTGGGAAAAAAATGGAAAAAATCTAAAATATTGAAAAGGCTTTTGGCCAAAAAAATTTAAAAAGGCAAAGCTATTTTAAAAAGACAACAACCCCCCAACCAAGAAAGGGAAATAGACCCTCCGACTCCTTCTTCTTCTGAATGTCCAGATTCCCCCACTCCTAATGCACCACCTCAGGTGTATTTGGAATGTGTAAGACACTGGATAAGACCCCAAAGAGAGTTTAATGCTTATGAATATTTTCAAGAATTTCGTTTTGCTAATTTGGACAGAGTAACGGGGTTTACAGAAGCCATGGCAGCCTTCAACATCGCTATTCAAAATTTGCTAGATGATATTAATAATCAAGTGGGTCCTGAAGATTTTGTACAGCTACGCTTAGATGCCCCAGGGCTAAATCACCCGCTTTTTTCTTTAAGGAGACCTTGGGAAAATTTAAACGCCGTAGATTTTTTAAATAACATCATTAATGTGTTGCAAAGTAACACAGAGATTGTGGGGCCCGGAACTTTACGCCTAGTTGTTACAATTATTAGAAAAAGGGTTGGTGGAGTCGGGTCTGTAAGACCCCTAAAAACTATCATGTACAGTAAAATTATTGAAAAACAACATTTAATTGATTTAAATAACCAGGGTAACAACCTGTGTTTTGCTAGTAGCGTGCTGCGTCTTTTATCAGATAAAAAACTTACAGATGCTCAACTGTTAGAGGGAGCCAGACACCTTCATCAGGAGTTGGGGCTTTCGGACCAAAAAATGATTAGCTTTACAGACGTGAGCTCTTTTGAAGAGCTCTTGGGGGTGGCTATTACCATTATGTATTATGAAAATGGACACTGGTGCTTTTTTACAATGGGTGGTGTGCAGCATTTCCAAACTGTTTTTGTTTTGTTACATAACAAACATTATTACGGCATTTTAAATATTAAAGCCTTTATAGGCGCACCGTATTTGTGCAACTACTGTTATACCCCCTATAGCCACAAACACCAGCACGCCTGTAAAAACCACTGCTGTACGTGTAATAGCGCCGAATGCCTTGAAGTGGTAGCTGAAAAAAAGAGATGCCCAGCTGTAAGCTATTTTGCAGGTCTGAAGCCTGTTTAGAAAGGCGCAGCGCTTTGGCAAACAGTGGTAAAGTTGATTGTAAAAACAGAAGTTTTTGCGATAAGTGCGTCTTCTACGAGGTTAAAAATCACAGGTGTATAAGCAAAAAATGTCCCCAGTGCTATAAAAAAACTGACAACATAGAGGGTCACTAGTGTTAAATGCATAATATTTGGTCTCCAGAAGAGGGGGAGGATTATGTGTTTTATGATTTTGAATGTATGCAAGAAACGGGGGTATACGTGCCAAATTATGTTTATGCTTTGCATTTAGATAAAAAAACTAGCTGGGAATTTAAGGGGGAAGAATGCATTAGCGAGTTCGTTCAAACCTTTGTGGACAAGCGCTTTAAGGGATACACTTTTATTGCTCATAACGCTAAAGGTTACCATATTTATTTTATTCTAGGCAGTTAATTAAAGAAAAAATGGCTGTTAGCACCGTAACGCAAGGTGGAAAACTTATTTGCGTGATGGTGGTGAACTTAAACATCAGATTTATAGATTCTTTAAATTTTCTTCCCACGAAACTTAGCAAGTTACCCAAAGGTATGGGGTTTGAGGAAGCGAAGGGATACTTTCCGCACTTTTTTAACACCGTTAAACTATGTGGGACCGATGCCCGGTATAGAGTACTTTGGAGTAGACTACATGATGCCTGAAGAAAGAAAGGAATTTTTAAACTGGTACCAGCACAATCACCAAAACAAATTTGATCTCCAGAAAGAACCACGCTATTATTGTCAAAAAGATATTGAAATTTTGTGAGAGGCTTGTGTCCGGTTCAGAAATGAAGTTATAAAAATGACAGAAAAGCAAACCCTGGGAAGAATAATGAGGAGGTGGTCACTAAGTGTATAGATCCCTTTCAGCACCTTACATTAGCCTCGATTTGCATGGCCATGTACCGGTTTAATTTTTTAAAACCGCGAACCATAGCCCTTTTGCCATTAGACAATTACCACAAACAGCAGAAGAGATATTCCACACCGGCCATTCAATGGTTAATGTACGTAGCCCACACTGAAAATATTTACATCCAACACGCTTTTCAGGGTGGGGAGATTAAAGCGGGGTCCTATTTTTTGGACGGTTACGCCATTATAGCAGGTAAACCTACGGCCTTTGAATTTAACAGCTGTTTTTTCATGGTTGTCCCGTCTGCTATTGCGAAAATGATTACAACCCGTTGCTTAAGGCAACCTATGGGCAGCTGTACAACCGAACCATAATTAAGGCTGAATTTTTAAAAAGCCAGGGGTTTGAGGTAAGGACCATGTGGGAACACGAGTGGCAGGCTATGCTAGCAAATGATAACTGGGTGGAAAATTTTTTACAAGAAAAAAAGCTGCCACAGCCTTTGGTTCCTAGAGACACCCTTTACTGTGGTAGAACAAACGTCATTTGCCTTTATTACAAACCGCAGCCCGCGGAGCAGGTTCATTACTATGATTTTACCAGCCTCTACCCTTCTGTTAACAAGACTAAACAGTACCCTGTGGGACACCCCGTTATTGTGTATAAGGGTTTTGGGGATATCTGTCAGTACTTTGGCATTGCCAAGGTTAAAGTGTACCCTCCAAGAGGTTTATATTTTCCCGTATTACCATACAGGGTTGGTGGTAAACTAATGTTCCCCCTGTGCTCCCTTTGTACAGAAACAAAACAAAAGGACCCCTGCAGGCACAGCCAGGAGGAGAGGGCTTTAACAGGGACTTGGTGCACAATAGAGTTGGTGGAGGCTTTAAACAAAGGGTACAAAATCGCTGAAATTTATGAAGTCTGGCATTTTAACCGCTCTTCAGATGCCCTATTTTCAGACAGCATTAAAACACACCTAAGACAGAAACAAGAGGCCTCTGGGTTTCCTCACTGGTGTAGGGACAAGTTTAAAAAAGAACAGTACATTTAAGAGTACCATGAAAAAGAAGGTGTGTGTCTGAGTCTAAACAAGATTAAGGTAAACCCCGCAAAAAGACAAATCTCAAAGCTGTTTTTAAATTCCTTGTGGGCAAAATTGGGTCAGCAAACAAATTTGACTAACACTAATATAGTAACGGACCCCGATGAGCTTTTTAAGTACGTTTTTGTACCTTATTACGATGTGTCGGCGTGCGAATTTATCGATGATGACACAGCCATAGTGTCTTGGAAGAACGCAAAAGAACACTGCACTCATTCCAGCAACACTAACGTGTTTATAGCGTGCTTTACCACCGCTTATGTCAGGTTAGAGCTTTACCGCTTGTTAGATCGTTAACAGAAGCGGTGCCTTTATCATGATATGGATTCTGTAATTTTTGTAAGTAAAGAAGGGGAGTGGAATCCACTCCTAGGGGATTATTTAGGAGATTTAACTAGCGAAATACCCCCATATGAACACATTGTGGAGTTTGTGTCCGTGGGACCTAAAACATACGAGTACAAACTGTCCGGCGGTAAAATCTATATGAAATTAAAAGGAATCACGCTTAACTCAGGAAATAGTGAAAAAATTAATTTTGAAAGCTTAAAAGAACTCGTCTGGGATTACCACACGGAAGAGGACCCAAAAGAAATCGTGATACAGCAGCCAGGGATCGTAAGGGTAAAAAAACACTGGTTAATAGAAACAAGAACTCTAAAAAAAACCCCAAAAAGTCATTTACGACAAAAGAGCCCTCGAGGAGGCTTTTAAAACCTTGCCGTATGGGTATTAATTATTGTGAAAAACCATGTTCAGTTTGTTCACCCCTTTTCCTGTTTGCTTTGTCGTCCCTCAAATTCTGGAAAATCATATTTTATAAAGTATCAGAGGGTTAGCTGTGTTAGTCTGGATCTGTAAAAGCAGCAAAGAATCCTGTGGCACCTTATAGACTAACAGACGTTTTGGAGCATGAGCTTTCGAGGGTGAATACCCACTTCTTCAGATGCATATTTTATAAAGCAATTGTTAGAAAATGTTAATAAACTGTTATCATGTATGCCTGAAAATATTGTGTGGTGTTATAGCTGTTGGCAACCATTGTATAAAGAGTTGCTGCAAAAATTTTCATGTATTACATTTTTGGAAGGTTTACCTAATACTTTTAATGATGAACATTTATTTCCTAGTAATAAAGTAAATACGGTTATTATAGATGATCTAATGGAGTCTGCTTCTGAAAGTGGTGAAATTGAAAAAGCCTTTACAAAATACGTACACAACAAAAATCTAAGTATTATGTACGTTGTGAAAAATATGTTTTGTCAGGGAAAAAAGCCGTACAATTAATTTAAATACTAAATATATGGTTCTTTTAAAAAAACCCCGCGATTAACTGCAAATCACCACTTTGGACCGGCAAATGTACCCTGGTAAAACACAATTTTTTTTGGAGGCTTTTGAGGATGCTACCAAAAGCCCCTATGGGTATCTGCTGGTGGATTTAAATGCTTCAATGCCCGAAAACCTCAGGTTAAGAACAGGTCTTTTCCCCCCAGACTAGCCCTGTGCATACACCTTTAAAAAACCCCATAAAAATAGTTATTTTTATTAATCTTTTATTTTAAAAAAAATCATTCCCCGGACAAACATGTCTAACCGCTTGCAGAAAAACCTGGCTCTTTTAAAATTTCTTATCAAAGCCAAGCCGCCACAAAGAAAGGCTATACTCTGCCCAGCTTCTGATGACCTAGTAGTGGCCATCTCAGAAATAGCGCTTAACACTTTAAAAGGAAACTTTCCTCTAAAACCCAGAACAAATAAGCATCCTAAAAAACTCCAAAAAATTATTTAAAAGCTAAGCGATAAAAAGCTATCCCTTAAAAAAAAAAAAGCTTATTGTAAAACAAACCAGTGGCTTTATTGGCCCTTTGTTAAGCTTTGCACTCCCCCTACTGTCAAGCCTTTTAATTAACAGATAATGGAACACTGAAAAGATGTACCTCGTTTCTAGCCACCAGTTAGAACAAATAAAGCGTGCTTCTAGTGGTGAAGAAAATATCAGAACCACAACCACTCGCCAATTGAATTCAGAAATGAAAGACATTCATCAAAGAACCAGTTTATCCGACTACAAGAAGGCTAAACTCTACGAGGGGGTCCTGCAAAGATACCTGGTATTGGTCAAGCATGGTGAAATGGAAAAGACTAAAATAAACCTCTTTTTTCCCCCTGAGCAAGAGCAAGAGCAAGAGGAACTTCAACCTCCTAAAGTTCAGGGGGGTTTATCGGACTTTGTTATTCAGGAGGTGTTGGAGCGGGTAAATCCTCGCTATAAGAAAAAGCTGAAATATTGTTAAATAAACTTAAGCAGCATAAAGATGTTTCTTCTTGGGCTGATAATGGCCGTTTTGTGTACTGGGGAAAAGCGATAGAGGGGTCTCACATGCTTGATTTAGTCAGGGGGGTAACCGGCTCTTATTCTTTCGCTAACAAAAGGACTCCTAAAGGGTGGAATGTTTTTATGAAAGCCATGGTGGAGCTAAACATGCCTACGTCCGTCGTAGGGCATGTTACCAATAAACAATTTTTAGAACGTCTAAAAATAGGGCTACAGCCTGTCAATGCCACAAGTAGCATCACCCCTTTTAAAAACGTCCCTGTTAAAAAATGAAAAATCAAATGGTTAATGGTGTAAAATAAAAGATGTAAACAAAATTCAAAATGTGTTTTATTGGTGCGTCTCTTTAAACACACGACAAGACAAACACGTTTGAACATGATGAAACATGTTTGAAACATGCCTGGGCATGCCTGGTCTTTTCCCTTTTACAAATTGCACCACCAAGCGATCATTTTCTGATAAATCATGGGTGTACAATTTAAAAATGCAATCAAAAGATAAACCCCTACTACATTGTTTAAAAAAAAAACAATGATAACCGCAGGTTACAGCTAGGGGGTCCTGTAGTTGTCTCTGATGAAATACAACATTATTAGAGTTACAGTTTAAAAAAGTCATAATAGACTTAGGAAAAAAGTTGCTGTCAGGGGAAAATCCGTAGGAGTAAAAAAACTCGCCAAGCCCCAATTTGGTAAATAAAGGGCCAGCCAATGTTCGCCGGGTAACTTGTGGGGGTGAGTGTTAACAATAAGCCCCAAAGGTCTTCCGGACACAAAACCTTTTGGAGCAAGTCTCTAGGAAAAACATCTCAAAAAGAAGAGTCCTTTGATAAAATATCTCGTAGCTGCATGGTGTTCATGATTACATATAGTCAAACAGGACGTTTTTTCTATGATTTACTTCAAGCACGTTATCAAAAACCCCATACACTGTCATGTTAACCATAGAGGGCAAAGCCGTTGCAAACTGAATTTCCGCTCTCAGGTTTCCAGTTTTAATTAAAGAATAATGATCGGAGCACTCCTGATCTGGAGTCAAATCGAAGGCGTATAGCATATAGCCCTGGGAAAATTCATCACGGTTAATTAAGAGAGAGCGGTCTTTTACATATTTTCCAGTAGCCTGCATGAGCTGCATGTACTCCCTCACACAGTTTCCATTTTCAAAATCGGGTTGTAGGGGTTTTGCTGGCACCTGTTCACCATCCACGTACAAGGCCACAAAATTAATGTTATAATGTTTAAAGTTAAAAGGGTTTTTAATGTAGCTGCCGCTGAAGGCATCGTTATCTATAAATCCAATTACTAGCTGTTTGGGTAGCTGTCCCAAAAAAAGGTTTTCCTGGTTACTGACATGACTGCCGGCTGGTATGCTAAACACCTTTATGCTCTCCCGGTCTATGGGGTACTTAGCGTTGGCGGTCATTAAAGCTTCAGCGTGCCCCAGATGAATCCCCAGGGTTACTTTCACCCGTTTTACAAACAGGGACGCTGAAATAATGTGAATTTTATAATTCTGGTTGGCATTTTCGCTCATAAGGCAAAAAACATCTTTGCTGCGTGTTAGTTTATTTTTTAAATCCATGCCGTTCAGCAGTAGTTTTTCTTGAAAAAACAAATCGCTATGTAAAGGTCCCAACAAATCCAGCTTCCTACTGCTGGCCATTAGTCCGGCCCTGCGTATAAACCCCTCATTGGCCTCACTGACCAAAAGAGTGTTTTCGTGGCCCTCCGCTGTGTCTTTATAAACCCCCCCTGTTGAAAACTGCGTAGCGAGGGTGTCATGGCTGTAGTTTAAAATTAGCTCTACTAAAGCTCTGTAAAGGTAACAATTGTTGCTCTGGCTAATAAGACTGTCGCCTAAAGTAACATCCAGCTGGTTAAAAAGAGTGGCAATGGGGTAGTTTGTTAGGGCCACCCTGGCATCGTCATCAATGTCTGACCCATCTTCTTTTATCACCTTGCAGCACACGTACAGCAGTGTGTTGTTAAGGTCTAAGTAATGATCCCCATGTCCCAAAATAAAAAATTCAAGAGGTGCGTTCACCGTTAAAGCGGCCAAAGGAGGCACCTCTACATAAAAGCTATTCTCGATACTGGTTTGTGTGGGGGCTATTTGAAATAAATCCAGTTCCAATTTGGTGCATTCGTCAGAGCCACAATGAATAAAAGCCATTTTAAAATATATCCCTTTTACCATGGGTAACGTGATGCTTCCTCTTCTTAGGGCACCTTTTAGGTTTATGGCTAAGACGTCTTCTGACAGCTTTTATTTTAAAGGGCCTAGGAGGTCCTTTAAATGGATGGCTCAACGTTGCTCTTTTTCTTCTTATTACCACTAAACTGGAACCTTCCTGTGGCATGTATGCTCCTATTTTGTTTATAACAGTGCTAGACACGTGGTTTACTTTGTCTTTGGTTATATTTTTTGCGGCTGTTTTCATGTGGGGTTTAATAATGTCAGAACCTCTTTTTAAAAGTGGCACGGCTTTTCTAAAAAGACTGCAAAATTTCCCTCCTAAACCTACCCCATACGTAACAGGTAATCCTTGATATCCTGGTAAGCCATAACCAGCCTGAGCCTTGTAGTAGTTTCTATACAAAAAGGGATCCCTGTAGTCTTTCATAGTCACCATTCTTCAGCTTTTTTGGGGCGCAGATATAGTTTAACAATTACCTTCCCAAAACTAAATGAAACGTGTTTATTCTGATCCGTCTTTATTTCAGTAGTAATGGTTCCGATATGCTGCTTACTCACGGGGACGTAATGTGGTTTGTCATACGTTATGGTAACAAATTCGTTGTTGCTACAGCGAATGGGAACGCAGTGCAACAGCGGCACATGGTAGTCCCCCACTAATTGATGTTCCACTATGTTCGTGTACACGTCTAAAGAGTTAAAACCACCCGTAATGTCTTCGGGGTACGGTGCTATCCTACACGGATGATTTGAAAGTATTCCCAATATTGTTGCCAATTTTCCCCTTGTGGAAAAAAAGTACTTTCCGTCATTTGGTTTTAACTGAACCCTTCTAGTTACCGAGCTGTAAATGATGCTGGCTCTTGGTTTTTTGGTATCTTTGTCTATATTCTTGTTGATAATTTCTATTAAATGGTGAATGCTTGAATAACAGCCAGCATCTATGTTGTAGGTTCGATTTTTTTTCCCAATGCTAAAGTAAATGTTGTATCTTAAAGAAGTGTGTTCCACGCGTGATAATATTGAATTTCCGATAAAGCGACATCCCACTGACCTATTAAATTTAAAGGCTTGGCTAGTTGTATTGTAAAACTGGAATTAATATTTTGAGGAAAAGCTTCCGCTGAGGCGTTGCTTGGCAAGATAATGTAAAAACTTTGTTCAGTCATTTTTTTCCCCTTTATTAAAGGTCATGCACTTGAGACGCTTTAACCCAACTGTTAAATTTAACCCAGCATTTCCATTTTACAAAAAAATATTTGTTTCTTCCCCAACCTTTTTTTGCTAAATTTTTTTCTACCCTGTAAACGCGGTTCTGGTTAGGGTTTCCTTTTTGTAATTCTTCAGGGTGAAAAGACCCCGCGACTTCCTCCCCTTTGTAATCTTGTAATGCATACACAGGTCTTTGTCCTCTTAATAAAACCCCTGACACGATAAATATTTAATCAGTAAAGGTTTGCTGATAGCCCTTTTCAAAAGTGCCCTTTATTTTAGATACTCTCACGTGATTCCCTTTCTTAAAAATTACATGTAGCGTCTTTATTTTAAAACTACCCCTGTAGATGGTTTTCCACACATTAGCTTGTGTCAAGTCAATTGGGCACCCTCTAATAGTTCTGTGATAACTTCTGTTGTAACCATCTATGAAGGCCTGCAGCACATCGATGTAGCAAAAGGTGTTACGGGCGGTAAAATACCTCCACATTTTTTATTTTAAAGTTCTGTTAAACCTCTGCATGATCCTGGCTTCAACTTCATTATTGGTAACAAAATGATGTACCGCATGTTGCTTAAACAAATTCTTTAAAGCTTTGTTTAAAAACTCTTTTCCTCAGTCTGTTTGTAATTTTTGAGGCATACAGCCCTTTGTAAAAATAGCTTTAAATGCCTTTGCCACCTCTTTTTCTGTTTTATTTTTCAGGGTTACCACCCAGGTGTATTTAGACAAAAGATCTATTACTGTTAAAATATATTTACCACAGTCATTGTGGCTAGAATAGGCGGCCATATCAACCAAATCCGCTTGCCATTGCGCATCCACATTAGACGCAACTGTTTTATTTCTTTTAAATTTAAGCCTTGCTGGTTTATGTAAAGTGTAAGCATCTTGATCCGCAAGCCAAGCGGCAACCTTCTTTCTGCTTAAAGTTTTACTGCGTTTTTTAGCGGCCTGAAATAAGGGTGTTATACCCCCAAAACTTCCAACTTCTCCTGGAGAATAATAAATTTTCTTTAGCAACTTTGCCATGTTTACCCCGTCTTGCTTTAAAATACACGTATACACAAAAGTTTGTTTTTGCTTTTGTTTTTATTTAATACAACAACGTCTATACACATTTTAATTTTAAAGCTACAGCAAAGTAATATATGGTACAATCATACACATTTCTTTAACGCATAAGCAAAATAATATAAAAATGGTTATACAATTTTTTAAAAATTTTACAACATAATTAATATATATTTTTTAAGCCTTTAGGGTCAGAAACTGATACGTAAAAAGTTTTATAATCCATTTTACGAACCCTGCTACACACCAATTGACCAATATCAGCTGCCACCTCGTTTGACAGGTCTACAAGCAGGGCCACCGGGTCAGGTGTTTCTGCAACCTCCCTAATCATTTTAACAACCTCGATTATAGTTTCAGTGGTTATGTTAAGCTTTTTCAGTTTGTAGCCTTCAGCTATAATTATATTGAAAAGCTGGGCCACATTTAGTTTAGAAGAAATGCATCTAATCTGATAAAATACTTCTGAGCAGCCCCAAAAAATACAAAAGTGACTAAAAGGGTTGGTCTCATTTAAAGCGCAGGCTGCACAGTTTTCCAAAAGTTGTTTTTTCAAATAGTGGTAAATGGCTTTTACTACAACAGCTCTAATAATATCAGCCATAACGGCATCTTTTTCTTCACAGCTTTTCTGGTCACTTTCCTTACTTTTTAAAGACTTTTTTTTAACATCTTGCTTCACACAAAAAAAACAGGTACGTATTACGGTTATTCTGCTTAAAGGCCGCCTCTTTTCATCCTCTGAAGAAGTCTGTTAAAAACATAGTAAAAACATATTTTAAATTCTTTGTTGCAAAGATTTAAAAATAAAAAAGACCTACAGTTTATTTGTGCTACCTCAATCGTACCCTTGTATGATTCTGAATCATCATTATCTTCCTCAGCTGATGCACCATCGGGCACCGTAGCCCCTTCCTGTTATTAAACACAAAACATATAGTTTTACTTTACCATTCTTATATATGCTTATATTTATATTTCTTTTAAAAACATCTAAGTAACTTTTACCTCACCATGTTCTTTGGGTTTTACCATTGACACCCACTGGCTGCACACCCTGTTTGTGTCCTTTGTTTTTGAACCAGCACCAGCAAGGGCTCCGTCAATCATAGTTTCAGCAACCTATTATTAAATGAACCATATAGTTACATTTAATTAGTATCATACACAAATATATTTCTTTTTTTTTCAAATAAGTTAAGCTACCTTTACCTCCTCATGTGCTTCTGTTTTTGCAACTGTTGGCCATTTGTCACACACCAAAGCTGTAATCTTGTACAGTCCTGGCTTGGTTATCGGTCCAAAAAAAACCCCACAAAAGTCATTTTTAAGAGTTTAAATACGATATTTTTTTTTCACTACTGGTAAAGCTTTCACTTGCTTTTACCATAACAATATCGCCATCTTTCCATGACTCAGGGTCTATCAGCTGGTTTTCAACATCGCTATTTTGTGACAGTTCCTCGGTAGCCATGTCCTCATATATAGGCTCTTCTTCCATTCCCACCTATAAAAACAAAAATATTTAACCATTTATTTTTATAAAAAATTTTGTAATTTTTCATTAATTTGTTATAAAAAGCAGGATTTACCCCTGCCTTACATTCAGTTATTTCCAAATCTGACAACAATTTTTTTTGGCACTTGATCCTTTTTTTTCTTTTACAAGCCGCTGTGGCTCCATATAGGCTTCCTCTTTTTTTTGGTTCTATTTCAGGATGAAACGTAGGACTCGGCAACAACCCTTTCTCATTGGCAAAAAAACTGTAAAGGGGCCTTCTCTTCTGAACACGGACTGGTGCACCCAGGGGCAATTCTGGCTTCTTGGCTTCTGTAGGTGTATTGTACATGGACATGTCATTGTGTTTAGGCTCCCTGTTTTAAAAAACCCACTTGCAAAACTACTTGTTTTTATACACAAAAACACATGCTCGTGGGTAAACAATAGCCCGTTTTTAAAAGGCTCTTGTTTAAAATCTTGGAACTCTAGGATTGGTTCAGAAAAATAATTTCTATGACGCTGTTGTAAAACCACCTCTGACTGGTCCGATACACAGGCGGAGATATCAAGCCTGAGAAGGTTTAAGTTGGCTCATTCTACAGAAAGACAGCAAAGGTAAAAATTCTCTCTCTTTCTTTTTAATCCTACCCTGTGCTCTCTATCTTTGCTCTTTGCAAAGAAGACTCTCTCTTCACTTTTCTTGTCTTGTAACTTACACTGATTCTGAATGCTTTTTTACCCTGTGCTTACTAAACAGACTCTGCCTGCTTCTCTCTTTCTCATTCTGATTCCACCAGGTGCTCTCTATCTTTGCTCTTTTTTCTTGTCCTGTTCTTTTTTTAACCTCTCTTTTTTCTTAATTTACACTGATATTGAATAGTTTCAATGCTTTTTTATTCACTTTTATTACACTGTCTTAGTACATTTTCTTTTAAACCTAGTTTTTAATGTTTTTTTTAACCTACATTGGTATTGAATAGTTTTATTGTATTTTTTAGCAAATTTCTTAATCTACATTGGTATTAAATAGTTTTAATATGTTTTATTTACTAGGGTCTAAACCAGAAAAGTTGCCTCGTTTTACAAAAAGACTGCAAAGGTAAAAATTTTCTTTCTCTCTTTTTTTTAAATTTTACCCTGAGCTTTTTATTTTTTTCTTAATCTATGCTGATATTAAATAGTTTTAATGCCTTTTTATTTACTTTTTTACCCTGGGCCTCCCAAACAGGCTTTGCCTTTGTCAATTTTTGTAAACCTAGTTTTTAATGTTTTTTCAATGCTTTTTAAAGTATTTCTTTATAGTTTTTGATTATGTGCTTACTAAACAGGTTTTGCTTCAGTTAATATTCCTTTTAAACCTAGTTTTTAATGTTTTTTTTCTTAACCTACATTGATATTGACTAGTTTCGATGCCTTTTTATCCTGTGCTTACCAAACAGGTTTTGCCTTAGAAAATTCCCTTTATAAACCTATCTTTCAATATTATTTAACTTTTTTCTTAATCCACTCTAATATTTAATACACTTTTTATTCATGTCACCAAGCACAAACATACACAACACTTCCCCTAGTCAAACACATACGCGCGCACACACATTTTTTCAAAATGGCCTTGGCGCCACACTCTAGTGCCAACAGAAATGGGGGGCGGGAAGATGGGACATAAGCCCTAAAAGGGGAGTGGAAACCTCTCAAAACTTGTATGGTGATGAATACTATCGAGCCTATTACTACTAAGGTATCCAGACGCTTTTGAATGGAGTGTTGCCCCCTTGCTGATTTCAAAGCGTGCTTCATTGTCTGCACAAATCTTTCACTAGTCCATTGGTGGATCGATGATATGATCTGACGTGATGTGGTGTATCCCATTTGCCTTCATAAAATTTTGAAACTCTTGAGAGACGAACTGTAGTCCGTTATCGCTCACAAGTTGTTCTGGCAGACTGAAATGACTAAAGAATCCCCGTAGTTTTTGGATAGTACTCTCTGCAGTAGTGGACTGCATTATAGAGACTTCTGGCCATTTAGAATGGGCATCTATTGCCACCAAGAATATGCTTCCTTCAAGGGGGCCAGCGAAGTCAATGTGAATACATTGCCACGGGTTTTCAGGCCAGTCCCATGGGTGTAGGGGCGCCCACTGGAGTGCATTCCTCACACCCTGACATGACATACAAGCTTTTGCCTCTCTTCAATAGCACCGTCCAATCCAGGCCACCAAAAATAGCTTTGTGCAATTTCCTTCATGCACACTATTCCACAGTGACCACAAATAACCAGATTGGACCAATAACTCTGTCCTCCTGGACATGTAGGTAACATGGCTGGGTGAGACCGGAGAGGTTTTTAGAGTTTTTCCATGCATCACTAGGTCCATAACTTGGGACAATACTGCGTCAACGCGAATTGCCTTCTTTATCTGAGTAGCAGTGATGGGTGTATTCTCTACCTGTTCAAAGTAGTAGATTTCTTTTTGGGCACTATCTTGATGTTTGACCGGCAAAGGCAACCTTGAGAGGCCATCTGCATTGCCGTGCAGAGTGGATTTCCGATATTTGATTTCATATGTGTGTACTGAAAGTAACAATGCCCAATGTTGCATATGACTAGCAGCTAATGGGGGAACGCCTGTGTAGGGTCCAAAAATTGACGTCAGAGGTCCACGGTCTGTGAAAAGAGTAAACTTTCGCCCAAACAGGCACTGATGAAACTTCCAAATTCCAAAAACAATTCCTAATGCCTCACGTTTGATTTGGGCGTAGTTAGTTTCTGCTTTGCCTAGAGTGCGTGAAGCAAAAGCAATAGGTCTCTCTTCTCCTGAAGGCATAATATGTGACATGACTGCTCTCACTCCATAAGGGGAGGCATTACAGGCCAATTGTAGGGGTAAGGATGGATCAAAGTGCGTTAGAACTTCAGAATTTAGCAATGCATCCTTTGCTTTGTTAAATGCAACATCACAGGCTTCAGTCCACTTCCAGGCCTTGTTCTGCCCAAGGAGCTCGTGAAGTGGTTTTAGCAGTGTGGCTAACTGTGAGATGAACTTTCCATAATAGTTCAGTAGTCCTAGAAACGAGCACAGCTGGCTAACATTTCGAGGTGGGGGAGCCTCCACAATAGCTTTAACTTTTGCAGGGGCCTTATGAAGACCTGCAGAATCAATGATGTGTCCCAAATATTCAACAGAGGGCTTGAAGAATTCTTACTTGTCTTTGCGAACTTGTAGGCCATACACTTCCAGTCTTTGTAGGATACCTCTAAATTCTTTAAGTGCTCCTCTTCATTCCTTCCAGTGACCAGGATATCATCCAGATAGCTCTTAACCCCTGACAAGCCACACAAGATCTGGTCCATAGCCATCTAGAACAGGGCGGGCGCAGACGTTATTCCGAAGGGTAGGTGACAGTATCGATAAATCCCCTTATGAGTCACAATAGTCAACAGCTCTTGGGACTTTCCATCGATGTGCATCTGTAAATATGCTTGACTCAGATCAATCTTACTGAGTGATTTTGTCCTCCAGCCATGCCTGCAAAGAGGTCATCGATGCGGGGAAGCGGGTAATGCTCTGCACACAACACTGGCTTGACAATGACTTTTAAATAACCGCAAATCTGGAGAGCGCCATTTTTCTTCGCTTTTGGGACGATAGGAGTGGCCCATGAGCTATGGCTAACTGGTATTAGGACTCTATTGGTGACCAGGTGCTCCAGGTCTGCTTCAGCTTTTGGCCTGATGGCATATGGCACAGTTTGGGCTTTCAGACATTTTGGTAGACTGTCAGGTTTAATGTTCAATGTCACAGTGATTCTCTTCATACTTCCCAAATCATCTCCAAAAACAGCAGCATGTTTCCTTAGTATAGGGGTTAGACTGGTTTCTTCTTTAGTCATCCGGTGCACTTCTGCCCAGTTCAGCTGAATATTCCCAAGCCAAGACCTACCCATTAAGACTGGGTAGTTACCTCTCACCACAAACAGTGGCAATTTAGCAGCCTGTCCATTGAGCTCCACCTTAACATCAATAGTGCCCAACATGGGCACAGCTTCTCCCATATATGTCTTCAGAACAGTTTTTGTTGCCTTAAGTGGAAGATGCTGTAGGTTTTCTTTATACACAGTCTCGGAGACCAGCGAGACGGCTGCACCGGTGTCCAGTTCCATGCGTATAGGTTTGCCATCCAACAACGGGGTTACCCAGTATTCATGTGAGCCCACTGCCAAAGACAAGACATGCAGTGGCACTTTCTCTTGAGATGAGGTGTCACCTTGATCATCCTGGGTCTGCTCTAGGGTATGAAGGGTTCCTCTTTTTGTCAGCCAGACCACAGGCCTCTTTTTCTTTTTTTTACAGGCACACTCAATGTGTCCCTTTTTGCCACAGTGTCAACATACCAGGTCCTTACACCAGCATTCTGATGCCAGGTGACCCGGCTTACGACAACAGTAACATTCTTGACTTTGCACAGTTTTGTGGATAGGTTCTTGTGACACTTTTTGCACCCTAGGGGATGCACCGATGTATTGTGCCTCCCTTGTAGCCAGTTCCATGGAGACAGCAATATCAACAGCCTTCTGTAATGTAAGCTGAGCCTCTGTCAGTAGGCGCTTCCATATAGCTTCACTGTAGAGGCCACACACTAACCTGTCATGCAGGGCATCATTTAACATCTCTTTAAATTCACAGTGTTCTGCTAGCTTTTTTAAAATTGCTACAAATTGTACAACTGTTTCATCTTATTTTTGGTCTCTTTTGTGGAACCTATATCTTTCAGCAATTACCAGTGGTTTGGGGGAAAAATGGGACCCCAGGATTTCCACAATGTCACTGTAAGATTTAATCTCAGGTTTAACAGGGTGTAGTAAGCTGCGTAGCAGGGAGTAGGTTTTAGCCCCAGAACACTTAAGAATATTGGCATCTTCTTCGCTTCTGTAATGTCAGAAAGCTAAAAATGCACTGTATACACAAGCCACTGCTCTATATTCTCATCTAAAGGTTCCAGTGGCCTGGTCAGAGTAGCCATGATTTTTAGTTTCACTTTCACAATCAGTGCAAACAAGCAGTTTTTTTGTTTGTTTGTTTTTTTACCTTGACTTCTACTTTCTTCTGTTACTGTAGCAGCACCTGAATCCCATCCATCGTTGCCACTTGTTATATCCTTGGGGGCAGCCGGTTTAGGAAGAAATCACTTGAGGTCAGACATCAGACAGCTAACAAAACTACGATTTATTTACATGCACAGAGCTCACCTAACCGGCCGAATCAGGGTAGGCTATCCCCTAATAATCTAACTCAGTTGCCATGGGAACAAAAGCCATGACAACCAAATACACAACAGGAACATCTCACGGCCAGGGCTGGATGTGCCCAGGACCCCCTGCTTGTCCATTTATTCCATGGAATTTGGCCCCCTGCTTTGCACAAGGGACAGAGAAAGATCTTGCTGTTCCTGTGTCTGTGCAAAGAAAATTGTGCTTCTGTATGAAAGAGAGGCGGGAAATAGCCCCATGGTGAGACAATAGCCTAAGGATTAAGACCTAAGGACTCAGGCTGAGAACTAGTTTAACTCCACTCATCTGGGATTTAACAAATTGTCTTCCATGGAGACACTGGGAACTTGTGACATTGATCCAGACTCTGGGGGTTCGGGCTGCTTTAATTCATGATTAAAACATGAACTTGATTCCAAGAAGGGAGAGAGGAGAAGCCTGAAGCTGACTTTAGTCCCAGGCTGGGGTCTCCCAGTCGGAACAGTGGGAAACATCCTTGACTGCTACCCAAGGAGAGCAGCTATTGGTGACATACCAGGGCTGGGATGAGAGGGGAATGTTACATGGACTTATCATACAGACCCCATCCTGCTTCTCAGAGCCCACAGGTAAGAATCTAGAGAAGGGTGAGTCATTTCTCAGCTACATTTTCAGGACTAGCCGGTAGCCGTCCTGGACCAGACACCCAGGAGATCAACCACAGCAGTTCTGCGGAGAGCTCTGGCTGCCAGGGGATCCAGCTTGGAGAGCGGGTGCTGGGGGCTCTGCAGTTTTTGCAGCGGGGAGGAGGGTCAGACCAGTGGGGCTGTCTCAGGAGTCACAGCTGGCTTTGGCAGTGGGGAGGCTCCAGGTCACATGTTGTGGGACCGGAGAAGTAGGGCCTACAGGATGTGAGTCTGGTTAAAATGAAACTGTACAAAAAACTTTCCCCTTTGCTCCAGCTACAGGCCCTACTTTGGCCTCTTCCCCTTTCATAAAAATCTCCATGTCTACCCTGGCTCTCAGAAACCCCATTTCTCACATTGGTATTTTCACAGTTTCTTCCTTTTTTCATGGTCTCATACAAATATTTTTGCCATCAAAACAATCAAGTACACTTAAAATGAGAAAAACAATCAAACAACACATCTGTATCTCCTTCACCAGACATAATGTGTGTCTGAATTTATCTCCTGAAAAGTCCAGGCAGGCAGAGTCACCTCTAAATTCACTTCACATCAGGCCCAGACTTGCACCTAGCAGTTCTTGAGGCTGTGGGAAGAACTGAGCTGCACTGGCAGCAGTGAGGGAGGACGGCTGGGGCTGAGCTGTCTGGGGAATATTTTAATCCTTATCTATTGTTCAGAAGATTAAATCAATACAGCTTCCACTTCCCTGTCTCTCCCCAGGAAATAGACTCATAGATTTTAAGGTCAGATGGGACCACAATGATCATCTAGTCTGACCTCCTGCACAATGCAGGCCACAGAATCTCACCCATCCACTTCTATAACAAATTGCTAACCTATGTCTGAGTTATTGAAGTCCTCAAATTGTGGTTTGAAGACCTCAAGCTGTGGAGAATCCTCCAGAAAGTTATCCGTGCCCCATGCTGCAGAGGAAGGCGAAAAACCTCCAGGGCCTCTGCCAATCTGCCCTGGAGGAAAATTCCTTCCCGACCCCAATATGGAGATCAGTTAAACCCTGAGCATGTGGGCAAGATTCACCCGCCAGCATCCAGGAAAGAATTCTCTGCAGTAACTCAGATCCCAACCCATCTAACATCCCAACACAGACCACTGAGTATACTTACCTGCTAATAATCAAAGATCAGTTGCCAAATTAATTGCCAAAATTAGGCTATCCCATCATCCCATCCCCTCCATAAACTTATCAGGCTTAGTCTTGAAGCCAGATATGCCTTTTGCCCCCACTACTCCCCTTGGAAGACTGTTCCAGAACTTCACTCTTCTAATGGTTAGAAATCTTCATCTAATTTTAAGTCTAAACTTCCTAGTGTCCAGTTTATATTCATTTGTTCTTGTGTCCACATTGGTACTAAGTTTAAATAATTCCTCTCCCTCCCTAATATTAATCCCTCTGATATATTTATAAAGAGCAATCATATCCCCCCTCAACCCTCTTTTGGTTTCGCTAAACAAGCCAAGCTCTTTGAGTCTCCTCTCATAAGACAGGTTTTCCATTCCTCGGATCATCCTAGTAGCCCGTCTCTGAACCTGTTCCAGTTTGAATTCATCCTTCTTAAACATAGGAGACCAGAACTGCACACAGTATTCCAGGTGGGGTCTCACCAGCGCCTTATATAACGGTACTAACACCTCCTTATTTTTGCTGGAAATACCTCACCTGATGCATCCTAAAACTGCACTAACTTTTTTAAAGGCCATATCACATTGGCGGCTCATAGTCATCCTGTGATCAAACAATATTCTGAGGTCCTTCTCCTCTTCTGTTACTTCCAACTAATGTGTCCTCAATTTATAACTAAAATTCTTGTTGTTAATCCCTAAAGGCATGACCTTGCACTTTTCACTATTAAACTTCACCCTATTACTATTACTCCAGTTTACAAGGTCATCCAGATCTTCCTGTATGATATCCCGGTCCTTCTCTGTGTTAGCAATACCTCCCAGCTTTGAGTCATCCACAAACTTTATTAGCACATTCCCGCTTTTTGTGCCAAGGTCAGTAATAAACAGGTTAAATAAGATTGGTCCCCAAACTGATCCCTGAGGAACTCCACTAGTAACCTCCTTCCAGCGTGACAGTTCAACCTTCAGTATGACCCGTTTTAGTCTCCCCTTTAACCAGTTACTTATCCACCTTTCAATTTTCATATTGATAACCATCTTTTCCAATTTAACTAATAATTCCCCATGTGGAACCGTGTCAAATGACTTACTGAAATCGAGGTAAATTAGATCCACTGCTTTTCCTTTGTCTAAAAAAATCTGTTACCTTCTCAAAGAAAGAGATCAGGTTGGTTTGGCATGATCTACCTTTTGTAAAAACCTTGTTGTATTTTGTCCCAATTACCATTGATCTCAATGTCCTTAACTACTTTCTCCTTCAAAATTTTTTCCAAGACCTTACATACTACAGATGTCAAACTAACAGGCCTATAGTTACTCGGATCACTTTTTTTCACTTTCTTAAAAATAGGAACTATGTTATCAATTCTCCAGTCCTATGGTACAATCCCTGAGTTTACTGATTCATTAAAAATTCTTGCTAATGGGCTTGCAATTTCATGTGCCAGTTCCTTTAATATTCTTGGATGAAGATTATCTGGGCCCTCTGATTTTGTCCCATTAAGCTGTTCGAGTTTGGCTTCTACCTCAGATGTGGTTATGTCTACCTCCATATCCTCATTCCCGTTTGTCATCCTACCATTATCCCTAAGCTCCTCATTAGCCTTATTAAAGACTGAGGCAAAAGATTTATTTAGATATTGGGCCATGCCTAGGTTATCCTTAACCTCCAATCCATCCTCAGTGTTTAGCGGTCCCACTTCTTCTTTCTTTGTTTTCTTCTTATTTATATGGCTATAGAACCTTTTACTATTGGTTTTAATTCCATTTGCAGGGTCCAACTATACATGGCTTTTAGCCTTTCTCACTTCATCCCTACATTTTCTTACCTCAATAAGGTATCTTTCCTTGCTAATCCCTCCCATCTTCCATTCCTTGTAGGCTTTCTGCTTTTACTTAATCACCTCTCTGAGATGCTTGCTCATCCAGCTTGGTCTACAACTGCTGCCTATGATTTTTCCCCCCTTTCTTGGGATGCAGGCTTCTGATAGTTTCTGCAACTTTGACTTGAAGTAATTCCAGGCCTCCTCCACCTTTAGATCCACAAGTTCTTCAGTCCAATCCACTTCCCTAACTAATTTCCTTAATTGTTTAAAGTTAGCCCTTTTGAAATAAAAAACCCTAGTCCCAGATCTATTTTTGTTTATCTTTCCATCTAGTTTGAACTGAATTAGCTCATGATCACTTGAGCCAAGGTTGTCCCTTACAACCATTTCTTCTATGCCGGGGGGGGGGGGGTTCCAGGCACCAGCGCTTCTAGCACGTGCCTGGGGTGGCAAGCTGCAGGGGGCGCTCTGCCGGTCGCTGCTAGTACAGCAGGCAGGGTGCCTTCGGTGGCTTGCCTGGGGATGGTCTGCTGGTCCCGTGGCTTTGGTGGACCTCCCGCAGGCACGCCTGCAGGAGGTCTGCCGAAGCCGCAGGACCAGCAGACCCTCCGTGCTTGGGGCGGCAAAATGTCTAGAGCCGCCCCTGCTTCTATGAGGTCCTCACTACTCACCAAAATCAAATCTAAAATGGCATCTCCTCTTGTTGGTTCTTCAACTACTTGGTGAAGAAATCCATCAGCTATCACATCCAGAAAAATCTGAGCCCTATTATTGTTACTAGCACTTGTACTCCAGTTAAAGTCTCCCATGATCACACAATTCCCATTAGTGTTTACTTCATTAAAAACATTAAAGAGGTCTCTATCCATATCCAAATCAGATCCCAGCAGTCTGTAGCACACCCCAAGCACTATCTCAGGGGAGGCTCTAGTAGGTTTCTTTCCCACTGTGATTTTTGCCCAGACAGACTCTGTTTTATCCATGCCATCACTTCTTATTTCTTTACAGTTAACCTCATCATTGATATATGGTGCTAATCCACCACCTTTGCCTTTATTTCTGTATTTCCTAAACAGCACATAGCCTAACATTTCTGTGCAAAGTATCCAAACCTTTTAACTTAAGAAGTTAAATGGAATGGCCACATGATGTCAAGAGAACCTAAGAAATTTGTTAATCTCTAAGGTGCCACATGTACTCCTGTTCTTTTTGCAGATACAGACTAACACAGCTGCTCCTCTGAATTCTAAGAGATAAGAAGCCATGTTCTTGTTCAATGTGCATTGAAGCTGAAAAGGGAGATGTTTCCTCTTTGACTCCTGGGCCCCCACCTCTAATCCACTAGACACCCCTTTCCTCCCACAGCCAGGAATAGACCCCAGCAGTCATGACTAGTAACCCCCCTGACACGGCTCTCTGTAACAATGAAGAAGCTCTGAGACCCCTGTGCTGTCTCCTCACCTCCCTGTCTGGGCTGCCCTTGAAACCCAATGGGGTTTCCTTGGGCAGTTTTGAATCTTGCTCCCAGGAAGGGTGTAATTTTAGGTGCAGGTTCCAAATAGTGCAATTAACCATCCAGAAGGGGCAGCAGGTATCGGTGTCGGAGCCATTGAAATAATCATAGCAAAGTACTTCAGGGAAACAGTAATTAATAAAGTGTCAACAAAAGCTCAGAATTTGGTAGTGTCAGTGTCACACTAGAGGGCGCTGTGATGGTTTTACATTCATCATCCAAACGTAGCCACCACCTAGCACATGTTTTAACCTCTTCTCTTACCGTTGCTCCTTATCAGAGAAGGGGAGAGAGCGAGCAAGTAATAGAAACAGAGACCTAGTGACTGAAGCAAACATTTCTTTGCTCCTTGCTTGGCTCTGTCAGTTATTTGGGTACAAACTCACCCCCCCCACCCACTGTCTGGGCTGGGATCAGTGGGCAGGAAGAGCTCAGCAGTCAGTGGGACTTGGGGAGCTCGGCACATTACTGTGAGCTGCTTGAACATTTAGGTGAAAACCACCTAAACACGGACACAAGGTCTAGGCTGTAGTAACTCATCTTGCATCCGCAGCTGTTGAAGCTACAAGGCAGAGGACTAAGTACAACATTTAATCTTATGTTTGACCTCAGAGAATAAAAAAAAATGTGTCAGTGAAAAGAGGGGAGTCGAATTTAATCCTTTGTCACCATCAATGTGCAAACCAGGAACCTGTTGCTTTGCATTCTGGCTGTTGTGCCACCATCATGTGGCTATTCTGTCTCAGTCCCTTTAAATAAAAAATGGTGGGTTTTTTTCATAGAAACTATTTTCCTTGTAGAGATACAGGGGCAGATTAATCTACAAAGGGAAGGTGATTTCAAGGCAGTTCTGGGGGAGATGGGAACATTTTCAGCATCACTAAATTATTTTGTTGTGCCTCACAGAGAGAGAGAGAGAAAATAAACCTATTAATTTGAGCTACCAACACAGTTCACCGCATGAAATACACAATTTTGTGTTCAATGAGTTGTGTTCATTTACATAATATGAAAAATATGTTTTGGGCAATGCATGAAAACCTCACCGCATCGAATAACCCACTTGATCTAGTTAATGTACTACAGAATATTTAAAGAAGTTAAGAAAGATGTGCTTATAAATTAACATGTGCCATTTACACACACACAAGACGCAGAAGAAACTGAATTATTTGAGCTACTAAAATTTCCGCTTTCTCACAGCATTTTAGTTCTCAAGGTTGTTTTAATATGCTTATTTTTTTGGAACTAGAAATGGGGAAAGAGTACACTGAAGTCAGTGGAATTACCGCAGTGAGGGATTAGTCTCTTTATTTGTCACTAACAACAGCCTTTGTTAACACAGAGTTAACTCTGACTGTGAATATCTCTTACCTTCCAGAACATCGAGTTCAGTAAAACTCAAATTCTGGAAAAACAGGGAATACAGAGTGATGGTACATGCCTAGATGAACTTAACTCTGCCCTCTAGAAGAGAATCCATGATAACATAGGAGAACAAAGAAAGGTTTGGGGACAAATTACATCTACTTCCCAAAAGTTTGTTTCTCCTGTAATTAATTGAGCCTGGCCTAAGGTCTGACTGTGGAATTTACTATTTTTATCCCAGCATACTTAAAGGCAAAGCTGCTTTACAAAAGCTCCTTTCTTTCAGGTTATACAAACAGGTCACTTCCCCAGCTATTTCAAGGAGATGGAATTTTCCTGACCCACAGAGAACTTAAACTAACATGCTCAAGATCACACATTCTGTAGGAGAAAACCAAGGGGGATAAAAACCAAAACCAAAACCACCAAACCATTGCTGTTTCTACCCAAATGATTAATGAGACCAGAAAGTGAGACTGTGCAATTAACTGTCTGGTACTACACTGGTGCTGCAGTTACTTAGATGCAGACACACCCAGCTCTACAGCTGGTAAACGTACAGAGACTCTGCTGCTGCTCATGAGCTAGAAGCATATGACCTCAACAGCTGCCATTCGAATGTATATGGAAGTTACAAGGAACAATGATCTGTGTTAAAGGAAGGTTGCCATTTATTAGAGCCCTAACTGATACCGTGCGCACAAACGGAGGATTGAATGTGTAACAGGGAGTTTGGTAAATCTTGGTTATTTGATTTTTGTAACAGGCTCCTGTCCACCTCCAGTAGAGTTTTCAGTCCCAATGGCAACTTACTTACCAAATGTAATACAGACTAGTCCATTCCTCCCAAGTGGATGTGGTTCTTGTTCTTCTGCACATTGTAGCCCATGGAGACCAAGGACCTGCAAATGTGTTCTCATGTGTCTTTGTTTAATTGATGAAAACAAACCAAGACACTGGAACTGATTTCACCTGAGAGACATGTTTGCTAGGTTTTATGCATTTGCACAGAAAAACATTGAGTGAGTCTATTTATTTCAGGGACCCCTGTTTAATAGAGCTTCTGAACATACTGGAAATAGAATTATTTTTGTTGAAGGAAGAGGTTACTTGAATTTGAACCAAGAACCACTTGATCTGCAGTTAAGCACGCTATCACTGAGCTATATCCCCATAGCATTTGCATAGGCAAGTCAGTGATCTTAAGGATTTTGAAGGACAGGCTCTGCCTCAGAGAACTCCTTTTCTATTCCCAGACCATAAGGGTTTTAAAAATGGGCTTTGATTAAACTTTATATATACATGTAGACACCACAGCTTGCACACCCCTGACATAGCTTCCCCTACTGACATAGCTACCACTTTTCGGGGAGATGGGTTAACTACACGGGACAGCTCTCCCCCCTCTGCTTAGAGCATCTTCATTATTTATGAATAGGTGGGAAATAACCTCCTGAATGGACAGTAACCAGTTTATCAAATATTGGTGTGTCTGCATTTAATATGAGTAACTGGTCATACTGGGCTGGATTAGTAAAAGCATTTCAAGCAGATCGAGGGAAGGGATTATTCCCCTCTATTCAGCACTGGTGAGGCCACATCTAGAGCATTGCATCCAGTTTTCACTGCCCCCCTCACACTACAGAAACAAATTGGAGAGAGTCTAGGGAAGGGCAACAAAAATGATTAGGGGGCAGGGGACTTACGAGGAGAGGCTGAGGGCAGGGCTGCCCACAGGTGGGGGGCAAGTGGGGCAATTTGCCCCAGGTCCTGCAGGGCCCCCCGTAAGAATATAGTATTCTATAGTATTGCAACTTTATTTTATGGAAGGGTCCCCCAAAATTGTTTTGCCTCAGGCCCCCTGAATCCTCTGGGTGGCCCTGCCCAGACCATGGCGCTGTCCCCCCACTCCACCCCCTTCACTCATTCTCCGCCCTCTGAGACCCCACCTGTGCTGCACCCTCACTCCCATTTGGCCACTTCCCACCCCTACTCTTTCTCTTTGGCTGAAGCCTGCTGGTCCACCTTTCACTCGCTCCTCTCCTCCCTCAAGGGCTATTCGTGCCTCTCCATCCCCTACCCCAAGGTCTACCTGCTGCCCTCACCTCTCTGCCCCCTCCCCTGAGACCCACCCTGCCCACCGCTCACACCTCTCTGCCCCTCCCCTAAGACCAGCCCTGCCCACCACTTGCACCTCTCTGCCCCTCCCCTGAGATCTGCCCTGTCCACCTCTCTCATTTTTCTGACCTGTCCCCTGAGAACTGCCCTGCTCACCACCCACACCTCTCTGCACCCTCCCCTGCCCTGCCCACCGCTCGAACCTCTCTGCCCCTCCCCTGACACCCTCCCTGTCCATCTCTTTCTTCGGTCATCTGTTGTTATTCCATGAAACATCAGGGATGGAATAAAAAGCTGAGTTTACTCCAGGGTGAGGAAAGAAAGGAGCCACCAACCCGCTGGCAAAGCTCAACACCCCAGAGAAAACTTGTCCCTGCTATTGCAATCACTGATGTACTGGGGATATGACGGGAAAGGGACTGTCTGAATGATCAAGGCAGGAAATGGGCAACAAGCTACAGCAACATCATTAACCACAAACACACTCGCCTCATGCTCCAGCCAGAAGGGAAATGAGCAGGAATTCTTGTTTTTAAGCCATGAACATGCTTACACAATGGCACAGCAGTGTGTGCGCTGTGGAAACTGGTCTGAGGAAACAACTGGAATTGATCACTCAGTGAGAACAGAACTAAAGTATAGTGAGACCTCTACGTTAAGCAAGTTGTTGTGGTTAAGTGGTTAAGATGATGCACTAAAAATCTATTGGGGTCTCCCTGTGCAGGTTTGAATCTTGCCTAATATGGAGGAAACTGTGGTTCTTCAGTTTTTATGGAGTTTCATCTTGTCTCACTCTTAAGCTATGTCTCTACTATAGGGTAATGTGGCTTTAGTTAAAGTGTTTTAATTGAACAGCTGTTGCACGTCCACCCTATGTCCCTGTGTCACCAGAGCACATCCACGCTAGCAACTCTTGGATCGCCACAGAGAACAGTGCACTGTGAGTAGCTATCCCACTGTGCAACTGGCTGCATGGTGCTTTGGGAAGGATTTGCAATGCCTCACGGGCTGGCACAGCATCACATGATGCAGGTTTCTCTATCCCATTGTTCCATGGGCATCCTACTAGATAGCCAGCTGCTTTTCAACTGCATTGTGGGTGGTGGGGTAGAGAGAGAGTGTGTGTGTGGAGAGACAGTGTGTGTGTTGGGAGAGTGTGTGTGTTGGAGAAGAGTGAGTGTGTTGCTGCACTGTCTCTAAGTTCAGACAGTTGCTGGAAGCAACTAGTCCTGAGGCAGGGGGAGAGGGACAGCCCTGACAGTTAGGCATGTCACCTTTTGGAGGCTTGTGGCTTGGTCTCCTCTGCCCTTGGAAGTTGGCCTATGGAGGCAGGCTCTTCCTGCTGGCCTCCTTTGTGTGACTTGCCAAAGGAGGAAGTGAGGCAGGAATGGGGCAAAAGAGGAAAGTCAAGCTGAGAAAGGCAGGGAAGAAGCTGTGCAGTTAAGTGGGGTTAGTAGAGTGTCACTATTCATTTTGCCAAAGCCTGGGGAGGTGCGGTTGGCTGCTGCAGGTAGAATCCTGTGTCTGCCTCTTGGCTTCTCAGGGATGGCTGCTTGCAGGCCAGGAGAAGCAGGGTTTTGGGGAGAAGGAAAAGAAGTAATGGTGAGGCTAAGTGGGCTCCTTTCTGGCCGAGATGGTGGGCTGTGGTGGGTCTGGAGTAGCCTGTAAGCCATAAGTGGACTTGGTGCAGTGAAAACCGCTGCTCTATTCTGGCTGACCTGGGGGTGCCATCGATGACTTGGGAGTGGGGACGGGGGGCTGGCTGAGAGCAAATGGGATCCAGGAAGCCCTAGCTTGCCCCTCCAGGGGCTGAGTCTTCATCTTCTCTCCTGCCATGGGGAGCCCAGCCCTAAGCCTGCTCTGCATGTGCTGCAGCTTGAGCATTAAGCCTTCCTGTGTGGCCTGTGCTGAGATGACCCTGGACCCCCGTTGGGCACTGTTGGGGTGAAATACCGACTGCAAATGATTCTGGCCACAAGATCAACCCGTTGGGCCAAATGAAGGAAGCTGGAGGCCTGGTGACTTAGTCCGCGAGGCCAGAAGATCAAGCCGTTTTCCTGCATGTGGGGGAGGCAGCTGCTGTGGTTCACCCTTCCTGCTCCCTGCACTGCTGAACCCTAAAATCCCTGTCAGCCAGCAAGATGGGCCGGGAGCCCGGAGAGAGGAGACAAAGGGGTGGCCCGAGCCCCCTCTGGCACTGCCACTGCCTCAGGCAGCCTACGGAGATCTGATGCCTCCCCAAGTGATGCACGGAGACATTCCAGTTGCGCTAAGGTGACTCCCTGCCCACTCTGCCCCCATCCCTCCATGCCGCACTGCTCCTGGAAGTGGCCGGCATATCCTTGTGGCCCCGAGTGCAAACTGTGCATCTGCTCACCCCCAATCCCACCATCTAGGAGCCACTGCTGGAGGGGAGTGTGTGCCGGTCACTGTGGGAGCAGCGCTGCCTGAGGTAAACACCACCTCCCCCCGGCATCCTCCTGCACCCCTACCCCTGCCCCAGCGCAGAGGCTTTCTGTGTCTTGAACAAGCACTTTCAAGGATTGGCCAAGAACTTCTTTTCTGTTTATGCGAAAGATACACAAAAAAGGGAGCCCAACAGACTATTTTCGTTCGCAAGGACAAACTGGCAGGCCAAGCCAGGGTCACTCAGTTACTAGGAAAGCTCTTCAGCCAGCTCTTCCCAAAGGCCAGTCTCCAGAGGCTTTTGTGACATGATGTACCTCAAAATAGCCCCCTGTAGCCCACATAGTCATCACTCATATATGGCTGTGACATGTCATACAAACCATTCCATGTAAGTTATCCTATGAAAAGTCATGATCTGCTGAAATCCGCCATTCTGTCCAAATATATATAGCATGAGAGTGTGTGACGCTATGCATTTTGCTGTATGGTTGTTACTGAAATATGCCATAATTTTGCTAGCGACCCCTGCCGAGGAGGGTGTTCATCAACCATGAATCAGCAGAGGAATTGTAATTCAGGGATTTCCAATTCAATGACAGATGCCCAAACACAACACTGTGGGGACTGCTCAAGTCTATGACTCTGTTGCATACCTGTTAATGCATCCCAGAATCACGTTTGCTTTTGTTGTAGCAACATCACACTGTTGACTCGTATTTAGCTTGTGGTCCACTATAACCCCTAGATCCCTTTCTACCGTCTTCCTTCCTAGGCAGTCTCTTCCCACTCCGTATGTGTGAAAGTGATTGTTCCTCTTCCTAAGTGGAGCACTTTGCACTTGTCTTTATTAAATGTCTGTCAGGGATGGTCTAGACAGTGTTTGGTCCCGCTATGAGGGTGGGGGACTGCACTCGATGACCTCTAGATGTCCCTTCCAGTCCTAGACTCCATGACACTATGAATCTGACCACACCAGGAGGATTCCTCAACCTAGTGACTCAGCAGAGGCCACCCCTACAGGAGGAGGGACAGTTCAGTGGTTTGAGCATTGGCTTGTTAAACACAGGGTTGTGAGTTCAACCCTCAAGGGGGCTGTTTAGAGATCTGGGGCAAAACCTGCCTGGGAAGTGGTTTTGCTTTGAGCAAGGGGTTGGATTCAATGATCTTCCAATCTTCATGTTGTCTTCTAGACACTTAAACTAAGGATATAAAATAAGAGTGTAGCATCATGTTTTTGCCTTTCTCCTCCCCTACCTGTGCTGGAAACAGTAGGAATCCTGAGGAACTGAAGATCATCTGAGGACAGTAATCCAGGTTTTAGAGGGAATTCTATGTATTAAGGAGGGTAACATCCAGTGGGATGAGAAAATTGCTTGACCTAACTACTGCCTAGTGTAATAAGGTGTAAAGTTTAGATTGTGCATTTTTTCTTTAATTTCCTTGATAACTACTTTGATCTTTTATGCCTACCATGTATAATCCTTAAAAATTCATCTTTCTGTAGTTAATAAATCTATTTTATACCTTACCTAAAATATCGTATTTTGCTTGAAGTCCTTGGGCAATCTCAGCTCAGTTAGAAGGCTGGTGCATGTACTGTTCACAATGAGGGAAGGGTGGACTGGTTAATAAACTCACACCAGTCAGGCTTCTGACTAGGACAAGATGGTATGATCCAGGGGTGTAAGGCTGCAGAGCTGGGGGGATTGGCAGGAGGCTCTCTGTCATTAGTGTTATGAGTGGCTGGTACTCATGTAACTCAGCTGGATATGTCCCTTCGTGTGGATGTCCGTGTAACTGCAATATCTGCCACAGATTTGCAAATTACCAAAAACATCTCAGTGTGAGAGGGAGCCCAGGCAGTGGGACACAGGGTTCAGGGGTCCCACTGTTCAGGTTGTACTCCATAGATCCCATCACAGACTTTAAACAATCACAGCGGATGGTCACTGAGACAAAGAGAGAGAGATGCCAAAATAGTGATTTCCAGTGCTGGAAGACATCAAGCTTTGAGGAATTCCGCACACAGAGAGGACCCTGCCAGTGGAAAATGCCTTTGGAAAAGACTCTTCTGTCACCAGCTGTGGTCATGCAGTGCTTAGTGCTCTGTGTTGTGGTCTCAAGAGCCATGGATGCAAGTTGAGTTACTGCGATCCTTTCCTTGTCTCCATGTTTCTTAGGTGCCTCCTTCTGACACTTGTCAAAAAAAATGACAGGTTTCTTTTGCAAGCGTTTGCATTTCAAGGTAAAGGCAGTCTTCTCTGTTTCCTCAAAAGATTGACCAAAAGGTGGGAAGAGCAGACACGTTTCGCAAGGCACCACTGAGAGCTACATCTCTAACCTCCACTCTACCTGTTAGGTGAGTCAGCCAGCTTAGCCACCGTGCTGCTGTATGAGACTTTTCTCCTAACTGCTCCATTTTTCATCAATGACAATCAAAAGGAAGGTGACAGAAGAGTAACTCTCCATTTCCTGTAAGACCTGCAGAGATTGCGCTATCAGGAATTCTTTGCGTAGACATCCCCAGTGAATCACCAGGACGTGCGGCACAGGCTCTCGTGTTGCAGCAATTGCAGTTGAAGCAACCACGTTGCCAATGCCAGTCACAGCAGCTTTTTCATCAATTCAAGGCTCATGGTTTGATTTTTTTTCCAATGCTCCTCTGCATAGAAGCCTTTCCCTTAACAATGTATTAATTAGATTACTAAGGGAGTTCTCTTCTGTTTCCTAGGAAGACACAGGAGAATGTGAGCAGAGGAGACAAAAGCCACACAACAAAGAGAATTGAACCCAGGATTTCCTATTTATGAGGCTGGTGCTTTAGCCAGCTAAGTCATGGTGCCTGCCTCAAATAAAGGTTTGCAACTGTTCTATTTGATGGTCCTTGACAACACCTGCAAATTCCAAAGTACAGATGTTCCCCATTTCCCTCAAGACTTGCAGACCTTGAGGTGTCTGGCTCTTGTGCACAGAAAGCCACAGCTGAGTTGACATGTGTTTCTCCCACCAGCCACTGTGATCATATAGTGGTTAGTGATCTGTGTTTCAGTCGCAGCAACCTCAGCTCAGATCTGAGTCATGGTAATCTTTCCTTCAGCTCCAGACTTCTCATTTGCCACTTTCCAAGTGTGGGGAGGTGTCTGCCCTCAACCAAGCAGAAGAAAGGTTATGGCAGACTTGCAGAGGCTGTGCAGAACACAGCTTATCAGGAAAGGGCTTATTGGGAGAGCCAATCGGGAGAAGGCTTGCTGGAGCAACCCCTATATAAAGGGCTGCTCAGCACAGCAGCAATCAGTCACTCCTTGGAGTTTGAAGAGGGAGGATTGGCTCCTCTGAAGGAAGGAGAAGGGAGGGCACCATGATCAGAGTAGTGCTGGGTGGGTAAGGGGAGCATGAGTGACCTCCTGGGCTGACTACTGTCAGACTGAGGCCCTGATATAAAGGTGGAGGAAGGTGCTAGGTCTGTGGGAAAGTGGTCCAGGGAAACAGATGGCAGAGTTGGAGGTGCACCCCTTTTGCCCTAGTTGCCACTGACACAGGTGGCTACTCCGTGGACTGCAGCTGGCCACTGAGGCCAGTGGCTGGGGAGAGGACAACTGCCCTCCCAGGAAGGGCAGAGAGAACTGAGTGGGGCGCAGCCAGAGGGCTGTGTCCATAAGAGGACACTGAAGTCCTGAGAGCAACATGGGTCCTAATGATAGAACAGATGACGGCCAGACACAACTAGATGAAGGAGCACTGGAGAGTGAGAACTAATTCCCAGGATGGCCAACAGGGGGCACCGCAGTGATGAGACATGCCCCATGGCACCTTGACTTAGCTGCAAGGAAGGCTCTCTCTGTCTTGAACAAGCACTTAGAAGGATTGCACTGACGGGTGTTTTCTTTTTATAAAAAGAGATTTTAAAAAAAGGAGCCAACAGAGATACTAGGTTCAGCAAGGGAGGCCAAGGCAGGATCTTTTGGTTAGTAGGAAGGCTCTTCAGCCAGCTCTTCCCAAAGACCACTTTCTAGAGGTCTTTTAATAGTCACTGCAGATGTTCGCCAAAAAAGAGACAAAGAGATGCTAAGATAGAGTTCTGCACTGCCGGCAGCCACCACGCTACCAGGAGTTCTGTGCACAGAGAGGGCCCTGCTGGTGGGAAAAGGCTTTGGTAGAGACTCTTCTGACACCAGTCGTGGTCATATAGTGCTTAGCACCCTGTGTTGTGGCTTCAACGTCCACAGATGCAAGTTCAGTTATGAGGATATTTTTCTTGTCTCCAAATTTGTCTAGTGGCTCCTTTCAAAACTTGTCACAAAAAAGACCTGTTTCTTTTGCAAGAGATGTACATCTAGGCAAAGGCAGTCTTCTCCATTGCCTCAAAAATTGACCAAGCAGTTGGTAGAGGAGACACATTCAGCCAAGCACCATTGTGTGCTGGATGCTAAATCTCCTCTTTATTCAGCAGGGGTCTATGAAGGACCCACCCCTTGTAGAGGTCAAGCATAGGAGTTTATTACACACAGTGCTGGTGTAGTTTCACCTTGCTTATTAGGCTCAGAGACACTGCCAATCAATCGATTACAAGAGAATATATAGATTTTCCATGGGCGGAGGAAAGTGACTGGGTAGGCAGTTCTACACCAAGGGATAGGTTTTGAAGCAAGACAAGATAACACATTAGTCAATGGGTTAACAGGTTACATAATGTCTCCACCCATGGTCTCAAGTTAGCAAGTTAACATTTAATTAATACTTTGATAAATTGTTATTAGTATAAAATATTTATGTTGAATTCTGATTTGGGGTCCATAGGAATGGAGCAACTCTTTTGATTGTCCAACAGGTACATTTCTAGTGGTTAAAGCAAAGAAACAATGAAAGAATATGGCAATAAAGATTGTTTTCTGTGTGTCTAAAGGCAAGGCACTGGCCCGCTGGAAGGGAGGTGGAAGGATGCCGTATCTTATACTGAAATGTGCCAACTCCTCATAAACTCAAGGTTGAATCTGTCGGAAGAACGTCTCCCTACAGAAGAAACAAACACAACAGAAATAGAGATTCTTTGTTCAGTCTGCAACTCTGAATAAGACACAATTATTTAGTTCTTAGCTCCAACAGCTGGCAATTTGCTGACCAGGACTATTTTAGCAAGCAAGGTTTTCTGTTTACCCCAGATTTCACTATTTGCTGGACCTCTGGTCCCTTGACCATACTCTGTACTTTGGGTCTGGAAAAGAGCTGGCACAATCCACAGACCAGTTTGTTATATAAAATGCACATGGATTTTAACCCTTCACATACAGTAATGGCAAAGTTCTTGGTTCAGGCTTGTAGCAATGATGGAATAAGCTGCAGGGTTCAAATCAAGTCTCTGGAGTCCATCCACAGCTGAGATGGGTCATTCAGTCATTTGTACAGAGCTTCAGTTTGTAGCAAAGTCCTTCCAGAGGTATGAAGCAGGACTGGAGACGAGGCATCAGCCTTTTATAGTCTCTTGTCATGTGATCTTTGCTTTCTTTGTCCCAAGGACACTCTATCCAGCACGTGGCAGAGAAAAACCTTAGAGTTCTGTCCATAGGCAGGTCCCTGCGTACCTTGCTGAGTCACAAGGTGTATCTGCCTTCTCTCAATGTGTCGATTGTATAGCTGATGGTCCTTAATGGGCCATCAAGCAGGCTAGGCACAACTTGTCTGGCTGGGGTGTTCCCTGGAAGCATAGCAAAGTTTGAAGTACAGACAGCATAGAGCCAATATTCATAATGTCAACTACAAAAATGATACACATCTAGAGATAGCATCATTATAATCAGCCAATCAGAACCTCTCCGTAGACCCCTTATGCGACAACCTTTCTACAATATTGGCTGCAAATATAGAACAGTGGTCACAACGGTGATCTATACAGTTACAGATTATGTCAATAATGTCACAAGAGGTGACACAGCATCAGTGAGACTGATATTGGAATACTGCCTCCACTTTTGGTGTCCTCATTTCAAAAAGACGTTGTGAAAATGGAGCTGGGGTAGCAAAGAGCCACCAAATGTTCTGAGGGCTGGAGAAAAATGCCTTCTAGTGAGCTCAACCTGTTTAGTTTATCAAAAGAAGATTGAAAGCTGACTTCATTGAAGTGTTGAAATGCCTTAATAGAGAGAAAACAGTGGATATGTTTAATCAAGCAAAGAAAGGCATAACAAGACCCAATGGGTGGAAGGTGAAACGAGATAAATTCATATTACAACTAAGGCGCAAATATTCAACAACAGGGATGATTCAGTACAGGAACAAGCTACCAAGGAAAGTGGTGGATTCTCCATCTCCTGATGTCATTTAATGAAGACTAGTTGCCTTTCTGGAATGTTTTTGCCCCAAAAGTAGCTATTGTGTCATACAGGAGGCCTGTGATATGCGGGGGGTCAGATGACATGCTCTAATGGTCTCTTCTGGCCATAAAGTTGACTAATTTTTGAAGAACTGAGTGTAGCATTGGAAGCAGCGTCTGATGTTTTCCTGTCAAGACGGCTTGCTTCCTAGAACAAAAGCTCCTTGAGTGGGATGATCCACAGGGAGTAGCTCAAACCTCCAAAGGCCTGGGCAGGGGCAGGACATTAGCACAGCAAGGGAGGGGTGTGGCAGTGACATCACAAAGGCCTTTTGCAGGACCTGAGACTATTGGTCAAAGGTGGTGGGGAGGTGGTGACCTCACAGAGAGATGCTGACATCAGCCAGGCAGGACAGGCGCGAGGGGCCAGGGAAACCTCAGAGACCCCTGTGGCTTTGCTTCAGCAAGTCTCCTTTTCCAGGTCTCTTTTTGACGACTGAGAGAGTATTCGGGTTCAAGTACATGAGCGCCAGGAGGAACCTCTTTCGAGTTTTCTCCTTTCCTTTTAGTGATTTTACTAGAAAACAGCCTTCCCTGTTTAGAAGGTAAGAGCCTCCTCGAGGGAAGGGGTATCATGGGGGCATCACAGTTCTGACTCCGTGCCCCCCCCAATGTAAGGAAGTTCCTGCCACCCTGCTCTATGTTCGCAGTGTGGGAGAGAGCAGCATTCTACTGCAGAGATTTGCTCCTGGCTGCAGGAGCAGAGCAGCAGGCTCAGCAGTCAGAACTTCCCAGAGCAATGAAAGGGGAGGGGCCCAGCCTCTGTAGCAGGAATGCAGGGCAGGTGAGTTCACAGTGGATATTGTGGGATACTGGTGGAGGCCAGTTATTGTGATATAATCATCAGGAGCATCTACACTGACAATTTGTCACTTTAAGTTTGCTGCAGAAATCTCTAGGCCTCTCATCAAGATGCTTTTATTTTGTCACCAAAACAGGGCAGTTTTGTCACCAGACGTGGCATTGCACCGTGTACACCAGCCATAAGCTGCCCACCGAGGGAGTGCTATGTGTTTTTCACACACCTGAGCAATATAATTCTGCAGAAATAACTTTGTAGTGCAAACCTGGCCAAAGATTCACATACACACAACTTGCGAAGAAAACCTCACCTGCTTTTCTGCTTTGCAGAATCGAAACACAAGCAAAGCTTGTCAGGTCCTGGTGGGAGATGGCAGGGGGTCAGGTGTGGGCATACATGACACCTTAATCACAGGCAGGTACTTCTTGGAGCCAGCACCATGGCTTAGTGGCTTAAAGCACCTGTTTTGTAAACAAGAGATCCTAGATTCAACTCCCAGTCATGCCTTGTGTTATATCCTTGGAGGCAGCTAGTTTAGGAGGAAATCACTGAGAGCTAACAGCTAACAAAGCTATCATTTATTTACAGACATGGAGCTCACCTGACCAGCCGAAGCTGGCTGGGCTATCCCCTAATAATCTAACTCAGTTGCCATAGGAACAAAACCTATGACAACCAAATACACGACATATTCCTCCCCCCTTAATAAGAACACCCCCTAAATAAAATACACACTAGACTAGAGAAGGAGGGTAGACTGCTTCCATTTCTGGCTAAACTCTGGGGATTATTTTGCCCCATAACAGTGGGATCGCTGTAGCTAAAGATCCAGACATTGAGCAGGCCTTCTGTCTCTAGGTGGATTACAGGTGAACTTCTGAGGTTGTTGCACCCAAATGTATCATGGGCTCAGGCCTGACAATGAGCTCAAGGTTCGCAGCACAAACGAGTGAGCAGGTGGTATCAGCTTATGCTGGGCAAAGGGGTATCTCAGCCGCCTGCAGTAATGGAGGAGAACAGTCAGGAACAGGTGATTCTTGATTCGGTGTCTCACCAGAAGAGGTGAAGTCAGACCACTCAGCTGAAGATGTGTCCTGAGGACTAGCGTTATCTGGCAACAGCTGATCTACATGTTGCCACCAGGTAAGATTCTCTGCAGTCCGGACTGTGTAGGAAACAGGTCCTGTTTGAGTGATGATCGTGGCAGGGACCCATTTAGCTCTGGAAGTATAATTCCAAGACAAAACTGGCTGTCCCGAGCTAAAGGTTTGGTCTTTAGCTATGGGTGCCCGTCTGATGACATGATATTGCTGCTGACATTGCACAATTTATCAGGGTTCAGAAGGCTTCAGCAAATCAAAGCAAGTGTGCAGCTGTTGTCCCATCATTAGAAAGGCCGGGGATGCCTTGGTCGTAGCATGAGGTGTGTTCTGTAGGAAAGTAAGAAGGTATCCAGACGCTTTTGAATGGAGTGTTATCCTCTTGCTGATTTCAAAGCGTGCTTCATTGTCTGCACAAATCTTTCACTAATCCATTGGTGGATGGATGATATGGTGCTGACGTGATGTGGTGGATCCCATTTGTTTTCATAAAATTTTGAAATTCCTGAGAGATGAACTACGGTCAGTTGTTGCTCATAAGCTGTTCTGGCAGACTGAAACAACTAAAGAATTCCCGTAGTTTCTGGATAGTACTTTCTGCAGTAGTGGACTGCATTATAGAGACTTCTGGCCATTTAGAATGGGCATCTATTACCACCAAGAACATGCTTCCTTCAAGGAGGCCAGCGAAGTCAACGTGAATACGTTGCCACGGGTTTTCAGACTAGTCCCATGGGTATAGGGGTGCCCACTAGGATGCATTCCTTACACCCTGACATGACATACAATCTTTTGCCTCTCTTCAATAGCACTGTCCAATCCAGGTCACCAAAAATAGCTTTGTGCAATTTCCTTCATGTGCACTATTCCACAGTGACCGGAATGTAGCTGCTCTAACATCTGTGATCTCAGTAGTGGTGGAATAATGATATGTCTCCCCCACAACAAACAACCAGATTGGACCAATAACTCCGTCCTCCTGGACACGTAGGTAACAAGGTAAGGTAAGACCAGAGAGAATTGTCGAGATTTTCCATGGATCACTAGGTCCATAACTTGGGACAATACTAGGTCAACGCGAATTGCCTTCTTCATCTGAGTAGCAGTGATGGGTGTATTCTCTACCAGTTCAAAGTAGAAGATTTCCTTTTGAGCACTATCTTGATGTTTGACCGGCAAAGGCAACCTTGAGAGGCCATCTGCATTGCCGTGCAGAGTGGATTTCCGATATTTGATTTAATATATGTATGCTGAAAGTAACAATGCCCAACGTAGCATACAAATAGCAGCTAATGGGGGAACGCCTGTGTAGGATCGAAAAATTGATGTCAGAGGTCAATGGTCTGTAAGAAGAGTAAATTTCCACCCAAAAAGGTACTGATGAAACTTCCAAATTCGAAAAACAATTCCCAATGCCTCATGTTCGGTTTGGGCATAGTTAGTTTCAGCTTTGCTTAGAATGCGTGAAGCAAAAGCAATAGGTCACTCTTCTCTGTAAGGCATAATGTGTGACAAGACTGCTCCCACTCCATGAGGAGAGGCATTGCAGGCCAATTGTAGGGGTAAGGATGGATCAGCCAATTGTAGGGGTAAGGATGGATCAAAGTGCGTTAGAACTTCAGAATTTAGCAATGCATCCTTTGCTTTGTTAAATGCAACATCACAGGCTTCAGTCCACTTCCAGGCCTTGTTCTGCCCAAGGAGCTCGTGAAGTGGTTTTAGCAGTGTGGCTAACTGTGAGATGAACTTTCCATAATAGTTCAGTAGTCCTAGAAACGAACGCAGCTGGCTAACATTTCGAGATGGGGGAGCCTACATAATAGCCTCAACTTCTGCAGGAGTCTTATGAAGACCCGCAGCATCAATGATGTATCCCAAATATTCAATAGAGGGCTGGAAGAATTCACACTTGTCTTTGCAAACTCATAGGCCATACTCTTCCAGTCGTTGTAGAGTAGCCTCTAAATTCTTTAAGTGATCCTCTTCATTCCTTACAGTGACCAGGATGTCATCCAGATAGCACTGAACTTCTGACAAGCCACACAAGATCTGGTCCATAGCCCTCTGGAACAGGGCAGGAGCAGATGTTAATCCGAAGGGTAGGCGACAGTATCAATAAAGCCCCTTATGAGTCACAATAGTCAACAGCTCTTGGGACTTTCCATCGATGTGCATCTGTAAATATGCTTGACTCAGATCAATCTTACTGAATTTTTGTCCCCCAGCCAGGCCTGCTAAGAGGTCATGGATGCGGAGAAGCAAGTATTGCTCTGCACACAACACTGGGTTGACAGTGACTTTAAAATCACGACAAATCCGGAGGGAGCCATCTTTCTTCACTATTGGAATGATAGGAGTGGCCCATGGGCTATGGGTAGCTGGTATTAGGACCCCACTGGTGACCAGGCATTCCAGGTCTGCTTCAACTTTTGGCCTGATGGCATATTTCACTGTTTGGGCTTTCAGATATTTTGGTAGACTGTCAGATTAAATGTTCAACATCACAGTGATTCCCTTCATACTTCCCAGATCCTCTCCAAAAATAGCAGCATGTTTCCTTAATAGAGGGATTAGACTGGTTTCTTCTTTAGTCATTCTGTGCACTTCTACCCAGTTCAGCTGAATCTTTCCAAACCAAGACCTACCCATTAAGGCTGGGTAATTATCTCTCACCACAAACAGTGGCAATTTAGCAGCCTGTCCATTGAGCTCCACCTTAACATCAATAGTGCCCAACATGGGCACAGCTTCTCCCGTATATGTCTTCAGAACAGTTTTTGTTGCCTTAAGCGGAAGATGCTGCAGTTTTTCTTTATACACAGTCTCAGAGACCAGCGAGACGGCTGCACCGGTGTCCAGTTCCATGCGTATAGGTTTGCCATCCAACAACGGGGTTTCCCAGTATTCATGTGAGCCCACTGCCAAAGACAAGACATGCAGTGGCACTTTCTCTTGCAATGAGGTGTCGCCTTGATCATGCTGGGTCTGCTCTAGGGTATGCAAGGTTTCCCTTTTTGTCAGCCAGACCACAGGCCTCTTTTTCTTTTGTTTACAGGCACACTCAATGTGTCCCTTTTTGCTACAGTGTCGACACACCAGGTCCTTACACCAGCATTCTGGTGCCTGGTGACCCGGCTTACCGCAGCAGTAACATTCCTGACTCCTCACAGTTATCTGGGTAGGTTCTTTTGACGCTTTATACGCCCTAGTGGATGCACCGATGTATTGCGCCTCCTCTGTTGCCAGTTCCATGGAGACTGCAATATCAACAGCCTTCTGTAAGGTAAGCTGAGCCTCTGTCAGTAAGTGCTTCCGTATAGCTTCACTGTAGAGGCCACACACTAACCTGTCATGCAGGGCATCATTTAACATCTCTTTAACTTCAGTGTTCTGCTAGTTTTTTTTAAATTGCTACAAATTGTACAACTGTTTCATCTTATTTTTGGTCTCTTTTGTGGAACCTATATCTTTCAGCAATTACCAGTGGTTTTGGGGAAAAATGGGACCCCAGGATTTCCACAATGTCGCAGTAAGATTTAGTCTCAGGCTTAACAGGGTTTAGTAAGCTGCGTAGCAGGGAGTAGGTCTTAGCCCCTACAACACTTAAGAATATGGCACCTTCTTCTCTTCTGTCATTTGCAATAACAAAAAGCTCAGAACACTCAGTATACACATGCCACTGCATTATATTTTCATCAAAAGTTTCCAGTGGCCCGGTCAGAGTAGCCATGATTTTAGTTTCACTTTTACAGTCAGTGCCAACAAGCAGTTTTTGTTTGTTTGTTTATTTGTTCTTTACCTTGACTTCTACTTCCTTCTGTTGCTGGGGAAGCACGGATATCCTATCCTCTTAGCCACTTGTTATATCCTTGGGGGCAGCCAGTTTAGGAAGAAATCACTAGAGGCCAGAGAGCAGCAAGCACTAAGCTACCACGGAGCTCACCTGCCCAGCCGAAGCTGGCTGGGCTATCCCCTAATAATCTAACTCAGTTGCCATGGGAACTAAAACCATGACAACCAAATACACAACAGAAAGGTGATTTCATTGATGTGTTGAAGTGCCTTAATGGGGAGAAAAGATTGAGTATTAAAGGGCTCTTTAATCTAGCAGGGAAAGACATAACAAGACCCAATGACTGGAAGTTGAAAAGAGACAAATTCATATTAGAAATAAGGCACAAATATTCAACAGCAAGGATGATTCACCACAGGAACAAGCTACCAAGGGAAGTGGTGGATTCACCATCTCCTGATGTCATTTAATGAAGACTAGATGCCTTTCTGGAATGTGTTGGCCCCAAAAGTAGCTCTTGTGTCATACAGGAAGCCTGGAATATGCAGGAGGTCAGATTAGATGTACTAATGGTCTCTTCTGGCCATAAAGTGGACTAATTTTTGAAAAACTGAGTGTAGCATTGGGAGCAGCGTCTGATGTTTTCCTGTCTAGCTGGCTTGCTTCCTAGAACGAACGCTCCTTGAGTGGGGTGATCCACAGGGAGTAGTTCAAACCTCCAAAGTGCCTGGGCAGGGGCAGGACATTAGCACAGCAAGGGAGGGGTGTGGCAGTGACATCACAAAGGCCTTTTGCAGGACCTCAGACTATTGGTCAAAAGTGATGGGGAGGTGGTGACCTCACAGAGAGATGCTGACATCAGCCAAGCAGGATAGGAGCAAGGGGCCAGGGAAACCTCAGAGACCCCTGTGGCTTTGCTTCAGCAAGTCTCCTTCTCCAGGTCTCTCTTTGATGACTGAGAGAGTATTCAGGTTCACATACATGAGCACCAGGAGGAACCTCTTTCAAGTTTTCTCCTTCCCTTTTAGTGATTTTACTAGAAAACGGCCATCCCTGTTTAGAAGATAAGGGCCTCCTCGAGGTTTGAAACCTGTTCAGTCTGATCCATCTGGTGAAAGTTGAATTCTAGGCATGGAAAACACAAGCTTAAGGAGGCAGAATTTTATTGCTCACCTGGAATTTTGTCCCTTAGAATCACAGGTGACATTAGGGTTTGTCCTTTTTATTTCACTTTTTCCTCCATCCCTCCCTCTCTCCGTCCTTTCTCTTTGTCTCTTGCTTCTTTTGTCCTTTCTGCTGTTCCCCTCCCAACAGCAGGAGAGAGGGTGTGTGTGTGGGTGGTATGGGGGAGTGCTCTGCAGCTTACACTGTGGGAGGTCCACCCAAAAATGTGGGGCTGAAATAGTGCTCGGGCAGTCAGGGTCATATTAGCCTTTTGTGGGCCCTGGCACCAAACATATTTGTGGGCCCCTATGTAGTCACTGTGGGCTCTGAGTGTGGGCCTGGTGGTGCAGTGCCATTGTTGCCCTAATATACCCGGTACTGAACCTCAGAGACATTTTTCATTTTGTTCACACACCTCTCCATGACTATATGCATTGCCATATAGTCATGCTCCCTCAGCCCCCGGGGGTTTTCTCCCTCAGCCCACAGCCCCCTCAGCCCCCGGGTTTTCTTATTGAGCTGTACACCCATGAGGATTTATCAATGTTGTGGAAGAAGGGAAAGAATTGACAAGGATTTGTAGGGGATCTTAATGCATGTCAGTCTGTTAGCAAGAGTTAGGCCAGCTGTAACTCTGATGACGTGAGATTTGTAGAAGCGAGGATAGTATGAGGTGAGTAGGAAAGAACTCTGTGAGAAGTTATCACGACCTTGCACTGATAATCAAATACATAGACTGGGGCCCAGAAGTGAGGAAAATAAGATAGCAGGATAGCCCATGTATAAACAAAATGAAGCTGTTGCTCATTATTGTCTGTATTATTGCTTGTTATTGTCTGTAGCAAAGGTATAAATGCTTGCTGTAATTGTTTACGTGTTGAGAGACCTGTCCGGGACTGGGGCGACCCAGTGTCCTAAGGCACTCCCTCCCTCTATTGCAATTGCTGCAGAAATAATAAAGTATTTGATTTTGCTGCACCCAAACAAAAAGCGAGAACTGAGTTTTTCTCTGACAGTGTCCACAGTGAGAAGAACTTTCATAGTGACCCAGGAAACTCCCCACAGATTTATCTCCTTCCTCATTCAGACCTTCTCTAGTCATGTCTCCAGTACCCCCCATGTCACCAGTCACTGCATGTGATCCTAGTCTCAGCTCAAAGTTTTAAAGCCAGCAGATACTTGATCAGTTCTGACAAATCCCTCCCTCACAACCCATCCTGCCGTTTGATCAAGGCACCTGCAAACACCATTTCCCCAAAGTGAGGACTTAGCCCTTGGGAATCTGAAGACACCAGCCTTTGTCCCTCTGCTCCCATCTACATGCTAGTCTGCTACCTGGTCACCAACATCTCTCCCCATACTTGTTTCCTTTCTACTTTGGACATGCTCTCCAACCAGCTGGAAGCTTCCCCTGCAAGCCAGACCTGTTTCCTCTTTCCCTGCTCCCCTTGACATTCCTTTCCATTTTCCTTTCCTTGAGGTTAACTCCAGCGTCTTTAGCTGGTCTAGCTTAATGGCCTCCAGTAGTCACAGAGCCACCTGCAGTTTCTCTGGCTATAGCCGTGGGGCCAACTGCCAGAGACCAGCCTTAGACAGCTGCAGCTGCTAGCCGCAGGAGGGGTGGCAATTCCAAGGCTGAGCATGCTTGAAACTTGTGTCATAAACAGATGGTTAAGGGTTAATGTCTCTTTTACCTGTAAAGGGTTAACTAGCTCAGTAAACCTGGAACACCTGACCAGAGGACCAATCAGGAGACAAGATACTTTCAAATCTCGGTGGAGGGAAGCCTTTGTCTGTGCTTTTTGGGTTTTTTCTTTGTTCTCTCTGGGTTCTGAGGGGGACCAGACATGTATACAGACTCTCCAATTTTCTGAAACAGCCTCTTCTGTTCAATTTAGTAAGTACCAGTTAGAAAGGCAGTTTAGTCTTTTGATTGTTTTCTTTATTTGCAAATGTGTATTTTGCTGGAAGGATTGTATCTGTGTTTGCTGCAACTTGTAATTGTTCTGGAGGGAGGATTCTCTCCAGTGTCTATAAGCTGAAAGACCCTGTAACATTTTCCATCTTGATTTTACAGAGACAATTTTTACTTTTTTCTTTCTTTTATTAAAAGCTTTTCTTTTTAAGAACCTGATTGATTTTTTTTATTGTAGTGTAAGACCCAAGGGGAGGGGGTCTGCACTCACCAGGGAATTGGTGGGGAAAAGGAGAAAAGGCAGGAGGAAAAGCCTGATTTCTCTCTGTGTTAGGATCACTGTCTCTCTCTCTCAGGGAAGAGTCTGGGAGGGAGAGAGAAGTGGGGGGAAGGTGAATTTCCTCTCTGTTTTAAGATTCAAGGAGTTGAATCACAGGGATCTCCCAGTGTTACCCAGGGAGGGTAGAATCTGGGAGGAAGAAAGAGGGGGGAATGGGTTATTTCCCTTTGTTGTGAGACCCAAGGGGCTTTGGGTCTTGGGGTCCCCAGGGAAGGTTTTGGGGGCCAGAAAGTGTCCCAAAACACTATATTTTCGGGTGGTGACAGCTCTATCAGTTCTAAGCTAGTAATTAAGCTTAGAGGGGTTCATGCAGGTACCCCATCTTTTGGACACTAAGGTTCAGAGTGGGGAATCATACCTTGACACCTTGTAACAGCAGACTAGGGACTCTAAATCCCCAGTGCTGTCCCTAGGCAGCTCTAGAGTTAGGCACGTCCCTCCTCTAAGCCATGGCTTTAAATAGCTGAGATTCCCATCACCTGCAGCAGAGGCTACCAATTCTCACGCACCCCTCAGCAAGCATATAGTCTTACAGAAAATGCAGCCTGAATGATTTTGGAGGCTGGGGTGCCAGAAGCTTCCCATCTCTGAGCAGGAGGTCTGCAACAAGCTCACATGCCCCCCGCCCCCAACCCCGCTGTGAGATCAGGACCCTGTGTATAATGAGTTCTATCCAAAACCTGTTGAAGTCAATGGAAGTCTTTTCATTGTCTTTAATGGGCTGTGTATAGAAGCAAAGGCCCCATTCTAGACTCTAGGAGCAAAGTGCATTCTATGCAGCACTGGTTTACTAGTGTAACAGGAAGGTCTCACATTACCTAGTGAATAAGCAACACCTCCTGCAGCACCTAACTTTTTCTGAGACGCTTCCCACCCAAATATTAAATGTGAACCTGCTTCACTTACAGGGGCTGAACATATCAGCTGGCATGGTCACAAAAGCAGGGCATTTCTGAACTCAGCAGGAGTTTTGGATGTGCACAGAACACACACAGGACTGGTTCCTGCCTGGTTACACAACTGCAGTACAGTGAAACAATTTTCAGCTTGTGTGATTGGAAGATATCTGGATCCATATTATAAGACTGTCCTACATAAACGAGGAAAAGTTGAGGTGCCTTTGCTATTCTTTTGTTCCATTCTTTGTTTCTATGGAGAATTTGCCAGTGCAATATCACTGTCTTCCTTTAAAATAAACAAAACTTAAAAAAAAAAAAAGAATGGTAGTGGCTGTTGAAAATAGCAATTCCAGTCCTAGTTAACACTGGGAAGACCCTAGCATCTGTTGCTCAATTTTATCCTACTTTTGCTACAGCAAATTACAGTGGCTAAGCATATTTGATTTGAGAGAAATGAAGTAACAGCTGCCCAAATTGAGCTTGAGCACTCCTGAATTTTGAGGGTGTTCAAATCTGGAAGGCAGGTGCTAGATTCCTTTTGTGAATATTAGATAAATCTGGAAAGGAAAAAGTAAATTTCTGTTTTCATGACTCAGAAGTGGAAATCCTCCGTAGTGTAACTGAAGCTTCCCAGGTCCTCTAGTAGAGCCTCCTCTCCCTTACTTATTTTAACTTCTGGTGGGAGCCACATATCTTCCTTGCTAGGCTTCAGATGGGGGGGCACTGTTCATTTAGTCCACCCAGTTCTCTCTTTGGGGGATGCCAGGCGAGGTCACACCAGCATCCCTAAGCCAGTCTGGGGAAGTCTTCTGAGGGTGCTATCTGGGGCAAAGATTTCTACTCCTTGGGCACATTTGTTCCCCATTCACAGTGCCACCCCCTTCTAGCAGCCAGTTCCCCATCCACAGCAAGCTGCAGCGCATGGAGTCTCTCAGCTTCCCCCCTCCCTTTCCTGTTGATAGCAATCAAGGGAATGCTGGAAAATGTAGTTCTTTCTCTGCTCCAGGGCTGACTCTCTAGGCAGGGACCTGGCTAAGGAACTAAAGCTCCCAGGGCTTTGTGAGGTCTCAGCTCCCATGAAGATCCGTGCTGCTCTGAGGCTCCATTTCTGCAGAGGGGAGGAAATGAGTGTTACGGGCCCCCTTCTGAGCCTGGGCCCGGCCCTATGGTGCCACTGGCGTTATGTTAAATGCTCTTGTGTGGATTGGCCCAGGCTGAGGTTGATGGTGGGATGGAAATTGTTGAAATCATGGTGGAATTCCTCAAGGGCTTCTTTTCCATGGGTCCAGATGATGAAGATGTCATCAGTACAGTGCAAGTAGAGATGGGGCATTACAGGACAAGAGCTGAGGAAGAGTTGTTCTAAGTCAGCCATAACAATGTTGGCATACTGTGAGTACCCCTAGCAGTGCTGCTTGAAGGTATACACTGTCCCCAAATGTGAAATAGTTATGGGTGAGGACAAAGTCATGAAGTTCAGCCACCAAGTTTTCCAGGACTAATTGGTGAAGGTATACTCTCAAGCCTACCCAGGAAAAGGGGTGTAGGGACTTGGGGAGGAAATTAGTCTCAAGTCTGCCCAGGAAAGGAGGGGTTAGGGACTTGGGAGATATTTGGGGAAAGGCAGAATTCCAAGTGGCTCTCCCCTAAGATTTGGAATACACTTGGTGATGGCAGCTTACTGTTAACCTAAGCTGGTAAATAAACTTAGGTGGTTTTTCATTCAGGTCCCCACATCTGTATCCTAAAGTTCAGAGTAGGGAGGGAACCTTGTTGGAGGAAAACAGATTCCCCGTTTGTCACTTGTGCACTGTCCTCCTCCTGCTCCTCCAAAAAGTCATTCTCCCTGCTCCGTGTTACTCCGAACTTGCACATATCCATGGACAGTGGTGGGGTAGTGGTGGCATCAACCCCCATAATTGCATGCAGTTCATGGTAGAAGCGGCATGTATGGGGCTGTGACCCAGACAGCCCATTCTCCTCCCTGGCTTTTTGGTACACTTGCTTGAGCTCCTTGATTTTTACATGACACTGCTCTGTGTCCCTGGAATAGCCTCTTTCCATCACGGCCCTGGAAACTTTAGCGTACATACACCACTACCCCGATATAATGCGACCCAAAATAACATGAATTCAGCTATAACGCAGTAAAGCAGTGCTCTGGAGGCAGGGCTGCGCACTCTGGTGGATCAAAGCAAGTTCAGTATAAGACGGTTTCACCTATAAGATTTTTTGGCTCCTGAGGACAGCATTATATCGGGGTAGAGGTGTATTTGTGTTTCTTTTTTTGGAACATAGTTCTCCCATAACAGATTCATCTCTCCAACATGCGATGAGATCCAGTACCTCCTGTTCAGACCATGCTGGAGCTCATCTGCAAATCCAGGACTGTGTGGTCTCTCATGATGATGGACTCTGCATGGTCGCCTGTGATGGTAGACTGTCCTGATGGTCACCTGTGCTGATGAGCTCACCACAGTGGCCAAACAGGAAATGAAATTCAAAAGTTCCCGGGGCTTTTACTGCCTACCTGGCAAGTGCATTGGAGTGCTGTCCAGACCGGTCACAAGGAAGCATTCTGGGATACCTCCCAGAGGCCAATAAAGTCAAATTGCGTCCACAGTACCTCTAACCTGGAACCATGATCTCAATTTTAGCGCTACTCCACTTGTACAGAAACCTGATTAAAGAGCCCTTTAAATAAAAAAGACTGATTTGGGCATGTGCATGGAATCAGTTTTATTTCAGATTAACTCGGCTAATTCCAAAATAACCGCATACTGTAGACCAGCCCTAAGGCTATGTCTGCACCTCAAACACTGGAAGTATTCTTCCCACAACCCAACCCAACCCTGTCTACACTGGGGCTCACATTAACTACTTCTCTGTGGAGTAAATTTTTCACACCCCGGAGAGATGTGGCTATGTCAACATAGCTTTTCAGTGTGGATCAGCCTCTAGGTGGCTTTTTGACATGAAAGAAAACTGAGTAATCAGTCTTTTCCTTGATATTGATGGTTGATGACTGCAGCTTTCCTACCTGTTGGATACATCCTATGACAGATGTCAGGCTGCTCCTTTGCAAATTAGAGAAGTGGAGAAGTCAGTGACCCTTACAGGCTCAGCGGGTAAAAAGTTATATAACTTGTCTCCTCGAGTAGTTTTCCTTTTAATAGAAATTAACTTTGAAGCTAAGCAAAATAAGTTCTATTTGAAATACAAAAAATTTAAATCTATACTGGGCCAATATTCTCTTATACATTCTTTTCATGCACATTCTCCCATCCCAGCTTTTGGAGGGAGGTTTTCCACCAGAAATCCTTACACTACATAGGGTAAATTAAATCAAACTAATTTTTTAAGATTAGCCATAATATCCTGTATGACTAATGAAACAAAAAACAGGACAACTTTCTGTTTTCCAAATTAATTCAGTGAATCAAACAATAAGTCTTACTCTTTAACCAATAACTTCACCTATAATTTCATTTTCACTGGTAACAACACATTCAAATATCACAAATTCTTCTTGTATATGTTAGTTTTATTGTAATCCCCATTGCCAACAACTGATCCTTAGCTCAAGTTTTAGTTTGTCCCAACTTGGTTCCCAACCACTTCTGTGAGTTCATCTCTCTCTGACTCTTTTGCCATGTGTGTTGGTGGAAGGGGTCTCCTATATGGGAATGTTTGCATCATGAGGAAAAATACCTGTCTTTTCACACTTTTACATCTGCAGGGGACCCCGGAAGACATTGTTACAGTATAAGCTAGGGCCTACGCTTTCTCAAGGAGAGGTTATTAGCGGACAGAAGTTGCTAGCAGCTGCTGCTTCTAACCGGTTAAAACTGCCCTGTGTGGGAAGCCCCGGTGTTTTGGGGAACTGCAGAAAGTCTGCAGAAAGTCCCTGGTTCGAGGCCAGGGGAGGCGGCCATTGCTGATGGAATGTCCCTTATTGTATATGTAAAGGCTAGTTTGCATGCTATTAGCATGATGCTATAATTGCTAAGAGCTTGCGCATTGAACTTCGCACCTGACCGAGCTGCTCGGACGTTGGACTCCCCAAGCCAGTGGCAGCAATGTGTGGAGTTCCCGTTGCTGGTGTGTCACTTAACCTTCATTAAAGCCAATTAATTCACCTGTGTGTGTGGGCCTTGTCCTTGCAGAGCATCCAGGCATGCAACATTTGGCGCAGCGAGCAGGGTGCTCTGAGGGATGATGCCGTTTTGGCCGAAGGTAGGGGATGTAGGGAGGCCATCGCTGTCCCTACAGTGCATACCCAGGTGGCCCCAGACGGAGCGCTGGGGGCCGGTTGCGTGAATCATGGCAGGGTGGACTGCCCCTGATGAATGGCCAGAGTTTCGGCAGGCGGCCGGGGTCATGCCCACACAGCTGGCAGAGCTGCTGCAGTGACTGCGGGTGGACCGGCGCCCCAGGGCGGAGCGGCGAGGTATAGGGGAGCTAGGATGGCTCCTCCTAACTTCCCTCCGAGCCCAGGATGAGGAGGTGCTCTGCTTGCAGCGGGCCCTGGAGGGGAAAATGCAGGAGTGCACGGCTCAGGCAGAGGCTCGCACCGTGGCACAGGCTGTCGTCACCTCCCAGGCGGAGCATGCCCAGGAGCTGACGAGACGGTGTGAGGTGTTAGCGGCCCGGGTAGCCAACCAGCGGCGACAAGCAGGGGCAGCGGCCAGTGACCATGGCCCAGGTTCGTGCTGTGACGGCCGCTCCCTTCTGGGACCATGAAGCCTGGGACGGGACAGTGGAGCGGTCCTCCTCCTCCTCGGAAGAGGAGGAGGGTGAGCGGGAACCCCCCGTGGCTCACACCCGTCCTGTACGGGAGCTGAAAGCCATAGGTAATGAGATGCAGCCGGAGGTCGTGCGTACCTACAAGATGAGTGAGTTGCAGGAGATCGTGAAGTCATTTCACCAGGAGCCCAGGGAAGGTGTCTTGAGCTGGCTGGTGTGAGTCTGGGACAACGCTGGAAACATGGTGCTGATCTTGTATTATGAACTGCAGCAGCTGGGGGTCATGGCACAAGATGCACAGGTACAAGCAGAGATGTCCACCCTCGGTCACCCTGCAGAGGGGCAACCGGAGTCACCATCCCTATATAGGTGGCTGGCTGAGGCCGTAGGGGCGGCCTACCCCTCAGTAGGTGATTTGGAGGCGCTGGTGAGCCCCTGGAAGACGATCTCTGAGAGGATCCAGGCGCTGCGGTACCTAGGGATGGCTTGGGCTGTATTGACAGGGGGCACCGAGGGGCCCGACGACATGCTAGTGTCAAAGTCGACAAAGGCCGCCTTTATTCATACAGCTCCAGACGAGCTGAAGCCCTCGCTCCTTGTGGTAGTCATGGCGGCGGATGGGCGGGTTGGAGAATTAGCAGCCACCCTCATGCAGTTGGGGTCCGCCTTGGCCGGGGCTCGGCCTAAGGCCGTCCGAGCCGCAAAGGGCCAGCAGAGCAAAGGACAAGCTGGGAAGGGGCTGGAGAAGGGAGAAATACGAGTGCCGCGAAGAGTCTTGTGGTCAGATCTTTTACAGGCAGGAGTTCCCTGAGAAGACATCGACAGGCAGCCGACAGTTGACTTGTATAAACGCTGGATGCAATTGCCTGCCGCCAAGCGAAGCATGGGTCCTGAAGGAGAGAAGAGTGTGGAGCAGAGCAAGCCCGCAGAGCCCTCAGCCCCGCCTGTGGAATGGCAGCTGCCCCGCTCCTACTGAGGGTGTGGTGGGTTCTCCATTCCGTGCATGGCAGCAGCCACCTACGGGAGGGAGGCGGGGGACCAATGCCCCTATGTACCCTTAGGGATCCACTGGCCAAGGGGAGGAGTGCAACACGTGTTGGCCCTCCTGGATACCGGTGCCGAAGTCACGATCTTGCATTCCGCACAGACCCAGGGCAAGGCCGCGATGGTGAGGGGTCTGGGAGGTGCCGAGACCCCGGCATATGAGGTAGCGGTCACCTTGACCCTGGGGAAGGCCCCCCCGTTCCAAGCCATGGTCCTAGTAGCGGCCATCGGGGAATATATCCTGGGCATCGACGTCCTACGGGGTCACTTGGTGGATACACAGTATGGCCTGTTTGCATTCGGTCACCCCTGGTATGTAAGTGCGGTGTAGGTGCGGGAGGTGCGGACGCTGAAGATCTTGCGGGGCGCCCCACGTTGGGAGCCGGTAGTGCTGCCCCTCCCTACAGCCATAGTCTCCAAAAAGTAGTATCGCCTGCTGGGGGGAGAAGAGGAAATAACCCAAATGATTGACGCATTGTTGGAAGCCCAGATAATCCGGCCCACCTTAAATCCTTATAACAGCCCCATCTGGCTGGTGTGGAAGCCCGACGAGACGTGGCGCATGACAGTAGACTACTGGGAATTGAACAAGGTGACCCCCCCGCTGACCGTCGTAGTGCCCGACATGGTTACTTTGGTCAAGCATGTCGCGGCTGCGGCCCAGCCATGGCATGCTGTATTGGATTTGGCTAATGCCTTCTTTTCCATAGCCATCGCCCCGAGCTGCCAGGAGCAGTGTGCATTCTCCTGGCAAGCGTGGCAGTACACCTTCTGTGTGCTGCCGCAGGGTTGGAAGCATTCCCCAACCATATGCCACCAGCTAGTCAGTGCTGATTTGGCCCAAGTTCAGTGGCCACCCCAGACCCGCCACTATCACTATATCGATGACGTCATGATCTCTGGCCCCTCCCGCGATGCAGTGGCTGACGCCCTGCATGCTGCCGTGGAGGGCGTGGAGGCAAGGGGCTGGGCAGTGAATCCAAAGAAGATACAAGGCCCGGCCCAGACTGTGGTCTTCTTGGGTATCCTGTGGGCGGGGCCAGAGTGCCAGATCCCCCAGAAGGTACGACAAATAATACAGAGCTATCCCACGCTGCAGACCAAAAAGGAGCTACAGGCGTTTCTTGGCTTACTGGGGTTTTGGCGTGCCTTCATTCCCCACTTGGCCTTTTTGATGCGGCCTCTGCATGCACTAGTGCGCAAGGCAGCGCCCTGGCAGTGGGCACGCAGTCATCAGACCGCCTTTGAGCTATGCAAAGACACCCTGCTTACGCATGCCTGGCTTCACGCCCCACAGCCGGGGGTACCCTTTGAGTTGGAGGTTACTACGGTGGCAGATGTGGCCTCCTGGGGACTCTGGCAGGCAGTTGGGAGCCAACAGAAAGAACCCATTGGCTTTTGGTCCCGGGCGCTGAAGGGGGCGGAGCCCGGCTATAGGTCCTTAGAGAAACAAATCCTGGTGGTGGTATGAGCATTGCAGGACACCGAGCGCATTATGGGTCCTACGCCCGTGGTGGTCCGCACGCCCATTCCCCTAGGGCGTTGGGTGAGGAAGGACCCTGCCCAGACTCAGACCGGGGTCACTCAGAATGCTACCTGCTTTAAGTGGAAGCACTATTTGCAGCAGCGCATGTTGCTCGGCCGACCCTCCATTTCCACCCCCCATGCTGTGTTACTGGGGGCGGTTACCTTTGAGCATGTGCCCTCTCTTACGGACGAGCTGCCACCGGTGGACGAGCCTGTGCCCACCTCCCCGGTGGGAGAGGCCCCCCCCGTGGATCAATTGCCTGCAGAAGACCGAGAATATGCCTGGTTCATGGACGGATCAGCGGCATACACCACTTATGGTACTCGGCAATGGAGGGCGGTAGCATATGCCCCCTCTGCAGATGTGGTGGCAATGGCCTGGGGCACTGCTGGCTCCAGCCAGTGGGCGGAGCTCCAGGCAGCTATGCTTGCAATTGCAGAGTCCCCGCCCCGGGCATACCTTTACACAGACAGTTGGGTTGTGTACAAATGCCTTCGAGCCTGGGTGACTGCTTGGGAGGCCAAAGGGTGGGAATTGACAGGCCGACCCCTGTGGGGGGCTGGCCTGTGGCAGCAACTTCTCGACTATGCCCAACAGACCCCCTTGGCCATGCGGCATGTCGACGCCCACACCAAAGCCCAAACCGATGAGGCTTGGTGGAATGTGGCTGCGGACGACTTGGCCCGAGGGGAAGTAGTCCAACTGGCCGAGCGGTACCACGAGGAGGGGGGCCACTGGGGAGCTCGGGCTACACAGTATGCGGCCCTATGGCAAGGCACGGCCCTACCCCTATCGGCCTGCCGTACGGCTTGAGCAGGCTGCCCGATTTGCTCCCGGCTGGCGCCTATTGCCTTGCCAGAGCCAGCTGGTCGCATCCATCGTGCTATGGGCCCGTCAGGATTGGCAGGTGGACTACATAGGCCCCCTGCCGCCTGAGTGGCGCTGGCAGTACATCTTTACAGCAGTAGATACATATACTGGGGTGCTGTTTGTGCATCCAAGTGCCACCGCAGCAGCAACGACCATGCTGACAGCCTTGCAGCAGCTGTGCTGTTGGTATGGGACCCCCCGGACAGTGCAGAGCGACCAGGGGACCCATTTTACAGCCCAAGCAGTCAGGACCTGGGCTGCCGATGTAGCGATAGACTGGCACTTTCACCTCTGCTATACGCCAACAGCAAGTGGCCTTATAGAGCGTCTTAATGGATTGCTGAAGACCAGATCCGTCATCTCACACCCACCAACACCCTGCGAGGCTGGGCGGGGGTACTGGAACAGGCCATTTGGCTCTTAAATAACCGGCACTTGGGGGGAGGCCAGACACCCTTACAACGCCTCACCACACCGCCCCACGTTCTGGTACAGCTGCAGGTAGACCTGAAACACACCCCTGGGGTTCCTGATGCAGTGCAAGGGGTGGTGACCCTTTACGCCGTCTGTTCCACCACCTTGCAAATGCAACAAACGATAGCCCTTTGGGCTGCCCAGGCACAGCTGGGATGTGAGCCCCCTTGTTTGTTTTGTGTTTCGCCAGTACGCGAGGGCCTTAGGTTCTACCCCCTTTACTGGTTGAGCACAGAGCGCTCTCTTGCGTTGCTTTCCTGTACTAACGAAGGTGCAGGGACGCTGCAATGGGAGTGAGGGGAGGCCCTCTGTAACCTTATCCCCTTACCCCCCACAGACCTTGTGAGCTGCGATTCCAGTGATTCAGAATGGCACATCCTGGAAAGTGTATGGTGGACCTTGCCGCAGCAAGAGCCGCGAGCAGCTGTAGTCCTGGCAATGGGCTGGGCTGTCGTACTACCGGAAGGGGACGATGGCCCTCGCATGGCGTCACTCTCGCTACTTTCGCGGCGCTCCTTGTGAGAAGCATGGCTGTTCTAGCGGCAAGCCCCCCCGCCAACGCATGGGTGATATTGGCGCAGACGGCCATTAATGCAACATCTTTTTGTCTCCCCAAGGTGCATGCTGTGGGGGCAGTGATGGAAACTTGCTTTATTGGTGTTAGTGCTACTCTGAATGCACTACGAACCAAGCAGTATACAAGTTTCCCAAGGCCCATGACATATAAAGAGTTGTATACGTTATGTACGGCAAAGGCCGTACGTGATGCTAGTATGTATCCTTTTCGCCTGACTAATGTTACCCCAGCGGACACCTGTGTGTATTTTCGAAATGCTACACGCGCTACAGTAGATCTTACAAATGTGGAGTTAAGGTGTCAGAATAAGATTGAGATTTCCTTTGCTACGGGGCATTGCAAATTGCCTGCCGGGTGGTTTTTGTTGTGTGGGCGGGTTGCATATACGTATATTCCTGCCAATAGTGATGGGGGACCATGCACCATTGGCCGAGTAACCCCCCTGATGGTTCAACATCCCCAGGCAAATTATGCTCACCGCCAACGGAGCACTATTCCTTTAGATTCTAGTTGTAAAGCCGAAGTAACCCTCTACTCGGAGGGGAGAGTGGCAGCTTTATTGTTTTCCCTAGTGGGCATCCCAGGCATGGTAGCGTATAATTATCATGCAGTTGCCCACCTTGCCTGCACTGTGGCTAAGTCTCTTAATTTGACTCCCACGGTTGTGGCTTTGCTTGCACAAGAATTAGGTGAAGTACGTCAGGGTATGTTGCAAAATCGCTTAGCTATTGATTATTTGTTATTGCGACATGGGCATTCATGCAAGGATTTTGCTGGTATGTGTTACTTTAATGTTACAGATGCTGGAGCTGATATAGCGGTGGAGTTGCGGGAATTGCGTCATTTAGCAGAAGGCATTGGCCAGCAAGACGGGGATTCTTGGCTGTGGTCCTGGCTCACATCCCTTCGTGGTTGGGCAGCACATCTTGTTCAGGGCTTGTGCATTGGCCTTATCGGGATTTTGAGTTTGTATGCAGGATGTGGTTTGTGCCGCTTGTGCTGTATGTGCAGCCGCTTGAGTGGCAGCCGCCGTTGTAGTTTAATTCATGCCGACTCCACCTGGTCCCTGGCACCTTCGAGTGCCTCTGAGAGTTGGGATTATCGGCCCGCAGCCCCCCCTGTCCCTGCGGACACCACTCACCCCCCGGAACGCCAACGGGCACTTGAGAAAGTGAGGGGAGGAATGTAGGGGACCCCAGAAGACATTGTTATTGTTTAAGCTAGGGCCTACACTTTCTCAAGGAGAGGTTATTAGCAGACAGAAGTTGCTAGCAGCTGCTGCTTCTAACCGGTTAAAACTGCCCTGTGGGAAGCCCCGGTGTTTTGGGGAACTGCAGAAAGTCTGCAGAAAGTCCCTGGCCCGAGGCCAGGGGAGGTGGCCATCGCTGATGGAAAGTCCCTTACTGCATATGTAAAGGCTAGTTTGCATGCTATTAGCATGATGCTATAATTGCTAAGGGCTAGAGCTTGTGCATTGAACTTCGCACCTGACCGAACTGTTCAGACGTTGGACTCCCCAAGCCAGTGGCAGCAACGCAAGGAGTTCCCGTTGCGGGTGTGTCACTTAACCTTCATTAAAGCCAATTAATTCACCTGTGTGTGTGGGCCTCGTCCTTGCAGAGCATCCAGGCACACAACAACATCTTTCAAAGTAGGAGGTGGTAGAGGAGAAGTGATGTAAATACATAAAACAAGAGAAAACTAAGGTCTGGTCTACACTAAAGACATTTATCGGTATAACGATATTGCTCAAGGGTGTGAAAAATACACACTGGTGAGCAATGTAGTTACACAGCCCTACTCCCCTGTGAAATAACACTACATCAGCAGGAGAGCTTTGTCTGCCAACATAGCCACTGGCACTTGTGGGGGCTGGACTAATAAAGTTCCTGGGGAGAGATTTTTCCCATTGGCGGAAAGCACCTGTAATCACAGTGCTACAGCTGCACCAACATCAGCTTTATTGTGTAGTCACAGCATCAGACACAAAACCTCAGAATCAGGACTCAACACGTGAGTATCCAGAAGTCTGAAATTAGAGCTTGACACATTTGTTGCCTCACTGGTTACCATCATTTCTACAGCCTGAAAGTCCTTGTTACCCAATCAGGCAGCCAGTTTGGGATCCACGGGGAAGAAATGTCCTATGAAGTACTCTCACTTTGAAACCAAACAGTGAAGGATGATTGTTCTCAATCTAACCCTGGCATCCACTGGAACGGTAATGAGACACACTGAACTAGGAAGAAAGTTGTACAAACAATTTCTTTAGGCCCTAAGAGGAGGTTTTCCCACACTGACTGCTTTCATAGGTTCTCTCACTTGTGTGCATTTTCTGATGCCTAATAAGGTGCGAGCTGTGACCGAAGGTTTTCCTACACTCACTGCAATCATAGGGCCTCTCCACCGTGTGGACTGACTAATGGTAAAAAAGATCTGATCTTCGAGTGAAGGTTTTCCCGCATTCACTACATTCGTAGGGCCTCTCCCCTCTGTGGATTCTCTGACGCTTAATAAGGTGGGAGCTGTGATTCAAGGTTTTCTCATACTCATTGCATTCATAGAGTCTCACATCGGTGTGGATTTTCTGATGTTCAGAAACGGCTGATCTTCAAGTGAAGTTTTTCCCACACTCACTGCATGTATTTTCCCTCTTTCCCATGAGGATTTCCTGCTGTGTTGTGGTTTCCTTGATGCTCTTCTGGGTTCCCTGACAGGAAATAAATTTACCCATTTTCTCTCCTGGCTGGTTTCCCTGCTCTCTTTCTGGTCTGTGCTGAGTCTCGCATGATTTTCCTGCTCATGACTCCTGGACACGTTCCTTTTCGATCTTTGTGATAATTCTCTGTGTTTATCCACTTGCTCAACTTTTTCCTGCTGAGAATTCTCCTCCTCTTTCTCACATAGCATTGCATCACCTGCTGTGAGAGAGGCAGAAACCTCAGACAGGGATGGAAAAGGAAAAACCAAACCAAACCAAGTGCTGGAGGGAGGTCAAATAAAAATCAAGAACTGAACTCCCTCAAACTCTTCCCCCAAATAGGAGAGGAGGGGATCAATTCAGTTTCTGCATACCATCCAAATTCGCAGGGGGAAGGGAGGAAGCTAATGCCCGGTGTCTGCGAGGATCTACAGGAAGCCATGAGCTATATTTACCCTGAGGATTGACTCCTGCTAGGGACAATAATGAACTGAGAGACCTCCCAAGGGCTTTGTAGGGCATCCCAGATGTTTCCTTCAGGCACTTTCAGATTCTGAGTTGGTTTAATGTTTCCTCACCTGTGCAGGGAGCTCTCAGGATCTTTCATTCCTATGAACCCTGGAGGTCTGGGATCCATGACTCTTCCCCTTGTTCCAGCTGGGAGATCACATCAGGTTGAGAAAGTGGAAACCCTGCTCAGATGAAATAAAACAAAGGAGTTCAGTGGATTTCTTAGGACATGGTCATAAAAAAAATTCTATTAATTTATCTTCAGTGCTTAGCGTGACCTCGTGTGCCTGAGACAGTCCTCACTGAAAATGCCAAGGACAGGGCAGGTTAAAAAAGGGAGAGAAGATGCTCTCAATACTGGTGGTTTACACTGAAGTTAAACTCGCCGACCAGTAACAAACTGTGCTTCTGATCCCCGACATGGGTTATTGAGAAGCTGAAAATAAATCACACAACCCCCTTTATTGCATTCCACTTCTCTGACTCCCAGTCAGCACCTAGGTCCGGTACAGTGAGAGGTTATTTAAAAACTCTACTCACATAAACAAAATGTTCTTTTGACCTCAAAGTGACAGCCATGTTACCAAGCCTGTAAGGGTTTGGATCTTACTGAAAATACCAGGATGCCAGGCATCTAAACTAAAAGCTTAGATAAGAAACAGAAAGAAAACAAGAAACACAAAGGAAGTTGTTAATTGGGAAAGCAGTCAGATACATTCAGAAATTTATATATTAGGTTCTTAACAGTTTTGGTGAGTTGCCGGCTTGAAAGTCTGTTTGGAACAGAGCCACAGCTTGGATGGGTCATTCAGTCCTTTGTTCAAGGCTTCAGTTTGCACAAGAGCTGACTTTTGTTTTTGCCAGTGTGTGCCACAACCCAGCCCGGCCCCCACTGTACTTCTTCCTGCCCCATCTCCCTAGACCAGGGGTCCTCAGCCATGGCACTCATGGGGGCAGCTAAATGCGCCCGCGTCCTGACCCCCGGTACAGCACCTGCTGAAATGCCACCAAATTTCAGAGGCATTTTGAGGGGTACGCCTCTCGATGATGATGCTTGCCGCCGACAAGTGAGTTATTGAGAAGCATCGCCCCTGAATTTCTGCAACATTTCGGCGGCGACGCCCTAACTCTAACTCTAACCACTGCCCTAGACCCTCCTGAATGCCTCCTTCTTACTGACCCCCTGCTCTAAATGCTCCCACCTACCGCTTACTCCTTTCCATCCTCCTAGAGCCTAGGCCATTTATTAAACAACTCCAAGCAGGTTTGCCACAATCTGTTCTTCTCCCTTTCCCAACCTGTGCATTTCCTGCCCCGCTCCAACTTCCAAACCAGACTGCGCAAACCTTCCCATCTCCGGTGTATTTTCTGTCCCTCTCCCTCCTGCAGGAACCCACCAGCAACCATGCAATAATCCCTACCTGGACTGACTCCTCTGCAGCCACTTCTCTCCTCTGTCCCATGGGAGGATGGGATGAAGTTGACTGAAATATGGACCTCATTCTGCAGCCTGGCAGGGTGAGAAGGGCAGTTGTGGAGGTTTCAGAACAGGCCTTAGTTAATTTCACATCATGATTCCCCCAGGCTCTCTGCAGACAGACACCCTAGAGTCTGCTATCCTGAGAAAATGCTTGATTTCTTTATTACAGTGTAGACCTGCCCCCTCCTGCCAGGCTAATCCCACAGACACATTTTTAACCTCCCTTCTCCCTGCCACATCCCATAACAAAGTCTCTGAACACAAGGCTAGAAAAGAGCAGAACCAAAGGTGTCACTGTGGAGGATTCCCTCGGACACTGACCCCAGGGAAGCCACATCCCAGCAGGGGGAATGAAAGGAATCATAACCCCCCACCCTTTTATATGTAGCTTTAGTGCCGGCCAACTCAGGCCATCTTCAGCCACTGCCTCTAAAAGTTTACTGTTGCTGGTGGGGACCCCGCCCAAGGGTTCTGGTCGGAGAATAATGCACGAACAGTACTCTTGCAGAGGGTTACCAACAGTAATACCGACATCTGTGGTCCTGATATATAATTAAATATTTGTAGCTTTCTGCCCTTGTTTAAGCCACTGCCTTTAGAATCTTGCTGTCACTGGTGTGGCTCCTGCCCTAGGGTTCTGATCGAAGACCATGTACGATCAAGTACCCTAGTGATAGGTCCCCAACAGTAATATGAGCATCTACAGTTCAAATATAATTAAATATTTGTAAACTTTTGTCTTCATAAAATCTTGTTTAACCAGTGCCTAAGAATTTGCTGTCACTGCCATGGATACTGCAGCAGAACCCTGATTGAAATAAGGCAAATCAGTCGTGGCTGCAGATCCCCGACATTGACATAAGCTTCTGTGATTTTAATATACAATATTGTAATAATTATAAATACTTTTAGCTTTATTGGTTTATAGGCCCATATATCCAGGTCTAACTTGTTTATCAGTAATGTCTAGCCCACTGGGTGGAGAGGAAACCAAGTATTAAGAAATATGGGTATGAAACACTGACAAAAGAGGAACTAAGCAGGGAGGGACCAGGGGTCTTTTCCTGCCAGTCTGGCTTTAAGCAAAATATAGCATAATAAAACTGCTTGCTTATAGAAAATTGCCAAGTGGCATTGTCAAGTGACCAGCTTTATTATTGCCAAAATGTGTGACCTATGCAATATGCTAATAGCTTGTGCAATATGTATTCGCAATCAAAAGTCATAAGACAATGTAATTGCAAAATCCCCTAACTGGAAATACCCCAAGCTGAATTTACAGTAAATAACCTGCTGATCTGCAATATTAACTACCAAAAATAAGCAAATACTTGTGTAATCAATATGACATTTTGCGGTTTTAGCCTTTATAAGCTTGGTGAATATCGTAAGGGGCAGAGCAGTTTTTCCTTGCATGGAATTTCTGTCTCTCCCTGTATGCATACTTGTACTCTTGTTTTATCAATAAAGGTGCCTCAGGTTGTCTGACCAAAATTGAATAGGTGGTGGTCTTTTCCACAACAGGAATACAGAGTCAGGAACTGGCTTTTCCTCTGTCTGACCCTTGTTTTGTTCACTGGAAAGTGGTTCTGCCCAGGGATACATGTGTCTGGGTGGACTAGAGAGCTGGAAATCTCTCCCTCCACTCATTTCTCCCACTGCCCCTTTCAGTCTCTCCTTCCCCTGTCCTCTCTCCCTGCCCCTCTGGCTGGGAAAGTCCATTCCTGGTTCTTTGCTTTCCCATGCCAGGAGAAAATACAGCCAACTACTAAGAGGAGGAGAAATGGGGGGAGAGCTGTTTGTGCAGAGTCACTTTCTTGCCAGTCCCCAGCACTTTCTCTGAGGTCCATCTGTTATATGGAGTCTGAGGCTTAGAATTTGTATTAACAGAGCCCAGGTCTGCGCTGAAGAAAGTTGTCACCTGGGCCAGGCAGAGAAGAAACTTTAATTAAGGTCACTTCCTAGCACAGAGCCCCTGCTGGGGGAGCAGCAGCTGCTAATCCTGGTCTCCCAGATCACAATGGAGGCTGCAGCATCTGACCCAGGAAGCTGAACCCTAATATCCTGAGCAAAGAGTGACAGAGCATTTGAGCAGTCTTCCCTCCTTTTGCTCTCTGAGGAGAGAAGCGAATGAGAGCCTCTCTGCACAGGGAGAATCTCATTTCCCTCACTGTCTATCTGGAGTCACTCCTTGTCTTTCCATACAGTGACTCTTTATTAACATTGCTTTCAGTGAATCCAGATTTCAGATAGAATGAGTCCAGAATGCCGTGGAAGATAGTTCCATAGTGTGGCAGTACTAAACCCCTTTCCACCTCCCTTACTGCCTAGATCTAGGACAAGGAACTGAGGCAGGAATTTTCCCTATGAAACCAGAAGTTTCTGTGGTTTTTCAAGAGGAGAGAAAAGAAAAAGCTGTGAATTTCACCTCACAGTATTCGATAAGTGATGTGATAGATCCAAACCAGTGGGGTACAGAAGTCTGGTCCTATTGGTGTCCAGGAGGCGGGCGGGTTCGCCCGCCCACTTCTAAAGGATCTCCCCCCAGCCTAAGGGGAGGATCCACAGGTCCGTGACACCAAATAAGTACAGGGGACAACTAATGAAAAAAACAGGATCGGGAGTGAGGTCATAGGGCTAAACGAAGGGAACTTGATGGGGACACAAAGCAGAGAACCCCAGACAATGACCGCTGCTCCTCAAAAGGGTCAAGGGAGTCAGTGGACGCAGCCCAGAGGAACTCTGCCCGGATGCGTGAACGGACGGAGGAGCAGAAATAGGCCCCACAGTCGCAGGAAATCCCGTCGGCCAACCTCCTCTCCCTGGTTTTGTAGGCAGATAGTTTGGCCAGGGCCAAGAGGAGGTTGACAAGGAGATCCTGCGTCTCTGTGGGGCCACGGATGGAGAGCGCTTAGATAAACAGATGAGGGGAAAAGTGCAACCAAAAATGCAATAATAGATACAAGAGGAGCCGGAACCGGGGCTGCAACCTGGCGCACTCTAAATAAATGTGCGCCAGGGTCTATTTCATGTCACAAAAAGGGCAGGTGTTGGCGACGGGGTAAACCACACCAAGTACACGCCTGTGCTCACAGCCCCATGAAGGAGCCGCCAACTGACATCCCCGGCGGGCCTCGGGACCAGGGCAGAGTATAAGCTGGCCCACCATGGCCTCTCAGCCTTGACAGGTGGCAGGAGGTCCCGCCAATTGGTATCAGGGCAGGATGCGAGGTAGTGGAGAGCGTGGAGCATGAGCATGTACAGGTGTTTCTGTGGCGCAGCCTGGAACAGAACCGGCTGCAGATCGTGCAGCCAGCTCACAGTGAAAGCGTGAGGGGACCGACTGGGTCCATGGGGCAGGGACCCGATAAAAATATCCATGGGGCCTGGGATGGAGGGTGGACAGGGCGTGCCCACTTGCAGGACCTGGTCGAGGTAAGCCCAAGCAGCAGGCAGTAAAGTGGCCTTCACCTCCTGAAGTATGCACCAGGGAGCATGAGGTCTGGAGAGCCCCACACGCTGAGCGAGTGTCAGGGGATCCAGCCAGTCTCCCCGGTCGTAGTCCAGGAGGTCTCCGACCCTGGTGACTCTCGGCAAGACCAGCCTCTGGTGCACCGTAGGGGACTCCGCCACTTGCACATGAAGCTGGGGATTGTGTAGCAAGGACTCCATGAGAAGATCGGCCGCCACGGTGGCCACCCCGGACCTGGTCATTGAAAAGAGCTTCCAGGTCTGAAGGAGGTCTTGATAGAAGATCGGCAGCCCAGAGGGGTCTCACGGAAGACCTCTCGGATGGAGGTAAAAGAGCTGCCGGTCACATCGGAGCCCTCAAAATCGGCGGAGGAAGGCATGTGCCAACACACTCCACGCAGGACTACCTGCCCGTACAGGAGTCTCTGCAGGGCCTGGAGGTAGAAGACATGGACCTGAGTGTGTAGGGATTTCAGGCCCTATCCTTCCTCCTCTACGGGCAGGTAGAGGACCCCTGCAGAGACCCAGTGCATCCCTGGCCAAAAGAACTCCAGAATAATCATCTGAAGGTTGGCCAGGAAACCCAGGGCTGGGATCAGGGTGTTGAGCCAGTACCAGAGCATGGACAGGACCAGTTGATTGAGCACCAGCACCCTCCCTTGAAGGGAGAGACACCAGAGTAGTCCCGTACATTTCCAGAGCTGCTTCGTCACCTGCCCTCTAAACCGTGCCAGTTCTCCGGAGGAGACGGATGCGTGGCAGAAAGGTAAACGCTGAGATAGAGCAGTGGACCCGTGCTCCACCAGATTGCCTAAAGTGCAGGTGGGAGGGAGCTCACCTGCCACCCGTCCCCGACCACCAGGCCAGAGCCCTTGACCCAGTTGACTCGGGCAGAGGAGGCCACCAAGTAGATGGCCTGGCAAGCCTCCACCCGCACCAGATCTCCCGGGTCCTGGATCACGAGAAGCACATCGTCTGCATACGCTGACAGGACCAGCTGCAGCTTCAGCTCTCGAAGCACCAACCCCGTCAGCCTCCGACGGAGGAGACAGAGGAAGGGTTCAATCGCCAGAGCATACAGCTGACCTGAGAGGAGACACCCCTGCTGCACTCCTCGCCCGAAGCTGACCAGATCGGTCAGGGTCAAGTTGAGCCTGACCAGACACTCCACAGAAGCGTACAGCACCTGGAGAAAACCCACAAACCAGACTCCAAAGCCAAATGCTCACAGAGTGCTCAGGAGATATCCGTGCTCCACCCTGTCGAATGCCTTCTCCTGATACAGAGACAAGAGGGCAAACAATAGACCATCCCTACACCCTAATTCCAGAAGGTCCCGGACTAGATACAGGATATCAAAATCATGTGGCCCAGGATGGTGTAGGTCTGGTCTGGCTGCGTCACGTCCGCCAGCATGGACTCTAACCACACCAAGATGGCCTTCGCAACGATTTTGTTGCTGAGGACCGAGACGGGACACCAATTCCGTAAGTTGCCGAGGTCTCTTGTCTTCGGCAATAAGGCAAGCACGGCTCGCCTGCACGGCAGAGGGAGGACCCCACCCTGCAAAGACTCAGCCCAGACGGTGACCAGGTCTGGGCCGAGGACGTCCCAGAACATGCAGTAGAACTCTACGGTCAGCCCACCAATGGCCGGAGATTTATTGGTGGGTATGTGACAGAAGGCGTCCGAGAACTCAGCCAGAGTGAGAGGCAGCTCTAGCCCGTCCTGGTCGCCCATGCTGACCATCAGGAGACCGTCCCAGAGCACTCTACAAGCGTTAGGATTGGTCGGATCCGGGGAAAAAAGAGTCGCATAGAAGGCCCTGGCCCTCTCTCACACCTCCACCGGATCCTGAGGGGGATGCCGTCCTCCGCCATGAGGCAAGTGAGATCCTTCTTGGCCCCCCTCCTTTTCTCCAGGGCATAGAAGAAGCGGGAGCCACGATCCATCTCTCGAAGGAGGCGGATGCGGGATCGAACAAAGGCACACTGGGCCTGATGGTCTTCGAGGGCCGGAGCTCCTCCCGCTTCTCCAAGCATGCTCCGCAGAGGGATGGATCCTCGAGGCTGGCGACCAGATGCCTCTCCAGCTCCAAGACCTCGTTCCAACTGTCCTATTGCGCATTTCTCCGTTTGCTGGTGCCCTGGGTGTAGTCATGGCAGAAGAGCCGGGTGCACACCGTCCCCAGATCCCACCACCGCCACGCTGAGAGAAAGGTGCGTCTCTGCCCTCCCCAGACCAGCCAGAATTCCCGGAAGGATGCCATGAAGCTTGCATCCTCCAGCAAACTATTAAAGTGCCAGTAGGCTGGCTCCGGCCTCCCCGTGCAGAGAGAGACTGTTATGGTGGCAAGGTGGTATTCTGAAAAGGGGCCCGGCCGAATGCTGGAGGAGTGCGCCCATGAAAGGTGGAAACGTGACAGGTAAATGCAGTCCAGCCAGCAGTGGCACGACCGATGGGCCTCCACCCGGACGACAGTGAACGTCGAGACATCGTCCGGGTGGTGGTCGCGCCAGACGTCCACCAGGGAGTGGCGATCAAAGATCTCCTGGAGGACGTCCGCGGCAGCTGGGCACTGCTCAGTCCCTGAATGGTCTCGTTCCTCGAGGGTGGTGTTAAAGTCCCCTCCAGGGACCATGCATTCATGAGGATCCAGGGAGCGGAGGCAGGCGGACACCCGCTGATAAAAATGCAACCTCTCCAGGCCTGATGTTGGGGCATAAATGTTGACAGGATTAACCACAAGCACCTCCAGACGGACCCGGAGGTGCAGCAGGAGGCCCGGCCCAGCCTCGGCGACCCCCAGCACCTCAGGCTGCAGATCGGAGAACAGGGTCGCCACTCCAGCTGTACAGACCGAGAGGTGGCTAAAGTAGACCCCGTCCCCCCACTCCAGCCACCAGCTAGCTTCAGCGGCCGGATCCGTATGGGTCTCCTGCAGGAAAACCACAGAGTACCCCTGCTCCTGAAGGAAGGAGAGCACCTGGCTCCTGCGGAGACCTATCCTACAGCCCCAAGTGTTTAATGTGGCAAAGATGATCGGTGCCATAAGGAGGGCTGGGTGGATCCTTGCCGGCAGACACACCCATGGCCTCCGTCGGGACGCGCAGCTATCCATGACCTACCCCGCAGGTGAGTAAAGAGTCGCAGAAGAGGCGGACCCGTTGGTAGGCTGCAGCAGCCTGCTTCCTGGTCCTCTTACCCTCTTCCATGAGGGCCCTCATGGCCTGGAGGATCTGATGGAATCCCCCCACCGCTGAAGCGCAAGTTGGACATTGTTACGGGAGCCACAGACGTCGTCAAGGAACTCCCGCAGCTCCTCCCTCAGCGCATGGGGGGGGGTCACTGATCTATGACCATCCCCTGGGAGTCCCCCGTCACAGCCCCGTGGCCCACAGAGGCGGGCAGGCAGGGGGCAGACCCCCGATGTGGCGTCCAATGGGCTGACGCCATGCAACCTGCCCCTCTCCCCTGTTCAACAGGAGATGGCGGAAGGAAAACAGCAGCCCCTGATGGGTTGGGACAGGAAAAAACGTCTAAAGCCTCTCCCTGGGGGGTAACTCCAAGGGCGGCAATGGCAGCATGGGAGGTGGAAGGGACAAGAATGAGGCTGGTATCAGGGATAGGGCAAGGGACAGGAGAAGGGCGGGGATCAGTAACAGAATCGGGGAGGGGGGCAGAAATAGAATCCTGAGCTTCAACAGTCAGGCCGCTGGAAGGCGGCCCCTCCTGGTTAGGCTCAGGGATCTGGGGAGTGGGAAGGGAACGCCTAACGATGCCAGGCTCAGCCACTACGGTTTGGGCAATAGCCCCGGCATCCGGAGATAGATGGTCATCAACAGGGTCCCTGCCCAGGAAGGAGGTCGGGTGCTCCACACCCAAGAGGAACACCCCCTGGGAACCAGGTCCCAGCAGCGGGGCACCGGCCGTCACCCCAATGGGCTCGGCAGCCGTCAGCAGGGTGCCACCAGCAGCCGGGCTGATGGAAGATTCCAGAGGATCCTCAGAGGCGGGAGCAGAAGCAGCGGTTAGGGGAAGGGAACACGGGGACAAGGGGACCGGGTTGAGATTGTCCAGATCAAGGCACGCCAGCAGAGGGTCGTCCTCCCCCTGCGTGACCGGGGTCAGACCCAGGGCCTCAATCTCCTCGTAGATGGAAGGGAGATCACCGTCCACCACCCCATGGCCCTCTCTGTCAGCACCCGAGGCAACGCCCACCTCAGTGCTCGCAGGGGCTTCGGATGGTAAGGGGGAGAGAGAGGCTCCCCTGGGGGCTTCCATGGGAAGGGATTCTGGAGGAGGGGCGGTGTCACCTTCCGGTGCTGCCACAGTGTCCGAAGCTGGCACCACACAACAGGAGCCATTAGGGTGCAAGGCAGAAGGCTCGTCCTCAGTGCCCCCCTTCCTGCTCTTCTGGGGGGTCTCCGAATCTAAAAGATGTAATAGGGCCCGAGCCTTCCGCTTGCCCTGCTTCCCCTGCACTAAGGACCAGCCCTCCATGGCATCATCCGGGGCCTGGCTAACAGGGGTCAGGTCAGGGGGCAAGGGGAATGGCTCAGGGACTCGGGGAGACAACGGTGGGGCAGCAGGAATGAGGGAGGATTTCCCCTGGGGCAAGCCCTCTCCCACGCCCAGCAGTATCTCCAGCAGTATCTCCACCGCACCCTCCTCGACAGTGGTGGACTGAGAAAGAGGAGGGGAAGCTTTGGGTGCCAGACAGCCAGGGGAATCGGCGGTGACAGGGCACGTGTCTTGCTGGGGTCTCAGACGCTCCTCCATGCAGGGCCAAGGGGCAGTTCCTCCGGATATGCTCCATCGCCTGGCAGAGGTAGCACCAGCCCCCCCCCCGTCGAATAATGCACCCGGTAGTGGGCTCCCTGGTAGGGGACCAGAAAGGACCCCTCGAGCGCCTCTGCCACGCGCCACCGGTGGCAGTTGAAGCTGCACTTGCTGGCGGAATGAGAGGATGTGACGGAGGGTGGGGTCCTTGCAGCCCAACGGGAGAGGGCTAATGACAGACATAGGGCGCCCCAGGGAAGAAAGGGCAGCCAGCAGGGTGACGTTGGGCAGGAAAGGAGGGACAGAGGTCAGGATCAAACAGACCCCCAGGTCTTCCAACGGCTCCAGGGGGACGAACACGACCCCCACTGCCAGGCCCATCTCTACTGCCTCCTAGGCAGCAGCCTCCGATGCCAGGAAGACGACCACCCTCCCGTATACTTTGGAGGCTGCCACTATGGCCGTGGGCCCCACCACCCTCGTCAACGCCTGCACGTAGGTGTCCACATAGGGCGAGGCGGGCACCAGGAGACAACGGACGCCATGCTTCCTGGTCAAGGTGAGGAAGGGGCCCCGGCCGCTGTAGATGGTAGTGGAAGCGGCGGTTGGAGGAGCAGTGGCAGGTGGTGGGGGCCACTGCCAGCTGGGTGTAAGCCCTGGGGGCCAGGGGAGGGACACCTGTGGAGCTGGTGGAAGGAGCAGTGGGGAGGGATGTCACTGCCGGTAGCGGAGCTGCGGCAGCAGGGGTAGTCTCTGCCATGGAGGGCCTGGCCTTCCTAGCGGGGCCCTTACCCTTCTTCCACCCCGACCTTTCCCATCGGCTGGGGGGGCTCCCCCCGAATTGGAAGGGGTGAGGGATGTGGCAGCAGTGGAGGTCTCCCCGCTACTCGCTGCCGCCGGTGCCCCAGCGGGGCGGTGGTAGGTGGATCAGCAGTGGCGGTCGAGGTAGAGGCTTGGGAAATGGACATGAGGGCAGGAGGAGGAGGGGCAGTGGGAGCATTGTGAGGGGTCTCCCCCACCGTGTCCCCCGCCATAACGAGAGCGAGGAGGGGGACAAGCAACCAGGGGAGGGGAAGGAGAGGAGGCGACCACCCCTCCCTGCTAGGCTGCAGGCAGGGGAGGAGGGTGCTGGAAAGGGAAGGCTAAAGGGGCATGGGGAGCAACTAAGGACCTAGGGGTGGGAGGGTGGCACGTCACCGACTCAGAGGGGAATTCCGGCTCCTCTAGCTGCACTAGGGGATCAGAGGGATAACGGTATGGGGGATGCAGTGAACAAGGGCAAACTCAAACGGGAGAAGGCCAGAAGCACATGGGAGGGGGCGTGGGTGCACGAGGGGAGGGACCAATCAGGACTGGGGGGATCATAGGGTGGGGGGTGCAAAAAGGGCAAGCTAGGAATGGGGTGGAGGGACCACAGGGATAGCTGCAGGGTTGGGGCAGCACAATGAGGGCCGCAGAAGGAAATAGGTGGGGCAGACAAATATGGCATAGGAAAAGGGTCAGCCGAGGGGGTGTGCCCACGGGCACTCGTGCAAAAAAGTCAATGCTTGGCTGCTGTTGCTGCAGGCTCAAATGGTGGAAGTGGGTGTGGTGAGCCAGGTGAGCAGCTCCGTCCCAGAGGCAGGAGTCCGAAGCAGAAGGAAAACAGCCAGCAGGGGTGGTGGAGGGGGCAACAACGGTGGTGGGGGCGAAGGGGAACACGGATGGACCGGGGGCAGGCTCCACGCCATACCCCTGGTGTCCCAAAAGACACAGTCCAAACCCCCACCAGAAGAGCACAGTTCAAAAAAGACTCAATCCAGTAAAGCCCCCTCCACAGCGGTCCTCACGTGGTCTTCTAGCAGCAGGTGGTCCTCTTCTCCTCCTCGGGGCTCCAACAGCTCCCCAGCAACAGCCACAGTAGCCCCAGCAGCTTCAGGTGGTGGAGGTCTGGTGTTCAGGCAGGAGGGACCCCGCTCAGATGGTGTCCTCAGCAACAAGAGCTAGGGCCCCTCAATCCCCTTCTTTTCTGGGAAGCAAGCCAGCAGACTTCCTCAGCCCTCGCCCCCTCCCACTCTAGGTGGAGCAAGAGCAGCAGTTGAGGGGGGCGGGGTGAGGGGATCAGCAGCCAGCCAACTAGAGAGTAGCAGAGAAGGGGAGAGGCGGGGACGGAAGCAGTGGTGTCTGGCCCAGCCAAGGGAGAAGCAGCAGCAGCTGCTGCCTTGAGGACCCAGTGCTCCTATTGGCATCCAGCGGGGGTGGGCGGGCTAAGCCCTCCCACTTCTAAAGGGCCTCCCCCCAGCCTAAGGGGAGGACCCACAGGTCTGGGACACCAAGTAATTACGGGGGACAACTAATGAAAAAAACAGGATCGGGAGTGAGGTCATAGGGCTAAACGAAGGGAACCTGATGGGGACACAGAGCAGAGAACCCTGGACAACGCCCACTGCTCCTCGAAGGCGTCAAGGGAGCCAGTGGACGCCGCCCAGAGGAACTCTGCCCGGATGCGTGAGCAGACGGAGGAATGGAAATAGGCCCTACAGTCGCAGGAAACCCCGTCAGCCAACCTCCTCTCCCTGGTGTTGTAGATGGCCAGTTTGGCCAGGGCCAAGAGGAGGTTGAGAAGGAGATCCCGCGACTTCGTGGGGCCACGGATGGGGAGCGTGTAGATAAAAAGGTGAGGGGAAAAGTGCAACCAAAAATGCAGGAAAATATTCAGGAGGAGCCGGAACAGGGGCTGCAACCTGTCGCACTCCAAATAAACGTGCGCCAAGGTCTCCTTCTCACCACAGAAATGGCAGGTGCTAGGGACAGACATGAACCGCGCCAAGTACACGCCCGTGCTCACGGCTCCGTGAAGGAGCCGCCAACCGATATCCCCGGTGGGCCTCGGGACCAGGGCAGAGTACAAGCTGGCCCACCAGGGCTCCTCACCCTCGAGAGGTGGCAGGAGGTCCACCATTTGGTATCGGGGCGGGACGCGAGGGTGAGGTAGTGAAGGTTATGGAGCACGAGCGAGTACAGATGTTTCCGTGGCGCGGTCTGGAACAAAACCGGCTGCAGATCATGCAGCCGGCTGGCAGTGAAAGAGTGAGGGGGCCGATTGGGTCCAAGGGGCAGGGGCCCGATAAAAATGTCCATGGGGCCCGGGCTGGAGGATGGGCGGGGCGTGCCCTCTCGCAGGACCCGGTCGAGGTAAGCCCGAGCAGCAGGCAGTAAAGAGGCCTTCACCTCCTGAAGTACGCGCTGGGGAGTACGAGGTCTGGAGAGCCTCATGCGCTGAGCGAGCGTCAGGGGATCCAGCCAGTCTCCCCGGTCGTAGTCCAGGAGGTCTCCGACCCTGGTGACTCCCGCCGAGACCAGCCTCTGGCACACCGTGGGGGACTCCGCCACCTGCACACGAAGCTGGGGATTGTGTAGCAGGGGCTCCGCGAGGAGGTCAACCCCCACGGTGACCGCCACGGACCTGGTCGTGGAAAAGAGCTTCCAGGTCCGGAGGAGGTCTTGGTAGAAGACCGGCAGCCCGGAGAGGTCTCGCGGAAGACCTCTCGGATGGAGGTAAAAGAGCTGCTGGTCGTATCGGAGCCCTCGGAAGCGGCAGAGGAAGGCGTGCGCCAATACGCTCCACGCCGGACTACCTGCACCAAACAGGAGCCTCTGCAGGGCCTGGAGGCGGAAGACATGGACCTGAGCGCGTAAGCACTTCAGGCCCTGCCCCCCCTCCTCCAGGGGCAGGTGGAGGACCCCTGCAGAGACCCAGTGCGTCCCTGGCCAAAAGAATTCCAGAATCGCCATCCAGAGGTTGGCCAGGAAACCCGGGGCCGGGACCAGGGTGTTGAGCCGGTACCAGAGCATGGACAGGACCAGTTGATTAAGCACCAGTGCCCTCCCCCGAAGGGAGAGGCACCAGAGTAGTCCTGTCCATTTCCGGAGCCGCTCCGTCACCCTGCCCTGCAAATCCTGCCAGTTCTCCGGCGGAGACGGATGCGTGGCAGAAAGGTAAACGCCGAGATAGAGCAGCGGACCCGCGCTCCACCGGATGGCCTGAAGTGCTGGTGGGAGGGAGCTCGCCTGCCACCCGTCCCTGCCCACTAGGCCAGACCTCTTGACCCAGTTGACCCGGGCGGAGGAGGCCGCCGAGTACAAAGCCTGGCAAGCCTCCACCCGCACGAAGTTGCCCGGGTCCTGGACCACGAGGAGCACATTGTCAGCGTACGCCGAAAGGACCAGCCGCAGCCCCAGCTCCCAAAGCACCAACCCCGTCAACCTCTTGCGGAGGAGACAGAGGAAGGCCTCGATCGCCAGAGCGTACAGCTGGCCCGAGAGGGGGCACCCCTGCCGCACTCCCCGCCTGAAGCTGACTGGCTCGGTCAGGGTCCAGTTGAGCCTGAGCAGACACTCCGCAGAAGCGTACAGCACCTGGAGAAAACCCACAAACAGGGGTCCGAAGCCGAACGCTCGCAGAGTGCCCAGGAAATACCCGTGATCCATCCGGTCGAACGCCTTCTCCTGATCCAGGGACAAGAGGGCGAACGACAGACCATCCCTACACCCCAATTCCAGAAGGTCCCAGACCAGATACAAGTTATCAAAGATGGTGCGGCCCGGGACGGTGTAGGTCTGGTCTGGATGGACCACGTCCGCCAGCACGGACCCTAGCCGCATCAAGATGGCCTTCGCAACAATTTTGTAGTCCGTACTGAGGATCAATATGGGACGCCAATTCCGTAAGTTGCGGAAGTCCTCCTTCTTCGGTAATAAGGCCAGCACGGCTCACCTGCACGATAGAGGGAGGGCCCCGCTCTGCAAAGACTCGGCCCAGACGGTGACCAGGTCTGGGCCGAGGACGTCCAGAACACGCGGTAGAATTCCACGGTCAGCCCGTCCAAGCCCGGAGATTTATTGGTGGGCATGTGACGGAGGGCCTCCGAGAACTCGGCCAGAGTGAGAGGCAGCTCTAGCCGGTCCCGGTCGCCCGTGCTGACCGTCGGGAGCTCGTCCCAGAGCACTCTGCAAGCGTTAGGATCGGTCGGATCTGGGGAAAAAAGAGTAGCGTAGAAGGCCCTGGCCCTCTGGCACATATCCGCCGGATCCGTGAGGGGGGTGCCGTCCTCCGCCAGGAGGCAGGTGACGTGCTTCTTGGCCCCCCTTCTTTTCTCCAGGGCGTAGAAGAAGCAGGAGCCGCGATCCATCTCCCGAAGGAGGTGGATGCGGGATCGAACAAAAGCACCCCGGGCCCGATGGTCTTCGAGGGCCCGGAGCTCCTCCCGCTTCTCCCGGCACGCTCCGCAGAGGGATGGATCCTCGGGGTTGGCAGCCAGTCGCCTCTCCAGCTCCAAGACCTCCCGCTCCAACTGCCTATCGCCGCATCCCGCCGTCGGCTGGCACCCCGAGTGTAGTCACGGCAGAAGAGCCAGGCGCGCACCTTCCCCAGATCCCACCACCGCCACACCGAGGAAAAAGCGCACCTCTGCCCCCGCCAGGCCAGCCAGAACTCCCGGAAGGACGCCACGAAGCCCGCATCCTCCAGCAAACTATTATTAAAGTGCCAATAGGCCGGCCCCGGCCTCTCCGCGCAGAGAGAGGCCGTCACGGTGGCAAGGTGGTGATCCGAAAAGGGGGCCGGCCGAACGCTGGAGGAGTGGGCCCGTGAAAGGTGGAAACGTGACAGGTAAATACGGTCCAGCCGGGAGTGGCGCGACCGATGGGCCTCCACCCGGACGAAGGTGATCGTCGAAACATTGTCAGGGTTGTGGTCACGCCAGGCGTCCACCAGGGAGTGGCGGTCGACAATCGCCCGGAGGACATCCGCAACTGCCGGGCACTGCTCGGTCCCCGAGCGGTCCCGTTCCTCAAGAGTGGTGTTAAAATCCCCTCCCAGGACCAGGCACTCACGAGGATCCAGGGAGCCGAGGAAGGCAGACGCCTGCTGATAAAAACGTAGCCTCTCTGGGCCCAATGTCGGGGCATAAACATTGACGAGATTAACCACAAGCCCCTCCATGCAGACCCGGAGGTGCAGCAGGCGACCCGGCACAGCCTTGGCGATCCCCAGCACCTCGGGCCGTAGGTCGGGGGAGAACAGGGTCGCCACTCCAGCCGCGCACACCTAGAAGTGGCTAAAGTAGGCCCCATCCCCCCACTCCAGCCGCCAGCTAGCTTCAGCGGCCGGATCCGTATGGGTCTCCTGCAGGAAAACCACAGAGTACCCCCCCCTCCCGGAGGAAGGAGAGCACCTGGCTCCTGCGGAGACCCATCCTGCAGCCCCGGGTGTTTAAGGTGGCAAGGGCGATCGGCGCCATGAGGAGGGCTGGGGGGGATCCTCACCAGCAGACACACCCACGGCCTCCGGCAGGCCGCGCAGCAATCCGTGACCAACCCCGAAGGTGAGTAAGGAGTCACGGAAGACATGGACCCGCCGGTAGGCCGCGGCAGCCTGCTTCCCGGTCCTCTTACCCTCCCCCATGAGGGCCCTTGCGGCCCGGAGGACCTGATGGAAATCCCCCCACCGCTGGAGCGCAAGATGGACTTTGTTCCGGGAGCCACAGACGTCCTCGAGGAACTCCCGCAGCTCCTCCCGCAGCGCATGGAGGAGTGGGGTCACTGATCGATGACTGGCCCCCAGTGGGGCCCCCATCACAGCCCCATTGCCCACCGAGGCGGGTAGGCAGGGGGCAGATCCCCAACGTGGCAGCAGATGGACCGACGCCACATGACCCGCCCCGCTCCCAGATTCAAGAAGGGGTGGTGGAAGGAGAACAGCAGCCCCTGGGGGGTCGGGACATGAAAGAAATAGTGAATCCGCTCCCTGGGAGGTATTCTCAGGGGCGGCACTGGCATCACAGGAAGGGGGGGGACAAGGACAGAGCCAACAGGAGTAGGGCGGGGATCAGGGAGAGAATCCGGGAAGGAGGTAGAGGCAGGATCCGGAGCCTCCATAGTTGAGATGCCGGACAGTGGCTCCTCCTGGCCAGGCTCAAGGATCTGGGAAGTGGGCAGGGGACCCCTAACGATGCCGGGCTCAGCCTCTGTGGCACGTGCGGCAGCCTCGGCATCCAGAGAGAGATGGTGGTCAATGGGGTCCCCGCTGAGGAAGGAGGGTGGGTCCTCCACACCCAAGAAGGACACCCCCTGGGAAGCGGGTCTCGGCAGCGGGGCACTGGCCGTCACCCCAAGGGGCTCGGCGGCCGTCAACAGAGTGCCACCCGCAGCCAGGTCGATAGAAGATTCCAGGGGACCCTCAGAGGTGGAAGCAGAAACAGCGGGAAGGGGAAGGGAACCCGGGGACAGGGGGGATGTAGTGAGGTCACCCAGATCGAGGCCCGCCGGCAGAGGGTCGTTCTCCCCTGCGTGACCAGGGTCAAACCCAGGACCTCGATCTCCGCGTAGATGGGAGGGAGATCACCGTTCACCACCCCAGGGCCCTCCCCGCCAGCACCAGAGGTGATACCCACTGCGGCGCTTGCAGAGGCGTCGAGCGGGAAGGGGGCGAGAGAAGCTCCCTCGGGGGCTTCCATGGGAAGGCACCCTGGAGGAGGGGCGGTGTCACCTTCCGGTGCTGCCACGGCATCCCCAGCCGGCACCACAAAACGGGAGTCATCAGGGGGCAAGGCGGAAGACTCGTCATCGGTGCCCCCCTTCCTGCTCTTCCGGGGGGCCTCCGAATCTGAAGGATGTAAGGAGACTCGAGCCTTCCGCTTGCCCCGCTTCCCCTGCACTAAGGACCAGCCCTCCATGGCATCATCCGGGGGCTGGCTAACAGGGGTCGGCTCGGGGGGCAAGGGCAATGGCTCAGGGATTCGGGAGGCAGTGGTGGGATAGCAGAAACCAGGGAGGACTCCCCCTGGGACGAGCTCTCCCCCACGTCCGGCGGTAGCCCCGCCACACCCTCCTCCACAGAGGTGGACCGAGGAGGAGGAGGGGCAGCTTCAAGTGCCGGGCAGCCAGGGGGACCAGCAATGACAAGGCCGGCGCCTTGCTGGGGCTCGGGGGTCCCAGATGCTCCCCCGTGCTGGGCCAAGGGACAGTCCCTCCGGACGTGCCCCATCGCCCGGCAGAGGTAGCACCGGGCCTCCCCCATTGAGTAATGCACCCAGTAGTGGGCTCCCTGATAAGGGACCAGAAAGGACCACTCGAGCGCCTCTCCGCCACGCGCTGCCGGCGGCAGTTGAAGCTGCACTTGCCGGCGGAACGAGAGAACATGACGGAGGGCAGGGTCCTTGCAGCCCAAGGGGAGAGGGCTGATGACGGAGATAGGGCGTCCCAGGGCAGAAAGGGCGGGCAGGAGGGCGGCATTGGGCAGAAAGGGAGGGACGGAGGTCAAGATTAAGCGGACCCCCAGGTCTTCCAAAGGCTCCAGGGGGACGAACACGCCCCCCACCACCAGGCCCGTCTCCACTGCCTCCTGGGCGGCGGCCTCTGATGCCAGGAAGAAGACCACCTTTCTGTACATTTTGGAGGCCGCCACGATGGCCGTGGGCCCCACCACCCTCGCCAACGCCCGCACGTAGGTCTCCACGTGGGGCGAGGCGGGCACCAGGAGGCAACGGATGCCGTGCTTCCTGGTCAAAGTGAGAAAGGGGCCCCGGCCGCTGTAGATGTTGGCGGAAGTGGCGGTCGGAGGAGCAGCAGCAGGCGGGGGGGCCGCCGCCACCTGGGCGTACGCCCTGGGGGCCGGGAGAGGGACACCTGCAGCGCTGGTGGAGGGAACAGCGGGGAGGGATGCCGCAGCCGGTAGTGGGGCTGCGGCAGCGGGGGCAGTCTCCGCCAGGGAGGGTCTGATCTTTTTAGCGGGGCCCTTACCCTTCTTCCCACCCCAACCCTTCCCACCGGCTCGGGGGGCTCCCCCCGAATCAGAAGGGGCGAGAGATGTGGCAGCAACGGAGGTCTCCCCAGTACTCGCCGCCGGCGGTGCCCCAGTAGGGGCGGTAGTAGGTGGATCGGCAGCGGCGGTCGAGGTAGAGGCTTGGGCAGTGGACAGGGGGACAGGTGGAGAAGGGGCAGCGGGAGCATCGCGAGGAGTCTCCCCCGCCGCGTCCCCCGCCATAACGAGAGCGGGGAGGGGGACAAACAGCGAGGGGAGGGGAAGGAGAGGAGGCGGCCACCCCTCCCCGCTAGGCTGCTGGCAGGGGAGGAGGGCACCAGAAGGGGAAGGCTAAAGGGGCGTAGGGAGCAACCAAGGACCTGAGGGAGGGAGGGTTTCAGGGCACCAACGCAGAGGGGGGTTCCGGCTCCTCCAGTTGCACTAGGGGAGCGGGGGGGCAACGGCAGAGGGGGAAGTGCAGTGAACAAGGGGAAACCAAATGGGGAAGGGCACAAGCGCCTGGGAGGGGGCGTGGGCGCATGGGGGAGACCAAGCAGGGCTGGGGGAGCACAGGATGGGGGGAAAGGGCGAGCTGAGATTGGGGTAGAGGGACCACGGGGACAGCTACAGGGCCGGGGCAGAGCTATCAGGCAGCAGAGGGAAATAAGTGGGGTGGACAAATGTGGCAAAGGGGAGGGGGTCAGTCCAGGAGGAGGGGGGGGTGCACCCACAGGCACTTGTGCCAAAAAGTCAATGGTTGGCTGCTGCTGCTGCAGGCCCAAATGGTGGAAGTGGGCGTGGTGAGCCAAGCGAGCAGCTCAGACCCAGAGGCAGGAGTCCAAAGCAGAAGGAAAACAGCCAGTGGGATGGTGGAGGGGGCAACGATGGTGGTGGGGGCGAAGGGAGACACGAATGGATCGGGGGCAGGCTCCACGCCACACCCCCGGTGCCCCAGCGGACACAGTCCAAACCCCCACCACAAGAGCACAGTTTGAAAAAGACTCAGTCCAGAAAAGCCCCCTCCACAGTGGTCTTCATACTGTCTCCAGCAGCGGGTGGTCCTCTTCTCCTTCCTCTCCTCCTCCGGGCACCAACAGCTCCCCAGCAACAGCCACAGTAGGCCCAGCAGCTCCAGGTGGTGGTGGTCTGGCGTCCAGGCAGGAGGGACCCCGCTCAGAGGGTGGTGGTCTCAGCAACAAGAGCTGGGGTCCCTTACTCCCCTCTTCTCTGGGAAGCAGGCCAGCAGCCCCCCCCCCAAGGGGCTGTAGGTGGAATAACAGCAGTAACTGAGGTGTGGGGGGGGAACCACCAGCCAGCCAGCAAACAGACAGCAGAGAGAGGGGTAGGTGGTGGTGTCTAGCCCAGCCAGGGAAGCAGCAGGAGCAGGAACAGCAGCAGAAACAGCAGAAGCGAGGGCCCAGTCCCCAGCAGGAGCAAGAGCCCTCTCCCTCCTTCCTCTACAACAGAGCGGTTGAAGGGATTTCAGCTACTAGCCCCAGGAGAAACAGGCTTCTGCTCCCTGAGGGACCAGAGCAGGGGCTGCACTAGAGTAATCTGGAACCTGCTAGAACCAGTTAAGGCAGACAGGTTGATTAGATCATCTGCAGCCAATCAAGGCAGGCTAATCAGGGCACCTGGGTTTAAAAAGGAGCTCACTTCAGTCAGGCAGGGGGAGTCAGAGGATAGCAAGTGTGTGTGAGGAGCTGGGAGCAAAAGGCATAAGGAGCTGAGAGGGTGTGCTGCTGGAGGATTAAGGAGTACAAGCATTATCAGACACCAGGAGGAAGGTCCTGTGGTGAGGATAAAGAAGGTGTTTGGAGGAGGCCATGAGGAAGTAGCCCAGGGAACTCTAGCTGTCATGCAGCTGTTACAGGAGGTACTATAGACAGCTGCAATCCACAAGGGCCCTGGGCTGGAACCCAGAATAGAGGGTGGGCCTGGGTTTCCTCCCAACTCTTGATCAGACACAAGAGGAGTTGACCCAGACTGGGGAAGATCACTGAGGTGAGTAAATCTGCCAATAAATGCAGGACCCACCAAGGCAGAGGAGGAACTTTGCCACAGTGGATAGAAAGTTATCATGTGGCTGGGGAATGCTTGGCAGTGCTGGAGCCAGGATTCTGGCACAAGCTGATGAGATAGAAGGAACATGGTTAATAGCAGCCCCCAGAGCCTCCATCCAGGGGTCCCCAAACATCCCCAGAACCCAGACCCCCCAGCCAGGGTCCCACTAGATATTCCCTGGGATCCAACCCCCAGAATCTCTGGCCAGACACCCCAGATACCCCTTAGAGCCTCACTGGCCAGACAACCCCCACCAGATCTTCACTGCCAGGCTGGGAACCCCAAAGGGTTCCCCTAGCAAGAGCCCCCAACAGCCAGGGACCCCTCCTCCCCCCAAGGGGACCCCCAATTGGGAACTCATTGCCTGCCTGGGATTCCCCCATTGCTTGCCTAGAACCCTTCAGCAGAAAGGTAAGAAATGTCCATGCCCTGTCACAAGCAAATAATGGTCACCATGGTTCCACCCCAAGGTGCCCACATCTTAGCAATGTGGGAAACAGCCCCTCACAGAGACCATTTGTCATGCGGTTTGGGATATTTCTGGACCCACACTGCACTCAGAATGAACTTCTTATCCTGTGCCAGCTGCAGAAAAGGGTCCAGCCAACTCTCCCACTACCAGCTGGGAACCACTGATCCCCCCTCAAACAGAGGGAGGCCTCTGGCTTTGATGGGTATTAAATAGGTGGCTGGTCTCTTTCATCAGCAAATATTTTAACAGAGGTAAAGGAGGGAACAAATATTCTCAAAGGAGAGGGGAAAGATGTTCACTAGGCAATTTAACACCCTGCAACATCCAGGATGGAGAAGAACTCAGGGCAACTGGTTCCCTTGAAGGAAGAAGTTGCTGGGATTTAGAAACATGGGGAACAGCCCCAAACATGAAAAGATTTTTAATTGATATTTGATGATGATGTAGAAAGAGGGAAATCCTGAGCTTTGAGATCAATGTTCAGAAATGAAAGAGGGTGGAAATCTAAGCAATTTTGGATCCATTTTTGCCAATTATAGAGAGGGAAGTATAAAATCGGAGGGATTTTATATCAGTTGTCGGTAAGAGGTACAATCTGAGTGTATTTCACATCAATATTTGATAAATGAATAGAGCAGAAATGGACAACATTTGCAAACATGTTATATCCATGCTCAAGAATCTGAGGAAAGGTATAAATCTCAGATTCTTTGTATTTTGCCATTAAAGAGACAGGGAAAAAAATCTGAGGGTATATTCACTTAGAAATAGACAACTAAAGAGAAGTGGGGCAAATGTTTAGGGTATTTTATATCAGTCTGAGATTTGCAGAGAAAACATGTCACAAAGTAAGGAATTGATAACATGAGAGGAAAAACATCAAGATCTGAGGGGGATTTTATGTTGCTATTAAATAATTAAAGGGAAAAGGGGGACTGTTTGACTGGATTTTATGAGACTGTCCAATACATAAACACAAAGTGATGGTTCCCCTCACTGCCACCATTCACATGGGCAGCTGGGAGCCCTCTGAGGAGCTGATTTAAGAAGGCAAGGGAGGGGGAGCTGGAGTTGAAAGGCTCTTTGGACAAAGGAAGGGGGGAGCAGCAGGTGATGGGCAGATGACTGGAAACTGAGGGCTGGGAACAACTGCGTTGATAGTTTAGGGACAGGAAGTGGGACTGGGAAACCAGGGTCTGTGCAGTCCCCATCAGGGACACATGCTCTTCCTGTCCCCACCCTGGCAGAGAACAGGCTTCTCATCCCATCCTCACTCCAGAGTCAGCCATGTTTTGAGGAATGACTCAGGGCAACAATTTCCCACCTAAATAAGGACAAATCGCTGCACATAAAATGGGTGGGGACAACTGCCACATCAGAGAGATTTTAAATTGACACTTGAGAAGTATGGAGAGACCAGGGCAAAATTGGGGGAGATTAGAGAGCTGATCATTTGGGGGGAAACTGCCTGGATTTTATAGCCACGTATGATAATGACAGAAAAGGGGAAAAACTTGAGAGACTTTGAATGTGGGGGTGGCGGGGTAAGTGGCACAAACAAGGAAGGATTCAGTGAACTTACCTCCCCCAGGGGAATTTCCTGGCTGCACAAAATAGTTCAAATTTCCCGCCCCAATGACCTTCCCCTCTGTGCAACCCCGACTCCCCCCCTCCTCCCTACGAGCTCAACTCCTGCTCCTCCCTCCATCCCGAATTTTGCCATTTAGCCCCCTCCTAATCCAGCCTCCAGCCACCTGATCTCCCCCCCGAACCATCAATGTCCTGCTCAGACTCTGGCATCTCCTTGCTCCTCCCACTGCCCCTTCCCAGCCCCTGTCACTAGCGCCCACCGGAACGTTAGGGCTGATACGGGCAGCGGAAGGGCAGCGGTGTCAGCAGCTGTTACTGAGCATATGCAGTGTCCCTGGAATAGCACATTGCTATGGGGAGCGATTTAATACACCGCCCCACCCCTCCCTCCGGGTCCCAGGTTCTGTGGAAGTGTGTGTGTCACTGGCATATTGGGGTGATGCAGAACCAGGGCAGAGTAGAGGCGGCATTGGGGGGCTGGCGTGAACCTTAGTTCTTGGAAGGGGAAAAGAAGAGATGAGGGGACAGGAACCCTTACATAGCAAGGTCACATTCTCGTAGTTCTCCTGCATGACGTCTCTGTACAGGGCTCTCTGAGCAGAGTCCAGCAGAGCCCCCTCTTCCCTTGTGAAATACACAGCCACCTCCTTGAAGGTCACTGTCCCTTGAAAGAGCAAGAATCCAACACTCAGTACCTGCTGCCCCACTGTTCGTGTGGAAGAGGAGCCAATCAAATGCAAGCTCTGGGTGGATCACAGTCAATAGAGTCCAACCCCCACCCCACTCAGAGCATCCTGGAAACACCAGGTTAAGGGGATGAAGCAAGAGCCCCTTGTCTCTCCCAGCAGATCCATCACACATCTACTAGCCACAGACTGATACAGGAGATGGAGCCCCTAGCAGGGACCAGGGAGAGCTCTCTGGTAGGAAGCCCAATATTCTCCTCCATGTCAGGAGCTGGATGTGAAAGGAGGGGCAGCTCCCCTAAACCTCACTGGTGGGTGCCCCTTTCATATCTCTCAGCAGCCACTGGTTAGTCAGGTCAGGCTCCAGCACTGGGAGTTTGGTCAGCTTTCCTAGCCCCCATATAGGTGGGTTATTTTCTGTTTCACAAATTAGGGTATTTCCACCACCTAATCTCATGGGTCTATTCCTAGAATCTGGGCCGCTTACTAAACAACGCCCAGCAGGTTTGTCACAAGCTGTCCACCTCCAAACCAGACTGTAGAACCCTTCCCATCTCCGGTGTATTTGCTGTCCCTCTCCTCCAGCAGGAACCCACCAGCAACCTCCTGATAATCCCTACCTGGACTGACTCCTCTGCAGCCATTTCTTTTCCCTCTCCCATGGTAGGATGTGATGATCTGGAGCGAAACATGGATGTCATTCTGCAGCCTGTCTGGCTGAGAAGGGCAGTTGTGGGGGTTTCAGAACAGGTCTTAGTTAATTTCACATCACGACAGACATTCTAGAGTCTGCCATCCTGGAAAATGCTTGATCTCTTTATTACAGTGTAGACTTGGTCCCTACTGCCAGGCTAAGCCCACAGAGACATTTTTAACCTCCCTTCTCCCTGCCACATCCTGTAACAAAGTCTCTGAACACAAGCCTAGAAAAGAGCAGAACCAAAGGAATTACTGTGGAAGATTCCCTCGGACACTGACTCCGGGACAGCCACATCTCAGTAGGAGGAATATGGAGTCAGAAACTGGCTTTTCCTCTGTCTGACCCTTGTTTTGTTCACTGGAAAGTGGTTCTGTCCAGGGATGCAGCAATATGTGTGTCTGGATGGACTAGAGAGCTGGAAATCTCTCCCCTCATTCATTTCTCCCACTGCCCCTTTCAGTCTCTCCTTCCTCTGTCCTCTCTCCCTGCCCCTCTGGCTGGGAAAGTCCCATTCCTGGGTGCTTTACTCTCCCATGGCTGGATTTTCTCCTGGCAATTGCTAATGGGAGGAGAAATGAGGAGGGGCTGTTTGTGCAGAGTCACTTTCTTCCAGTCCCCATCATTTTCCCTGAGGTCTTTCAGTTATCTGGAGTCTGTGGCTCAGAATTTAGTATTTACAGGGCCCAGGGCTGTCCTATGGGGCTAGTACCAGCTGGAGGAAGTCATCACCTGGGCCAGGCAGAGAAAAAGCTTTAATTAAGGTCACATCCTAGTACAGAGCCCACACTGGGGGAGCAGCAGATAAGCCTGGTCTCCCAGGTCACAACAGAGGCTGCAGCATCTGACCCAGGAAGCTGAACCCCAATATCCTGAGCACAGAGGGACAGAGCGTTTGAGCAGCTTCCCTCCTTTTAGCTCTCTGGGGAGAGCAGCTAATGACAGCCCCTTCTCACAGGGAGAATTGCTGATCTCATTTGCCCCACTGTCCATCTGGAGTCACTCCTTGTCTCTCTATGCAGTGACTCTGGATTAAGAATGGTCTCAATGAAACCAGAGTTCAGAACGAAAGTCCAGAACACTGTGGAAGAGACCACTGTGTGGCAGTGCTGACCCCCTTCCCACCTCCCTTACCCCCCAGATCTAGGACAAAGACTGGGGGAATGAATTTTCCCAGTGGAACCGGAAGTTCCTGCAGTTTTCAAGAGGGGAGGAAAGCAAAATCTGTGATTTCATCTCACAGTGTTTGATAAGTGAATAGAAAATTCACAGTGACCGGGCATGTGGCCGGGGAATGCCGGGCACTGCTTGGAGCCAGGATTCTTACACAACCAGAGAGAAGGAGCATGGTTAGTAAGCAGCCCCCAGAGCCTCCATCCAGGGGAACCCAGACACCCCCAGCCCAGACCCCAGATACCTCTAAAAGCCCCACCGGCCAGGAAACCCCCACCAGACCATCACTGCCAGGTTGGGAATCCCAAAGGGTTCCCCCCACAAAGAGTCCCCAGCAGCAAGGGTCCACTCCAATGGGACCCCCCCGACTGGGAAGTCAGTCCCTCACTGCCTGCCTAGGACCCCCACTTGCCCTCCACCAGGATCTGCTCTGCTGTTTGCCTGAGACTCCCTCCTGCCCCCACAGGGTCCCACTGATTCTTTACAGTGGCACTCCTCACACTGCTTGCCTCACATCCCCTGACCTAACATTGGGGATCCCCCCCCAAGCTCTGTGCACTGGGCATGGCAGCGATCCCAGGAACCAGCTGGGGAAGCCCAGACAGAGCCCTTGGCATAGCACCAGGCACTCTCTAACCCCCTGTCCCACCTCCCCAAGAGACACCTACACTGCTGACCTGCGGCCAACAGGCCCCCAGCAATATCCACCTCCAGGACCCATAGCTTCAGGGCTGGGCACATCAGAACCAACCTCCCCCGGAAACCTCCAGAATCCACCAACCTGACTAGGGTACCCCCTGTCCAATCAGCCAGAGGCCTCCCCCTACCACAATGCCCCTTCAGCTCCAGCTGCAATCTCCCCACCCAGACACTCCCTGTAACAGTGTTTGTTATGGGGTTTGGGATACTTTGGACCTACATTGCATTCATAGTGACCTCCTCATTCCGTGCCAGCTGGAGAAAAGAAAACGGTCCAGCCAACTCTCCTGTTACCAGCTGGGAACCACTGATCCCCAAAACAGGGGAGGCCTCTGGTTTGGATGGGTATTAAATATGTGGCTGGTCTCTTTCATCAGCAAACATTCTCAAAGGAGAGGGGAAAGATGATCACTGGACAATTTAATCCCCTGCAACCTCCAGGATGGACGACGACTCAGGGCAACAGGTTCCCTCGAAGTAAGGAGAATTTGCTGGGATTTAGAAACATGGAGAACAGCCCCAACTCTGAGAAGATTTTTAATTGATATTTTATAATGACAAAGAAAGAGGGAAAACCTGAGAGATGAGATCAGTGTTCAGAAATGAAAGAGAAAGGGTGGAAATCTGAGAGATTTTGGATGAATTTTTGCAAATTATAGAGAGAAGAGTGGAAAATCAGAGGGATTTTGTATCAGCTGTTGATAGGAGGTAAAATCTGAATGTGTTTCACATGAATATTAGATAAATGAATAAAGAGGAAATGGGCAACATTTGAAACATTTTATATCCATGTTCAAGAAGCTGAGAAAAGGTGTAAATCTGAGATTTTCTTAGTATTTTATAATTAGAGAGGAAAAAATCTCAGGGCATATTCAGCTAGAAATAGATAACTAGAGAAAAGATGGGGCAAACGTTTAGGAGATCTTATATGAATCTTTGAGATTTCCAGAGAATACGTGTCACAAACTACACAACTGATAACATGAGAAAAATACACTGAGATCTGAGGGGGATTTTATGTTGCTATTAACTAACTAGTGGAACAGGGGGACTGTTTGACCGGATTTTATATGACTGTCCAATACATGAACAGAAAGTGAAAGGTCCCCCCTCTGCCACCATTCACATGGGCAGCAGGGAGCCCTTTGAGGAGCTGATTTAAAAGGGCAAGGGATGGGGAGCTGGAAGGTCCCTGGATGAGGGAAGGGGGCAGCAGTGGGGGACGGCCTAGTGACTGGCAGCTGATGGTTGGGGGCAACTGTGTTGGTAGTTAGGGGACAGCAATTGGGACTGGGAAACCAGGGTCCAGGCAGTCCCTATAGGGGACACGTGGTCCTCCCTTCCCTGCCCTGCCCTGGTAGAGAACAGGCATCTCATCCCATCCCCACTCCAGGGCAGCCATGTTTTGGGGAATGACTCAGGGCAAAAATTTCCCACCTTCACAAGGACAAATCGCTCCAGATAAAATGGGTGGGAAAATCCCCCACATCCGAGGAGTTTTAAATTGACGTTTGAGAATTATGGAGAGAACAGGGGGACATCAGGAGAGACAAGAGAGGTGATCATCTGAGGGGAAAGGAGCAGTAGCGGATTTATCATGGCACCACTGACCCCATGCCCGCACTCTAGGGGGGGCCATGGCCAGGCCAACCCTTCCCCGCTCTCTCCTGAGGGGCACAGAAGCTTGGTGCTGTTGGCACTGAGGCTCCTGCTGCAGTAGGGCAGCCAAGCTCTCCGTCCTCTCTCTTCTCACAGCTTGCTGCGTTCCCGTTCTCCCCTCCCTGCCACCCATCAGCTATTTGCTGGCAGGAGGGAGGGGGAAGAGCAGAGCCACAGCATGCTCCATGCGTGGGAGAGGAGGCAGAGGCGGGGCTTTGGGAAAGTGCACGGGGCAAGGGATGTGCTGGCTGTGGCTTCTCGCAGCCCCCATTGGCCTGGAGCAGCAAACCGCAGCCAGTGGGAGCCACAATCAGCCGACCTGTGGACATAGCAAGTAAACAAACTGGCCTACCAGGGGGCTTACCACTAGCGGGCCGAAGGTTATTGATCTCTAGGACAGGGAAGCGGGGGCCCAGCATGTGGATCCCCTTGGCAGCAGCTGGGGCTCCCCTGTTAAACAAGCCCATCAAACCCTCACCCTGACAAGCCCCACCTTCCCTGCATCTGTACCACCCCCGAGTTCCCACCAGACACGACACCCTCCCCACCGAGCCCCAACCATCTACACCTAGACCCCCACCCAAATGAACCCCTGCACCCAGATTCCTCCCCCAGCCACTGAGCTCCAACCACTTTCACTTGGTCCCCCCTGCAGACTCCCACTGCACCTGCACCTGGTACCTCCTTATGCATTCAGACCCCTCACTGAGCTGCCCGCACCCAGACTGCCCCTCACAGAACCCTCTTACCCCTATCTGGAAACCCCCACACTAAATCCCTCTGCACTTGGATTCTGCTGCTAGGCTGAACCTCCCTGCTCACATCTGGTGTGCCTGGTGCAAAAGGGGCAGGGCCCCAGGGTGTTTCTGTGGCAGGCCTGGCCCTTGTTCTGTGTCGGGGTCAGGTTCAGCCTCACCGCCAAGTACCTGTTCCAGGGTAGGCTGCTGGGTATTCTCCCACCTCCATGCAGCCAGTGGCTTGTGCTCCCCACTGCCATGGTGGAGCTTCCACATTTATTTATTGTAAAACAAAACAGAATTTTAAATTATGATGCACAGAATTTGATGCAGAATTCTCTCAGGAATATTCACTGTACAGCTGTGATGGTGGGACTGTGAAGGGGGTGCTGGACAGTAGGAGATCTGTGGGTGGGGGAGCTGGGCAGGGAGTATGGTGTGCAGGGTGCTGTGCAGTTGTGGTGGGAGGTCAGCGAGAGGTGTCTGTAGGCAGGAGGTGCTGGGCAGAGGGACCTATGGGGGAAGTCTCTGGGTGAGGGGGTGCTGGGATAAGGGCAGGGCACTGGGGCAGTGTGGAAGGGGCACACTGGCAGCAGAGGGGTGGGGGGGGCAGTGTGCATCTAGCAGTTTTGGGTTTATAAACAGTGTCCTTGTGCTAGGCTGAGTAGGGCCAGTCATTGCCCTGTGCCTCATTGCCCCCAACCGGCCCCTCGCTCTGCAGACCGCCCCCCATCATTTGCCCTGTTTCCCTCGTGGGGGGCCACAAATATGTTTGGCGCTGGGGCCACAAAAAGTTAATCTGGCTGGGGGGGGGGGTAATCCCCTCTGATTTTATAGCCCCGTGTGAGATGCTGAGTGAGAAAAAGGGCAGAACTAGAGAGAATTTGTATCGGGGATGAGAGGCTAGTGGCATAAACAGGGTTAGGGTTAGGGATCCCGCTACCCTTCCTGCCCTTCCCCTGGGGATTTCTTGGCTGCACAGAGACAGTTCAACCCCCACCTCCACTCGCCTCCCACTGACCTCCAGCTCCCCGCCCCCAGAACTGCTGTTTCTCCTCTCCCTGCTCGACACTCCTTCTCCCCCCAAGACCCCCCACGCCGGGCCTCAGGCTCCGCCCCCCCCCCATCCCAGCGGGGCCCGGGCGGATCCTGCTCCAGCTCCCCTGGGGCCAAGACGGCTCCGAGGTTTCTCCCAGGTCCCCGGGGCAGAGAGTCACTTTCCCGCCCGGCCCCAGCGCCCCCCGGAGTCTCTCACTCACCGGGGTCTCCGGGCCAGGGCTGGGTGGGCAGAGCCCGGGGCTGACCAAGGGGCGGGGCCCAGGTGGAGAAAGTCCCCCTCCCCCCCGACCGGGCACGGAGGGGTTAATGCCGGACCCCCCCGCACCGACCCGAAAGCAGCAACTGCTCAACCCGGCTCGGCTCACAGGGAGGCAGCAGCAGCTTTGTTCTCCCACCCACATCGGGGCTCGCAGGGAGCATGCGCAGTTTTCCCTACTGAAACCCTCCCTTACCTGGCTAGAGAGGGCGGAAGCGGCCCTGGGGCAGGCTGGGAGATGTAGTTCGGTTTGCATTTCCTTTTTCTGGGCATGCGCAGATCGGGGGAGGTGAGGCGGGGGAGCTGCTGTCCCATTGTGACCTGGGAGCGCAGGCGGAGCAGGAAGGTTTGTCTGGGGAGACTCATTAATCCCCCGCCTCCGTGCCCAGCCCGGGCCCTGGTCCCGCTGAAGCCGCCCTGGGTACTGCCCGCCCCGCTGCGGAGCTGCAGGCTCCAGGTACCAGAGCTAGCCCCGGGGGTGGGAGCTGGGTGGTGACTCTACCTCAGTGTCCGTGGCAGGGAGTTGTCTGGCAGGAGGGAACCGAGGGTGGGGGGAGTGCGCAGCTCCCCTTATAGTGCACTGTAAAGGCATCATTCCAGGGGTCGCAGCGGTGGTCCCCCATGACGAGTCCTACTAATGGAAAAACTTCAAGCACTGGTGCATGTGGCGAGCACGCACACCTACTGTGGAGTAGACAGGAGCAACACATTTTGAAGAACGCCAGTTACGGACCAGGTAACTGTCCTTTTTAGAGGATGTCACTTTTCATTCCTGTAGTAACAGAACTGGTGATAGGAAAGCAGGAAGAGAGAGAGAGGGGTGTGTGTGTGTGTGTGTCTTAAATTGGTTAAATAGTCTAACTTTCAGTACTCAGTGTTTTGAAAATGTTAGACTGCAACCTGTGTCATAGAGATGTCTTTTTTTTTTTTTAAATATGAATAAAGCTACTTCAAGGGAAATGACTGTTTTGTCCAACCCCAAAGAGCTGAGAGATCTTTACTCACCAATTTACATAAAACTTGTATTTGTTATGCCTTTTTGGTGACTTTAGTGTTACCATCTATTATAAATAAAGTGCATTTCATTGATTTTTAAAATGAAATTAGTAACTGGAAAAAATGGCCAGTATTTTTCTTAAACCTGTGACAATTATAAACTACTGTATTCTGTCATTGACTTTCTAGAATCGAAAGTATATCTAAGTATAATCTAAAGTTCTCCTGCAAAATGACGGATGTGCAAACACTTCTGTGGTTGGATTGTTCTTGTGTTTTTAAGTACAAAATAAATATGTATAATGAATTTAAAAGTATGTAATTAGTAATTTGATAAGTTGGGTGGTGCCTCTTTTTATGTGTTTGCTCCCCTGATGTTAGAAGCTGGCTATGCTGCTGCTGTAGAGGGCTCATCGCCCAGTAGCTGGGGGCCACCATGCAGGCTCAGCAGGGCTGCTGAGCACACGGTGTGGGTGGGCTGGCTGGGATCTCAAGAGTCACGTCTCAGGGATCTGCCCCGCTCCCTAGCACTGCTCTAGCTCTGAGCTGTCTCCACTGCCTAGGACCTGTGGGGCCCCACCTGGCTCCCTGGGGGAAGAGCCATCTGGGATTGGTGAAGAGGCTGGGCCAGTCTCAGCCAGTCACAAGGGACAGTGGGGTGTGGGGGAGGCTTAGCTGGGTTCTGAGGGAGCCTGGCCTGGGTACGCTCTGCTCCTGCTCCAGCCTGGCTGAGTGCACCACTCCAAAGGGGCTGGAGTTATCCTGCCCCAGGACCAGCTCTAGCTGCGCTGCCAGCTCAGCCTGGCAGACTTAGTCACCTCTCATCAAGGCTGGCTATTGTGGCTGGGGGTTAGGGTGTGGGAGAGTAGGTCTCTAGTGGGTCTGGGGGGGTGTTGGGCAGTGGGGGGTGAGGAGATCTGTGTGTGTTGGGGGGCTGTGCAGTGGGGGAGATCTGTGTGTGTCGGGGCACTGGGAAGTGTTGGGGGGTCTGGGTGGGGCACTGTGCAGTTGTGGTGGGGCGGTGGAGGTCACTGGGCACTGAGGGGATCTGTGGGGGGCTCTGGGCAGGGAGGTGCAGGGCACTGTGCAGTTGTGGGAGGGCTGTGGAGGGTTTTCAGCTCAGGGGGCACTGGGCAGTGAGAGGGTCTGTGAGGGAGTTCTGAATGGGTGGGGAAGTGGTCTGGGAGGGCACTGGACATGGAGGTTTATGGGGGTCTCTGGGTGGTGTGACACTGGGCGTAGGGAGTCAGAGGGGTGCTCAGCAGGGGGGTAGCATGATGCAGCATGGGCCCACCCCCAAGGGGAAGAAGCATGATGGCAGCGCAGGGCCGGGCTGGACAGCCTGGGTCTGGCAGCTCCCGGTTTGTAAACAGTGCTCTTGTACTGAGCTGTGTGGAATGAGGCTGTCCCTGCCATGCCATGACCCATCTCCCATTGGCCCTGGGTAGCCCCTTGCTCTGAGGACTCTGCCCTCCCTGCCTCATTTCCCCGATGGGGGCCCACAAATATGTTTAGCACCGGGCCCACAAAAGGTTAATCTGGCCCTTTTTGGGGGGCAGGCTCTGGGATAGAGATGGGATGCAGGAGGGTTGCAGGCTATGGGGAGTTTGAGCGAGGGGTACAGGCTCTGACCTGGAGCAGGGGATTGGGATACAGGAGGGGGTTTGGACATGTGGGCTCTGGGAGGGAGTTAGCAACTCAGCATGCTGTATAAGAGAAAGGAGCTGCAGTGATTTCATATAGACATAGAAACTGATAGAAAACACTTTTACATAGTCAAAATGTGAGAGGCAGAGTTTGAGGGAGGGTGGGGGCGTCTGGACAATATTTCACCACATTCAGTGTCCTGGCTGGAGCAGTAACAGCCCCACAACACTTGTATAGGATAGAGAGGAGCTGCGGTGTCTAAGCTTTGACAGTCTAGGAATTGGGCTGCCGGTGCCTTTAAGATGCAAGTGGAAACTGGCTGAGTTTAGAAGGGGGTTTTAGCAGATGATGGAGCACAGACATGAGGGGGCTGAAGGGACAAGCTCAGACGTGCAGATGGAAGCAGGACCAAAGAATTCAGAGGAGAGACTGCTGGGTGAGGAAAGTGGACAGTGGAAGCATGTGACTAAGAGAACCAGGTAGAGGAAAAGACGGGCCAGTGAAGGAGAAATAGAACTCAGGAACAGGTTTGTGGAGTTGGAAAATGAAGAAGGGGCACTGAAGGAGAGAGGGCAAGGAAAAAGAGAAGAGCTGATAGTCCTACAAGAGGAGGGGAGGAGTCAATGGAGGCAACACCAAATATAAGTCCCAGGAGGATTGCAAGGGTGAATAGGACTTGAGAGGACTTGCAGCCAGTGGGTGCAGGGGATAGACCGGAGAATCACATTGTCACCAGGAAAAGGCAGGTCTACGTGATTGGAGACTCCTTACTAAGAAGAATAGAGAGGCCTTTAACTAGAGCTGATCCGGAGAACAGAAGGGTGTGCTGTCTGCTGGGTGCTAAGATACAGGATGTGGACCTGAGGCTGAAAAGGATCCTAGCGAGAGTGGGAAAGAATCACTTGATTGTCCTTCATGTGGGAATGAATGATATGGCTAGATACTCTCTGGAATGTATCAAGGGAGACTAAGCCTCTTCCCCAGTCTGGCATAAAGAAATCGAGGCTCAGGTGATCTTCAGTGAGATTCTGCTGGTTCCTAGAGAAGGGCAGCAAAGGTGTAACAAGATTATGGCGATCAACAGATGGCTCAGGCAGTGGTGCTATAATGAGGGCATTGGGATGTATGGCCATTGGGAAGCATTTACGGATAGAAGACTGTTCTCTCGGGATGGATTTCACCTGAGTAAGGAGGGAAATAGACTTCTAGGATGGAGGCTCGCCGAACTGATTAAGAGAGCTTTAAACGAGGAGTTTGGGGGGGGATGTCCAGGAGATCTCCATGCCGGAATGTAACCTTGAGAAGGAAGTAAACAAAGTAAGAGGGAATACAGCCGTGGACAGAAGAATTGACACAAGGGGAAGGATAGTATAGATACCAGACTAACAGGTGATGCTGGTGGTAGAATGTCTGTGACTAACAGGGTAAAGAATGTCAGGGAAGCCAAACGGCAAAAATTAAGATGTCTGTATACTAATGCGAGGAGCCTAGGGAACAAAATGGAGGAACTAGAGCTACTGGTGCAGGAAGTGAAACCGGATATTATAGGGATAACAGAAACATGGTGGAATAGTAGTCATGACTGGAGTACAGGTATTGAAGGCTATGTGCTGTTTAGGAAAGACAGAAATAAAGGCAAAGGTGGTGGAGTAGCATTTGTGTATCAATGATGAGGTTAACTGTAAAGAAATAAGAAGTGATGGAATGGACAAGACAGTCTGTCTGGGCAAAAATCACACTGGGAAAGAAAGCTACCAGAGCCTCCCCTGAGATAGTTCTTGGGGTGTGCTACAGACCGTCGGGATCTGATTTGGATATGGATAGAGACCTCTTTAATGTTTTTAATGAAGTAAACACTAATGGGAAATGTGTGATCATGGGAGACTTTAACTTCCCAGATATAGACTGGAGGACAAGTGCTAGCAAGAATAGTAGGGCTCAGATTTTTCTGGATGTGATAGCAGATGGATTTCTTCACCAAGTAGTTGAAGAACCGACAAGAGGGGATGCCATTTTAGGTTTGATTTTGGTGAGTAGTGAGGACCTCATAAAAGAAATAGTTGTAGGGGACAACCTTGGTTCAAGTGATCATGAGCTAATTCAGTTCAAACTAGATGGAAGGATAAACAAAAATAGATCTGGGACTAGGGTTTTTGACTTCTCAAGGGCTAACTTTAAAGAATTAAGGAAATTAGTTAGGTTAGTGGATTGGACTGAAGAACTTGTGGATCTAAATGCGGAAGAGGCCTGGAATTACTTTTAAGTCGCAGCTGCAGAAACTATTGGAAGCCTGCATCCCAAGAAAGAGGGAAAAAACCATAGGCAGGAGTTGTAGACCAAGCTGGATGAGCAAGCATCTCAGAGAGGTGATTAAGAAAAAGCAGAAAGCCTACAAGGAGTGGAAGAAGGGTGGGATTAGCAAGGAAAGCTACCTTAGTGAGATGCTGAAAGCCAAGCAGAGTTGGACCTTGCAAAGGGAATTAAAACCTATAGTAAAAGGTTCTATAGCCATATAAATAAGAAGAAAACAAAGAAAGAAGTGGGACCGCTAAACACAGAGGATGGAAAGGAGGTTAAGGATAACCTAGGCATGGCCCAATATCTAAATAAGTACTTTGCCTCAGTCTTTAATAAGGCTAATGAGGAGCTTAGGGATGATGGAAGGATGACAAACGGGAATGAGGATATGGAGGTGGATATTACCACATCTGAGGTAGAAGCCAAACTTGAACAGCTTAATAGGACAAAATCAGAGGGCCCGGACAATCTTCATCCAAAAATATTAAAGGAATTGGTGCATGAAATTGCAAGCCTGTTAGCGAGAATTTTTAATGAATCGGTAAACTCAGGAGCTGTACCATATGACTGGAGAATTGCTAACGTAGTTCCTATCTTTATGAAAGGGAAAAAAGGTGATCTGAGTAACTATAGGCCTGTTAGTTTGACATCTGTAGTATGTAAGGTCTTGGAAAAACTTTTGAAGGAGAAAGTAGTTAAAGACATTGAGGTCAATGGTATTTGGGACAAATTACAACATGGTTTTACTAAAGGTAGATCATGCCAAACCAACCTGATCTCCTTCTTTGAGAAGGTGACAGATTATTTAGACAAAGGAAATGCAATAGACCTAATTTACCTCAATTGTAGTAAGGCATTTGACACGGTTCCACGTGGGGAATTATTAGTTAAATTGGAAAAGATGGGGATCAGATGAAAATTGAAAGGTGGATAGGGAACTGGTTAACGGGGAGACTACAACGGGCAGTGCTGAAGGGTGAACTGTCAGGCTGGAAGGAGGTTGCTAGTGGAGTTCCTAAAGGATCGGTTTTGGGACCAATCTTATTTAGCCTTTTTATTACTGACCTTGGCACAAAAAGCGGGAATATGCCAATAAAGTTTGCGGATGACACGAAGCTGGGGGGTATTGCTAACACGGAGAAGGACTGGGATATCATACAGGAAGATCTAGATGACCTTGTAAACTGGAGTAATAGTAATAGGATGAAATTTAATAGTGAAAAGTGCAAGGTCATGCATTTAGGGATTAATAACAAGAATTTTAGATATACATTGAGGACATATCAGTTGGAAGCAACAGAGGAGGAGAAGGACCTTGGAATGTTGGTTGATCACAGGATGACTATGAACCACTAATGTGATATGTCCTTTAAAAAAGCTAATGCGGTTTTAGGATGCATCAGGCGAGGTATTCCCAGCAAAGATAAGGAGGTGTTAGTACCGTTATATAAGGCACTGGTGAGACCTCACCTGGAATACTGTGTGCAGTTCTGGTCTTGCATGTTTAAGAAGGATGAATTCAAACTAGAACAGGTTCAGAGACGGGCTGCTAGGATGACGCGAGGAATGGAAAACCTGTCATATGAAAGGAGACTCTAAGTGGGCTTGTTTAGTCTAGCCAAAAGAAGGCTGAGGGGGGATATGCTTGCTCTTTATAAATATATCAGAGGGATTAATATTAGGGAGGGAGAGGAATTATTTAAGCTTAGTACCAATGTAGACACAAGAACAAATGGATATAAACTGGACACTAGGAAGTTTAGACTTGAAATTAGATGAAGGTTTCTAACCATTAGAGGAGTGAAGTTCTGGAACAGCCTTCCAAGGGGAGTAGTGGGGGAAAAAGACATATCTGGCTTTAAGACTAAGCTTGATAAGTTTATGGAAGGGATGGTATGATGGGATAGCTTAATTTTGGCAATTGATCTTTGATTATCAGCAGATAAGTATGCCATGTGGGTGTTGATGGGATGTTGGATGGGATGGGATCTGAGTTATTGCAGAGAATTCTTTTCTGAGTCCTGGCTGGTGAGTCTTGCCCACATGCTCAGGGTTTAGCTGATCGCCATATTTGGGGTCGGGAAGGAATTTTCCTCCAGGGCAGATTGGCAGAGGCCCTGGAGGTTTTTCGCCTTTCCCTGCAGCGTGGGGCATGGGTCACTTGCTGGTGGATTCTCTGCAGCTTGAGGTCTTCAAACCACAATTTGAGGACTTCAATAACTCGGAAATAGGTTAGGGGTTTGTTATAGAAGTGGATGGGTAGGGTTCTGTGGCCTGCATCGTGCAGGAGGTCAGACTAGATGATCATTGTGGTCCCTTCTGACCTTAAAGTCTATGAGTCTATAAGACTCAGCCCCAGGAATCCGCCCCCTGCTATGGGGCTGACATGCAGCGTCCTGTGAGCAGGACGAAAACAGCCTCTGCCCCCGCCCCCACACCCCCAGATTAGCGAACAGAGCAGGTGGCTCATCCCAAGGGGTCACTGTTCCCCCCTCCCCCTCCCTAAACGGAGGCTTTGTCCCCGCACAGGGTCTGGCAGCGTCTCCTCCCCTGCCGCCTCCAGGCTTAACCCCGGCTCCCACTCCTGATTTTTCCCCTTCAGCCTGTCTCCTGCCGCTGCCTTCAGCATTTTGATCCCCCCGGCCAGTAAATTTGTGCCCCCCGCTCAGACCCTGGCAGCCCCCCCCCCCACTGCGATTTGCCCCCTTGGTGCTTTTAAACCCCTCCAAAGAGGAGGCAGCAAATCGTAAGTAGAAGCGAGGGCAGAGAGAGGGCAGCGGTGACAGCGAAAGTCACTGGGCATGCGCAGTTCGGGTGAGCTCAGTGCAGCCAAAGTAGGGAATCGGGAGCGGGAGCTTTTTGCGTCTGGAGCCGCCCTGGGGCTGCCCCGGGATCTGCCCGCCCCCCTGCGGAGCTGCAGCCTCCAGGTACCGGAGCGAATCCTGGGGGCGGGGCTGGGGTAGGGACTGGGTGGTGACTCTGCCCCAGTGTCCGGGGGGACCCAGCATCTTGCAGCGCTGGGATCTGCTCCCTGGGGGGCAGCACTCGTGGGGGGCTTGGAGCTGCTGTCCCTGCAGGAGCCCCCAGGCCCGGCCAGGCTCTGCCCTGGAACCCGGCCCCATTGGGGTCCCCAACTGGGGCCAGGTGGGGGCTGCCCAGGAGGGGGAGTGAGACCGGGCCGGGGGGAGACCTGGGAAAGGGGCAGGTGGAAAATGTCTGTGCAGCCCAGGCATGGCCGGAGGAGGAGAAGAGCAGGTGACCCGTGAGGAGCAGGGAGAGAAAGGGGGGGCTGAGATCCCCTCGGATTTACCTCTACCCCCTCCCGTGGCGACCCCCCATCCTCTCCTGTCCTGCCCTCCTTTCTCTCTAGAGAGCAACGAGCAACACCCAGGGTAATGCCCCCCTTCCCTGAAATCCCTGAGAAGTTCCCTGTTCTCCTCCCCTGATTGTGACCCATTTTCTCTCCACTTTGTCAGTGTCCAGTTCAAATCTCGGGTTTGGGGTGTTTCCCCACATTTTTACCTGCAGTGGTTTGTCCTTGGTTAGGTGGGAAATGGTTCCCCTGAGTGATTTCTGAACTGGGCAGAGGGTTAATGGGCAGAGGCTCGGGGAGCCCTGAGACAGGGGCACCTCTGGGCTGGGCTTGGGGGGCCACTCTCTGCTGGCAACAGGGCGTGGGAAGGGCCAGGAAGGGGAGAGAGGAGCAACCATCCCCCGTGGAAGTGGCCCTTCCCACGCCCTGTTGCCAGCAGATAGTGGCCCCCCCAGCCCAGCCCAGAGGTGCCCCTGTCTCAGGGCTCCCCGAGCCTCTGCCCATTAACCCTCTGCCCAGTTCAGAAATCACTCAGGGGAACCATTTCCCAGTCCAGCTACTTCACCTCCCTCACCCTGCCCAACCCAGCGGCTTCCCCATCACCTGCTAGTCACATTCTCAGACCTCACTGTCAGTCCCTCCCCACAGCCAGTGACATTCTGACTCCAGCCCCACTCCTTTCCCCTCTGAAAGCCACGTCACCCAGGGCTCCCTGCTGGCTATGTGAATGTGTGAAAAGAAGAATCCGTCCCATTCTGTTGTCGATTGAATATTGCTGTATAATCCCCTCAAATTTCCCCTCTTTTCTCTTGAACTGTTGAACGATGACATAAAATCTCCCCAGATGTTGGTGCTTCTCTCTTACTTTAGCAAAGATTTAGTTTGTGCCCCATTTTCTCCTCAGTTCTGAAATACCGATATCAAATTCTTGATAATCTTCCCGCTTTTCTCTCCAGGTGTCTGTCTGAGACCAGGGCTCTTATACTGAGCGTGGCTCACACCTTGCCTGAGATCAGGTTCCCCAGTGTGCCAGGCACTGCACAAACCCTGACCGATTTTGGGGCACTGGTTGTGCCAGGTACTGCACAGACCCCTGCAGAGAGCAGGGACCTTGTTGTGCCAGGTGCTACAGTGACCCTGACTGAGCTCCGGGCCCCTGTTGTGCCAGGCCCTGCATCAACACCAAGTGAAATCAGGCTCCCATTGTGCCAGGTGCTGAAGAGACAGCAAACAAAATCAGGGACCTTGTTGTTCCTGGAATTGCAGAGACCCCAGGTGAGATCTGGGCCCTGTTCTTCCAGCTGCTGCAGAGACCCCAACAGAGGTCAGACCCCACTGTTGCTATGGAGCCCCCAACTGAGATCTGCACCTCTGTTGTGCTGGGAACTGCAGAGAGCCCACAGACGTCATGTCCCCTATTGTGCCAAGTAAAACTGAGACCTGGACCGAGATCATGGCCCCCCTTGTGCCAGGCAGCGCACATCTGCTGCCCAGATAGCTGCCTCCATTTTTCAGGGTACTTGAGAAACCTCGACTGAGATCTGTGTCCCCGTTCAACCTGGCCCTGCGCTGACCCTGACCCAGATCACGCCCCACCACTGTACTGGGCACTGCACTGACCCTGACAGATCCTGCCCCCACATTTTGCCAGATACTGCAGGGACTCCAAACAATATCAGGGATCCTGTAATGCTGGGAATTGCAGAGTCACCAACTGAGATCAGGCCCCTGTTGTGCAGGGCTCTACACAGACACCGAGATCAGGGTTCCCATTGTGACTGGTGCTGCACAGACACCAAGGGTATCTCTACCCTGCCACTAAAAACTCCCAGCTGGCCCTTGCCAGCTGATTCAGGCTCACAGGGCTCAGGCGAAAGTGCTGTTTAATTGCACTGTAGATGTCTGGGCTTGGGCTAGAGCCAGGCTATAGAAGTGTCATTAACAGATAGTTAAGGGTTAATGCCTCTTTTACCTGTAAAGGGTCAAGAAGTTCACCTAGCCTAGCTGACACCTGACCAGAGAAACCAATGGGGGAACAAGATGTTTCAAAAGGAAGGAGGAAAGTTTTCCTTTGTTTAGAGTTTCAGTTTCAGCTGAAGTGAAAAAGATCAAGGAACCAGCCTCTTATCAGAGTAGCAAGTTTTAGAAAGGGATAAATAGGTTTATGTTTGTTTTCTTTGTAACTTGTCTTGGTACCATTAAGGGAATTATCAAATTTGGATATTCTTGTGTGTATTAAGATTTTTCCCCTGGGAACATTCTCTGTGTTTTGAATCTGTTGTCTGTGAGAGCAGCTGGTATGCTAATCTCTCCCAGAGGGTTTTCTTTTACCTTTCTTTTCTTTAATTAAAAGCCTTTTTCTTAATACCTGATTGATTTTTTTCCTTGTTCTTAGATTCAAGGGGGTTGGATCTGGATCCACCAGGAGTTGGTAGGAGAAAGGAGGGGGGATGGTTAATTTCTCCTTGTTTTAAGATCCAAGGGGTTTGGATCTGTGTTCACCAGGAAATTGGTGAAGTCTCTCAAGGCTACCTAGGGAAGAAAAGTAGTTCTTGAGGGGTGGTGGCAGTGATACCAAATCTAAGCTAGTAATTAAGCTTAGAAATGTCCATGCAGGTCCCTACATCTGTACCCTAAAGCTCAGAGTGGGGAAGGAACCTTGACATGGTGAGCAGCGGTGAGAGATTTCTTAGGAACCAAAAGCCAGATTTTTTTTTTGTTCCTTTGAGATGCTGGGGAAGCAGTGAAGGAGAGAGACCCTGAAAGCAAACAGATGATAGATTCTAACAGAGGGCTTTTTGTTAGAAGAGAAGCTCCAGCTGTGATCACTGGAGGGTCATTAACATATTGCCAAGACAAGTAACAAAACCTATTTTACTTGTTTTTTTTCTAAAGTGTCACATTACAGTAACCAAAAATTCCAAGCTGTTCCCCTCCCTCTCCCCCGCTCCCCTCAGATAGCTAAGGTAGACCAGGGGGAAAATGTCAGGCAAAGAAAAAAAAATACAACGGCAGCTAGAGTTAGCCAAACTCCAGGCTGAGGAGAGCCAAAAGGAACATGACAGACAGATAGCCAGGGCTGAGGCTGCCCACAAAAGAGCTATGGAGGAGAAACACAAAGAGATGGAGGCGAGAGAAAGGGGTGGAGGAGAGGGAAAGAGAGAGAAAGCATGAGCTGGAATTAGCAAGGGCTAAGCAGGATATACCAGCCAACCCTAACAACCCTTCTCCGGGTACTGTTTCCCATCCCAGAAAATTCCCCACCTATAAGGCAGGTGATGATACTGAGGCCTTCTTAGAAAATTTTGAAAGGGCCTCCCTTGGGTACAGCATCTCTACAGACCAGTACATGATGGAGCTGAGGTCACAGCTTAGTGGACCCTTAGCAGAGGTGGCGGCTGAAATGCCTAAGGAACGCATGAACGATTATAAACTTTTTCAAACCAAGGCCAGAATCAGAATGGGGCTAACACCTGAGCATGCCCGTCGGCGATTCCGAGCCCTAAGGTGGAAACCAGATGTGTCATTTCCCCGAACATGCCTACCACGTTGGAAAGAATTGGGATGCCTGGATATCAAGAGCAAGTGCTGAATCTGTGGAAGCTCTGTCCTTCCTAGTGCAAATGGAGCAGTTCTTAGAGGGTGTTTCTGAGGAAATAGAAAGGTACGTCCTAGATGGGACGCCCAAAACTGTAACTGAGGCGGGTGAGATTGGAACCAAATGGGTGGAAGTGGCAGAAAAGAGAAAAACTACTAGCAGTTGGAGCGAATATCAGAGAAGGCAAACCAAAACTAAACCCTATCACTGGTGGCAATCGAAGGCCCCACCTACAACCCAAGGAAAGCCCCAGACACCTTATTGTCCCACCTCACTAGTCTCCAGCAACCCACCTCGTCCCAGTGACCAGTCAGCTGGGCGATGTTTTAAATGTAATGAACTGTGGAAATATAAAGCCCCACTGCCCCAAGAACCCCAACCGATTACAGTTCATTACACCACAATCACACCAAAGTTCCCCAGGCCCAGCTGCCTCTCAAATACCCTCAGAGTGAGGGGAAACCTTGAGAGTGGGCGGAAAGAAGATTATCGCGTGGAGAGACACTGGGGCGCAAGTGTCAGCTATCCACCAATCCTTAGTGGATCCCCAATTCATCAACCCAGAGGCCCAAGTGACAATTCACCCATTCATGTCAAAATCTTTAAATTTGCCTACAGCTGAGTTGCCTATCCAGTACAAGGGCTGGTCAGGAATGTGGACTTTTGCAGTCTATGACAATTATCCCATCCCCATGCTATTGGGGGAAGACTTGGCCAACCATGTGAAGCTGGCCAAGAGGGTAGGAATGCTCACACGCAGCCAGGCCAAGCAAGCTTCCACACCCATCCCTGTTCCTGAGCCGTCCACCAGGGCCCCATCTGTGTTACCAAAGACCCAGACAGAGGTGGTGGAACCGGATCTTCTACCCATAAATACTTCAGCTGTAGTGAATCCAGTCCCAAAACCGGAACTGGCAAAACAACCAGCACCAGAACCGTTGCCAGCACTGACTCCAGCGCTTGCAAACCCATCTACAACTCCAACGCCAGAGGGCACCAGTGGGCCTGAACTGGCAGAAGCAGCAGACAACCCTACCCCAGAGGCTCAGCCAGAGCCTGAAATATCACATAGTGCACCAGCAGAGAGCGGTTCACAATCAGCTAAAACAGCCCCATCACCCACATCGCTTCCACAGGGTCCAAGCCCAAGTCCACAGTCTGAGGAGGAGCTTTTGTCTCCAGCATCAAGGGAACAGTTCCAGGCTGAGCAGGAAGCAGATGACAGCCTTCGGAAAGCTTGGATGGTGGCATGGAGCACCCCACAGCCTCTCAGCTCTTCTAACCAATCCCGATTTGTTGTAGAACAAGGACTTTTATACAAGAAGACTATTTCTGGTGGACGCCAGGAAGACTGGCGTCCTCAAAGACAGTTGGTAGTTCGAACTAAGTACCGCGTCAAGCTCTTAAGCTTAGCCCATGATCATCCCAGTGGCCATTCTGGGGTGAACAGAACCAAAGACAGGTTGGGGAAGTCCTTCCACTGCGAGGGAATGGGCAAGGACGTTGCTAATTATGTCCGGTCTTGTGAGGTGTGCCAACGAGTGGGAAAGCCCCAAGACCAGGTCAAAACCCCTCTCCAGCCACTCCCCATAATTGAGGTCCCATTTCAGCGAGTAGCTGTGGATATTCTGGGTACTTTCCCAAAGAAGACACCCAGAGGAAAGCAGTACATACTGACTTCCATGGATTTTGCTACCCGATGGCCGGAAGCAGTAGCTCTAAGCAACACCAGGGCTAAAACTGTGTGCCAGGCCTTAGCAGACATTTTTGCCAGGGTAGTTTGGCCCTCTGACATCCTTACCGATTTGGGAACTAATTTCCTGGCAGGGACCATGAAAAACCTGTGGGAAGCTCATGGGGTGAATCACTTGGTTGCCACTCCTTACCACCATCAAACCAATGGCCTGGTGGAGAGGTTTAATGGAACTTTGGGGGCCATGATAGGTAACTTTGTAAATGAACACTCCAATGATTGAGATCTAGTGTTGCAGCAGTTGCTTTTTGCCTACAGGGCTGTACCACATCCCAGTTTAGGGTTTTCACCATTTGAACTTGTGTATGGCCATTAGGTTAAGGGGCCATTACAGTTGGTGAAGCAGCAATGGGAGGGGTTATTGCCTTCTCCAGGAATTAACATTCTAGACTTTGTAAGTAACCTACAAAGAACCCTCCGACACTCTTGAGCCCTTGCTAAAGAAAACCTAAAGAATGCTCAGAAAGAGCAAAAGGCCTGGTATGATAAACATACCAGAGAGCGTCCTCTTCAAAGTAGGGGACCTGGTTATGGTCTTAAAGGCACTACAGACCCATAAGATGGAAGCGTCATGGGAAGGGCCATTCACGATCCAAGAGCACCTGGGAGCTGTTAACTATCTCATAGCATTCCCTACCTCAACCCTAAAGCCTAAAGTGTACCATGTTAATTCTCTAAAGCCCTTTTATTCCAGAGAATTAAAGGTTTGTCAGTTTACAGCCCAGGGAGGAGATGACACTGAGTGGCCTGAAGGTGTCTACTATGAAGGAAAAAGTGACGGTGGCGTGGAAGAGCTGAACCTCTCCACAACCCTGGGACATCTGCAGCAGCAACAGATCAAGGAGCTGTGCACTAGCTTCGCCCCAATGTTCTCAGCCACCCCAGGACGGACAGAACGAGCATACCACTCCGTTGATACAAGTAATGCTCACCCAATAAGAACCCAGCCCTACCGAGTGTCTCCTCATGCTCAAGCTGCTATAGATGAGAGATCCAAAACATGCTACAGATGGGTATAATCCGCCCCTCTGACAGTGCATGGGCATCTCCAGTGGTTCTAGTTCCCAAACCAGATGGGGAAATACGCTTTTGCGTGGACTACCGTAAGCTAAATGCTGTAACTTGTCCCAACAACTATTCAGTGCCACGCACCGATGAGTTATTGGAAAAATTGGGACGTGCCCAGTTCATCTCTACATTAGACTTAACCAAGGCGTACTGGGAAGTACCCCTAGATGAACCTGCCAAGGAAAGGTAAGCCTTCATCACCCATGCAAGGGTGTATGAAGTTAATGTGCTTCCTTTCGGACTGCAAAATGCACCCGCCACCTTCCAAAGACTTGTAGATGGTCTCCTAGCAGGATTGGGAGAATCTGCAGTTGCCTACCTTGATGATGTGGCCATTTTTTCCGATTCGTGGGCAGAACATCTGGAGCACCTGAAAAAAGTCTTTGAGCACATCAGATAGGCAGGACTAACTGTTAAGACTAAAAAGTGTCAAATAGGCCAAAACAGAGTGACTTACATGGGGCACCAGGTGGATCAAGGAACAGTAAATCCCCTATAGGCCAAGGTAGATGCTATCCAAAAATGGCCTGTCCCAAAATCAAAGAAACAGGTCCAATCCTTCTTAGGCTTGGCCAAATATTACGGGCGATTTGTACCACACTACAGCCAAATCGCTGCCCCACTGACAGACCTGAGCAGAAAAACACAGCCAAATGCAGTTCAGTGGACTGATGAGTGTCAGAAGGCCTTTAATGAGCTTAAGGCAACACTCATGTCTGACCCTGTGCTAAGGGCCTCAAACTTTGACAGACCATTCCTAGTAACCACGGATGCATCTGAGCATGGTGTAGGAGCAGTTTTAATGCAGGAAGGACTGGATCAAGAATTCCATCCTGTCGTGTTTCTCAGCAAGAAACTGTCTGAGAGGGAAAGCCACTGGTCAATCAGTGAAAAACAATGCTACGTCATTGTGTATGCCCTGGAAAAGTTACACCCATACGTTTGGGGATGGCGTTTCCAGCTACAAACCGACCATGTTGCGCTAAAGTGGCTTCATACTGCCAAGGGAAACAACAAAAAACTTCTTCGATGGAGTTTAACTCTCCAAGATTTTGATTTTAAAATTCAACACATTTCAGGAGCTTCTAACAAAGTAGTGGATGCACTCTCCTGTGAAAGTTTCCCAGAGTTAACTGGGTAAAATTGTCCTTAAAATGTCAAAAATCTTGTAGTTTACATAATTAGTAGTATACGTAAAGGTGCATGTGTTTTATTAATCTGTTTATTCTAAAGTTCTAGGAAGAAATCACCACCAGTGTGTGGTTCAATACTGTCTGAGACTTGGGGGGCGTGTCATAAACAGATAGTTAAGGGTTAATGCCTCTTTTACCTGTAAAGAGTTAAGAAGTTCACCTAGCCTAGCTGACACCTGACCAGAGAAACCAATGGGGGAACAAGATGTTTCAGAAGGAAGGAGGGAAGTTTTCCTTTGTTTAGAGTTTCAGTTTTAGCCGAAGTGAAAAAGATCAAGGAACCAGCCTCTTATCAGAGTAGTAAGTTTTAGAAAGAGCTAAATAGGTTTATGTTTATTTTCTTTGTAACTTGTTTTGGAATTAAGGGAATTATCAAATTTGAATATTCTTTTGTGTATTAAGATTTTTGCCCGGGGAACATCCTCTGTGTTTTGAATCTGTTGTCTGTGAGGGTAGCTGGTATGCTAATCTCTCCCAGAGGGTTTTCTTTTACCTTTCTTTTCTTTAATTAAAAGCCTTTTTCTTAATACCTGATTGATTTTTTTTCCTTGTTCTTAGATTCAAGGGGGTTGGATCTGGATCCACCAGGAGTTGGTGGGAGAAAGGAGGGTGGATGGTTAATTTCTCCTTGTTTTAGGATCCAAGGGGTTTGGATCTGTGTTCACCAGGAAATTGTCAAAGTCTCTGAGGGCTACCCGGGGAAGACAAGTAGTGCTTGGGGGTGGTGGCAGCGATACCAAATCTAAGCTAGTAATTAAGCTTAGAAGTGTCCATGCAGGTCCCCACATCTGTACCCTAAAGTTCAGAGTGGGGAAGGAACCTTGACAAGAACCCTGCGAGGTGGGAGGGTGCCAGAGCTTGGGCTGCAGCCCCAGCCGGAACATAGACACCACAATTAAACAGCCTCACAGCCTGAGCCGTGTGAGCCCAAGTCAGTGGGCACGGGCCAGCCGCCGGTGTCTGACAAGTTTGCATAGAGAATTTGGGGCAAAACTGGGAACTGAATCCAGATTGTTTGAATTCTTGCCTCTTCCCTTAACCCCAAGCCCAGCTTGTGTATGTACAGTGTTCTTTTGGTCTGTGTTTGCCTTGCATTGGCTTCCAAGGGAGGCTGTAGAATTTCCTTCATTGAAGGTCTTTAAGACCAGGTTAGAGATATGCCAGTCTGGGAATGTCTAGGGATACTTGATTCTGCCTCAGCATAGGAGGCTTGAGTAGACGACCTCTCAAGATCCCTTCCAGGCCTACATTGAAATAATTCTCTTTTGTGCTGTGTCCTGATCTATACTGAGCTGTTGTGCGTGGTGCCTTTTGGAACTATGATGCATCATGCTGTGTTGCATAGTTTTATGGTGCGTTGTTTTGCCTCAGCTTGTTTGGTGTCTGTGCTGCGTTGGTTTGAGTTGAACTCTTTTGCATTGTGTACTTTTGTCCTAGGATGTCATAGTTTGCATCGTGTTGCTTTCTTTTCCTTTTGTAATGTCATTTTATGCTGTGGAGTGTAGGCTGTGGTTTGTTTTTTTCCCCCTGAATTGCCTTACATTATGTTGTGGTGGGTTTTATTCTGTATGTTGTGTTTTTATATGTATATTTTGCATAGCATCCTAGAAAAGTAGGGCTAGATAAGACCTCAAGATGTCATCAAGTCCAGCTCTCTCTGCGGAGGCAGGACCAAGTATATGTAGATTATCTCTGACAGAGCTTTGTCCTACCTGTCCTTAAAAACTTCCAGGGAAAGAGACTCCACAGCCACCTTTATAAGACTATTCCAGAGCTGAACTACCTTAGCTCTGGTGACACCCACACAGATTTTAGTGGTGAGCAGCTCTGGAGAGAGAGGAGACCCCAGTGAGTGGGCAGCTGGGTAAAGAGACTAAAGTTGGGAGGAGAAACATTGACGTGTCCAAGGTCACCCAGGCTGTCTGTGACCGAGCTAGAAATAGGTTCTAGTGCCACCATACTGCTGTTTCTGAAGGTCTCTGCCACACTGTTTTAGGCACTTGTGCAAACCTTTAATGTAGACAGAATTTACACTAGTGCACTGTGATTGGTACTGGTGCACCATGTCCCAGTTTGAAGGTTTAAGGTGGTGGGGGAAGTGACCTTACAGAGGCTTGAGGCTGGCTGAACAGTGCAATTGGCAAGGGAGTGGCAGCAGTGAGTGCTGGAGTTATGAGCGAGGAGCACAACCCCACAGGACTGGACACTGACTTCTCCTGACCCTGGGGACACACCCCTAGCGAGGTGGTTTGTCCACGGATGCACAGGCTGTCTTGGCAGGGCAGCTCATTTGCAGTCCCTGAACACCTCTTCCTGCAGCCTAATACAGTGTGCTCTGGGGACCTTTCCAGGCTGCGGGTGACAGGGCTCTGGAGTTAACAGGGTCTGTTTCTGGCTCTGTCACGGACCTGTTTAGTGACCTTGGGGAAGTCACAGCCCCCCTCTCTGTAATATTGTCTTCAGTGACTTGAGAGCTGAGCACCAGCCTCAGGCAGATTGGTAAGAAGCAGGGCACAAACCCCAAACTGGGTGTGAGGTTTGTATGGAGATTCCACCAACCAAGAATCCAGTGTAAACGCTTCAGGCACTGTAACAGCATTAACATGGAATCACAGACAGTCCCTTTGGGTGATCCCATATATCTCACCAGGCAGGTGAGCTCACCTTTGTGACAGATGGTCCCTTACACCCCCAACATGCTATAAAAACTCCACTGCCCGTGTGAGCCACAATAACTGGTTTTCTGCATATAAAAGCCAGGGCTGGTGTTAGGAGGCAGCAAGCAGGGCAACTGCCTGAGGCCCCCACAAAGCTACGTTGATTAGGCTTTGGCTTCAGCCCTGGTGGTGGGGCTCTGGGCCCTGGACTTCAGCTCCATGCTCTGGGACTTTCTGCCCTGGGCCTTAGTGAGTCTAATGCCGGCCTTGCTTGGCAGGCCCCTGAAAACTGCTCACAGCCCCCCAGAGGGCCCCAGACCCCTGGTTGAGAACCACTGCCTTACCCCACAAATCACAGCAATGTTCAGATTACTGCCAGACCCAAAGGACTAGTCACTTCCTTAGGTCAACTGAATCTTAGATCTCCCAGCAAAGACAACACTTGTAGCCAGTCCTGTCATAACCTGTATTAAGATTTATTTGAAAGGAAACGAGAGTTATTTACAAAGTTAAAGCAGGTAATCCTATAGATGCAGATGATTTGCAGTCTTAGATTTCAAAGGTAATAGAAGCTTCTATAATAAGCAAGCTCTACATATTCTTTAGGACTAACTCCAGCTAAGCAGCTGGGGATCTCTTCCTTATGCCTAGAAACTTTGCCCCCCAGAGTCCAAGCAGCATACAGATAATCAGTTCCTTCAGTATGGGGTCTTTCATCCCCTTCCTGCCATGTACTCTGAGTGCGAAACTCAGGTAATGGGAAGTCGAGGGCACAACAACAGTCTTGTCTTCTTTAACGTCCCATAATAGTCTATCTGGTGTTGATGGACCTTTTCTGTCAGGTAGTGTCATAAACAGATAACTAAGGGTTAATGTCTCTTTCACCTGAATCACCTGACCAGAGGACCAATCAGGAAACAGGATTTTTTCAACTCTGGGTGGAGGGAGGGTTGTGTCTGTGTTCTTTATTTCTTCTGCCTGTATGCTGTCTCTCAGCTATGAGGGGATTTCTATTTCCTGCTCTCTAATCTTCTGTTTCCAAGTTGTGAGTACAGAGATCATGTATTTACATGTCTATAGTTGCTGGAGTGCTTTGAATTGTATTCTTTTTGAATAAGGCTGTTTATTCAATATTCTTTTAAGCAATTGACCCTGTATTTGTCACCTTAATACAGAGAGACCATTTGTATGTATTTTTCTTTCTTTTTTTTATATAAAGCTTTCTTTTTGAGACCTGTTGGAGTTTTTTCTTTACTGGGAAACTTCAGGGAAATTGAGTCTGTACTCACCAGGGAACTGGTGGGAGGAAGAAGTCAGAGGGAGATCTGTGTGTGTTAGATTTACTAATCTGATTTTGCATTCCCTCTGGGTGAAGAGGAGAGTGCTGTTGTTTCCAGGATTGGAATTACAGAGGGTGGACTCCCTCTGTTTAGACTCACAGAGCTTGTGTCTGTGTATCTCTCCAGGAGCACCTGGAGGGGGGAAGGGAAAAGATTTATTTCCCTTTGTTGTGAGACTCAAGGGTTTGGGTCTTGGGGTCCCCAGGGAAGGGTTTCGGGGGGACCAGAGTGCCCCAAAACACTCTAATTTTTTGGGTGGTGGCAGCAAGTACCAGGTCCAAGCTGGTAACTAAGCTTGGAGGTTTTCATGCTAAGCCCCATATTGTGGACGCTAAGGTCCAAATCTGGGACTAAGGTTTGACAGGTAGGGTTTAATGCATTTTGTTGCCAATCAGCACATCACATAGGTCAAGTCTCTCTCCTGTCTGGTGACTTACAGAGTCACGGAGGCTCACAATGCAACTAGTCAGATGTTAACCCAGGCAGCAACTCACAAGCATTCAATAAAGTCTAAACACATTCTTATGTTCACAGTCTCTATGAGGAATATCTACTCATTTGGACTCAAGGGGGAGCCACAGAAAGAAAAGATGTGCTGAGGCAAGAAGGCCCAGTCTCAGAGCCCCTGGGATCATGCTTCCCAAAAGCTAAAACTAGGCCCAGCCGATGAAAGGGGCACTCCCGGGAGAGACTGTATAAAGGCTGGCGCATCAAATAACTTAGTTAACCTGAGAGAGCTGCCTTGGGGACAATGACAGGGAGAATCCCCAGAGTGACTCCTTTGATTCTGCTCATCTCTGGCCTTTGGTTCGTAGAATCACAGAACTGGAAGGGACCTCGAGAGGTAGCTAGTCCAGTCCCCTGCCCTCAAGGCAGGACGAAGTATTATCTAGACCAGGAGTGGCCAAACTGAGCTGAGGAACCTGAATTTACCAATGTACATTGTGGAAGAATCACAGTAATACGACAGCAGCCCCCCATCAGCTCCCACCCCCTGGTCCCAGCACTTCCCACCCATGAGAAGCCACACTAATCAGCGCCACCCCCCCCCCCGCACCTCCCAATCAGCTGTTCATGCTATGCAAGACACTGGGGGTGGGAGGATGGAGCGAGGTCACTGCTGGCTAAGGGAAGGGGGCGGGAAGGGGTGGAGTGGGGGCAGGACCTGTAGCTGAGTAGTGAGCACAACCAGCACATTGGAAAGTTGGTGCCTGTAGCTCCAGCCCCGGAGTTGGTACCTATACAAGGAGCCGCATATTAAATTCTAAAGAGCCACATGTTGGCCACTCCTGATCTAGACCATCCCTGAGAGGTGTTTGTCCAGCCTGCTCTTAAAAATCCCCAATGATGGAGATTCCACAACCTCCCTAGGCAATTTATTCCAGTGCTTAACCACTCTGACAGTTAGGGAGTTTTTCCTAATGTCCAACCTAAACCTTCCTTGCAGCAATTTAAGCCCATTACTCCTTGTCCTGTCCGCAGAGGTTAAGAAGAACGATGTTCCTCCCTCCTCCTTGAAACAAACTTTTATGTACATGAAAGCTGGTCATATCTTCTCCAGATTAAACAAACACAATGTTTTCAATCTTCCCTCATAGGTCATGTTTTCTAGACCTTTAATCATTTTTGTTGCTCTTCTCTGGACTTTCTCCAATTTTTCCACATCTTTCCTGAAATGTGGGGTCCAGAACTGGACTCTCTAGTCCAGTTGAGGCCTAATTAGTGCGGAGTACAGCGGAATAATTACTTCTCATGTCTTGCTTACAATACTGCTGCTAATACATCTCAGAATTATACTTGCTTTTTTTGCAATAGTATAACACTCTTGACTCATATTTAGCTTGTGATCCACCATGACTCCCAGATCTGTTTCTGCAGTACTGCTTCCTAGGCCGTCATTTCCTGTCTTGTATGTGTGCAACTGATTGTTCCTTCCTAAGTGGAGTACTTTGGATTTCTCCTTATTGAATTTCATCCTATTTACTTCAAACCATTTTGTCCAGATGATTTTGAATTTTAATTCTATCCTCCAGAGCACTTGCAACCCATCCCAGCTTGGTATTGTTCACAAACTTGGTAAGTGTAACAGAGAGACTCTACTACTGGGAGTGTTTCACCATGTCTCAGAGGGTTACACCTTGGTGGGAGGGGGCTAGGCCTGTACTGGAATAAGGTCACTCTGTGCTTCACAGTGTGGCAGAACCTAGAATGTCCATTACCAGGGAAAAATGCTGGGGGCAATCGACTTGTGGAAAAGACAGAAACCCTGTCTGAATTCTCTCACATTGCCCTTCTCGCCCTGGCAGGCTACAGAATATCGTCCATGTTTCGCTCCAAATCATCCCCTCCTCCTAGGGGGAATAAAATGGCTGCAGTGGAGCTGGCTCAGGTAAGGGATTATCAGGGAGCTGGTGGTGGGTTCTGCTTGGAGGGAGAGGAGGAGTAAATGTATAGGAGGGTGGGAGCTGCTAGAGGTAGTGGGAGGCAGGAACTATCTGTGGTGCAGAACGGGGGGGAAAGGATGTGACAAACCTGCTGAGACTTGTATACTCTCAGATGTGATGGGTTGTCACCCTCGGGTGCAGTCTGGGGGGTTCTGGGAACCACTGTGCCCTCTAACCCTGAAGCTGGGCTGGCCCCTCTCACACGGCGCTGCTGGAGATTCAGCCAGCCTCTCCAGTCCCTTTCTTACCAACATGACGGCAGCTGGCGCTATGCATCCAACTAAACTACCTGAGTGCTTTACCTAAGCCACTGAAGGACAGATAGACGACAACAACCAATTTCCCAGCAATAAGTGATAGAAAACAGATCAAAGCAGATTACTTAACAAATAACCGAAAACTCAAACTAGGCCTAACATACTATCTGGATAGAATTTGAATTAGCAATTTCTCACTGTGACTGATGATAGAAGCAGTCTACCAAGTTTCCATACATAAGCTAGAAATCTCTTTACCCTGGAACCAACACTTCCCCCCAGTTCAGTCTTTGTTCCTGAGATTTTTCCAGGCATTTTCTTGTGTGCAGAATGAGGCCAAGAGATGATGTCACACCCCACCTTATGTAGCTTTTCCATATGGCAGGAACCCTTTGTTCCAAACTCAGTTCCCAGTCCAGGTTGTGGAAAAATACAGGTACCAAAATGGAGTTTAGTGTCACGTGGTCTGGTCACATGCCCTAGCAGGCGCTGCTGATTCATAGTAGCTATGACTCATAGGCTAGCTGAAAAATTCACAAGAGGGCTAAGGTCTTCCACGGTCCATTGTCTTTGTTGATGAGCCATCATCACTGTCTGGCTTCTTTGTTGTACCTGAAAGGCTCATTGTGGGTGTTACCCAGAGTAAGCACATTTGAAAGACAGATGCATAGTCAGTATCCTTAACTTCAGATGCAAACATGATACATGCACACAAATAGGACTATCATATTCAGCAAATCATAACTTTTCCAATGACACTGAACATGATGCGTCTTGCACAAAATGCATCATAATTATAACCAAATCATATTATAATCATACCACTATGCTGAATATGGGGTGTAGTGTGAGATAAGGCCTAATTTCAAGGCACCAGGTGTTGGGAATGGAACTTCCCCTCTTTGTGGAACAGGAAATAACCCTCTAGCCAGGACTGGGAATACTTCCCAGACTTCCAGTGCTGAAACCTGAACCTACTGACACTTCATTAGTTACCACCACCCCCAATCTTTGTGGCAACTGCAAACCTTATCAGTGATGATTTTATATTCTCTTCCAGGTCTTGATAAGAATGTTAAATCGCATAGGGCCAAGAACCAATCCTTGTGGGAACCCCCTAGAAAGAAATCTACTCAAGCATTGTTCCCCATTTACAATCATAGTTTTTAATCTATTTAATGTATGCTGTGTTTATTTTGTATCTTTCTAGTTTTCTAGTCAAAATGTTGTGTTGAGCCAAGTAATATACCTAAACTTCTGTAAGGCATATGACATCAATATTATTAGTTGCAACCAAACTTTTTATCTCATCCAATAAGGATATCCAGTTAGTTTGATTGGATCTGTTGTCTCTGAACCTTTGTTAATTGGTACTAATTATATTACCCTTCTTTAATTCTTTATTAATTAAATCCACATTCGCTGCTCCATTATCTTGCCCAGTATCGGACTAACATTCTTGTAATTAGCTGGGTCATCTCTTTTATACTTTTTAAATATTGGCACAGCATTAGCTTTATTCTAGTCTTCTGGAATTTCCCCATTGTTCCAAGTCTTAATTAAAATCAACATTAACAGTTCTCCACACTCCTCCACCATGTCTTTCAAAGCTCTTGGATACAAGTTATCTGGACCTGTGTCTTTAAACATGTCTAACTGTAATAGCTGCTGTTTAAACTCCTCGTGAGTTATTGTTGGGATGGAAAGACTGTTGTCGTCAACATCTTATATGATTACAATATCTCTTTTTCTCCAAATCCAGGAGAGAAATATTTATTGAACACTTTTACATCTTCATTATTTTGATAATTCTGCCATTTCCATCTAGTAATTTACCACTACCATTGTTAGGGATTAATTTTGTACTTAATATACTTTTAAAAAACTTCCTTCTTCTTTTCATTAATTGGTCATTGATTTCTAGTAGCTTCCCTTACCAATTTTCTACAGTTCTGACTTTCTAACTTTTATATTCTTTAATATTGACTTCCTCTTTCTTCCACTTATTTTATTTGGAGAGTGTTGGGATTCCTACCAGGGAGCCACCATCAGGGTCCAGAGACAGCCCCATCTCCTATATCAAGTCCTGGCTAGTAGGTATGCGATAAATGTGAAGACCCTGCCTCTGTCTGTCAGCTAGGAGAGACAAAGGTTTTCTCTTTCTACCCTCTGATGCCTCCTGGCTGCTTTAAGCAAGGTGGGGGTGGGACTCTGTTAACATGTGCCTCCCGGAGCTTCCATTTACCTGGTGTTGCTGTTCCATGAATAGTGGGGTTGTGAGTGGGGCAGCAGGTAGTGAGTGTTGGACTCTTGCTATTTCAGGAGCTGGTGACCTTTGAGGAGGTGGCTGTGTATTTCACCAGGGAAGAGGCGGCTCTGCTGGACCCCACTCAAAGAGCCCTCTATAGGGATGTCATGCAGGAGAACTACGAGACGGTGGTCTTGCTGGGTAAGGAGTCCTGTCTCCTGCGTTATTAAAAGCTGTGGAGTCTCTAAAGAACCTGAGTAGTAATAACTTTATACCTTTATTTGTCATCCAAGTTTTGACAAGTTTCCTTGCCCCCCTTTTTTTGCCTTATATCTCACGCACTAATATAATTTTGGACATGTGAAATTTTGGTGCCATCAGTCATTTTAAAATTGCATTGTATCCTTATTGGCTACATTAATAACTACATTAATAACTGTAGCTTTCATGCCGTTTCCTAATTTTAAGGGGAAAATACGCCACATGTAGAATTCTAAATTAAGTAAACAGGTGTATGACTCATGCATGGATTGTGTGACAATTAGATGAGCTTCCCTTTTGATAGGAGAGCGTATAGTGCAGGGGTAGGCAACCTATGGCACGGGTGCCGAAGGCAGCACGTGAGCTGATATTCAGTGGCACTCAAGCTGCCTGGGTCCTGGCCACCGGTCCGGAGGGCTCTGCATTTTATTTAATTTTAAATTAAGCTTCTTCAACATTTAAAAATCTTATTAACTTTCCATACAACAATAGTTTAGTCATGTATTACAGACTTATAGAAAGAGACCTTCTAAGAACATTTAAATGTATTACTGGCACATGAAACCTTAAATTAAAGAATGAATGAAGACTCGGCACACCACTTCTGAAAGATTGCCAACCCCTGGTATAATGTTTCCATTCAGGACCCCACCGGTGAAGGGAGAACAGAGATATGGGACGGGGGGAGTAGATAATTCTGGGGTGCCTAGATATGGGGAGGGTATGTGCAGGATTAGAGCTTAGAAGCAGCAGGGAGAGATGAGGTAGTGAGAGATTGTTACACTAATAAAATGATACCAGCAGGATCTTATAAGAGAGAGAAGGCAAATCGCCACGTTTATTGCAAATACAGGAGGATAGTACTGACAGCTGTTAAAAGCATTCACTCACACAAACATTCACACAGGTTCTGCAATGATCAGTTATAGTTACCAGCCTTCAGTTGCTAGTGCTAAGTCACTGGCCAGGTGCCCTGGACATGAGGTTGGAGCGGAGCCGAGCCGTTGTCAGATGTGCATCCGATATTCCTGGAGGGTGGTTGCAGAACCAAACTCAAAGATCACAGTCCCCTGGTTCCATTCTTACAGGTCTTTGGTTCAATGTAAGTCTATGGGAATTGCTCTGTCATGATTGAGAGAGCCATCAATCAGCTTGACCGGCGGATGGTACATTCATGATGGGCAAGTGTTATGCATATGTTATCTTTTATTTCTTTTTGATGCGCCCTGGGCAGATTCCGCCTTGCCCTCCGGGGGTCATCCGTTTTCCTGCGTAATCTTCAGCCAGCAGATAGGTGTGAATCTTTCTTGAGTTTGGCTGGTACTATTTCCTGATCGATCATTTACCTGTCACAGGCACTCACTTCCACTCACCCAGCATGCTCACATTTCAGTGTTCTTGCATTCCAGTGTAACACGTTTGAATTACATGTTATTCTGTTTTCTCTCCCCCTTTACATTGCTAAAGAACATGACTACAAGGTTTACATAGGCACAATCAAAATTCCAAGGGATGAAAGGTTTGTGGTAAAACAACACTGTTCCCCAAAGTCCTTATCATTCCCTGGTACAGACTTTGTCTTGTTTTTCTAGGCCTCAGATAATTAGTGTTTCTGTCCTTGGGTTAGTTACAGAAATTGCTATAACAATTTACAGCAAGGCTAAAAAGGCAGACACACATCCAATCATTTAACTACTTTCTATTCACACTTTCTACACATCTAACGTTAGTATATAATGTAATACATATCTATCCCAACAAGATGAAGAGGGAACACAAGAAGCTCTCAAGGTGCCAGGAGGTGGTGCTAGCTGAGAGTAATGGGAAGAAGTGGAGAGGAGCGTGAAGGAAGGACACCGAGGAAGTGGCTCAGTCTCAGATGTTGAAGCTACATGGCCTATCCTTGTGGAAGAGTGGGACCCCTTGGGGGTCTAATGCATTCAAGTGGCACCTCCCAAGGACTGTTTAAAAGCCAGGGCATTGCACAGATGCTATGCATCCATGACAGTATGCCAGAGGTTGAGCCTTCTGGGGAAAAGCTATAAAACAAGAAAAGAGTCTAAATGTGTATTTACCATCATCCCCTCATCAATCCTCATGGGAATCCCTGATCCGTTCCATAATGTATTAAAACCTTCATCTAAGGCTTACCTCTTGGTTATCAGGTCATGTCCATTTGTTAGAGGGTTTTCCCTTCACCCTTTCACTTCCCTGGTTTTTGTCATGCAGACAGCAAGCAGCAAAAGACCAGAAGTCCGAAGCACAGATAATGCAATGTTTATTGAGGTTATTTCCAAGCAAGCATATTCCACTACCCTAATTAACTTACACCTAGAAAAATTAATTATACAGCAGACAGAAACAATTAGAGAACCAGATTGATTAACAATGTAAAAGTGGCAAAGAATCCTGTGGCACCTTATAGACTAACTGACATTTTGGAGCATGAGCTTTCGTGGGTGAATACCCACTTCGTCAGATGCATGTAGTGGAAATTTCCAGGGGCAAGTATATATATGCAGGCAAGCTAGAGACAATGAGGTTAGTTCAATCAGGGAGGATGAGGCCCTGTTCTAGCAGTTGAGCTGTGAAAACCAAGGGAGGAGAAACTGGTTTTGTAGTTGGCAAGCCATTCACAGTCTTTGTTTAATCCTGAGCTGATGGTGTCAAATTTGCAGATGATCTGAAGCTCAGCAGTTTCTGTTTGAAGTCTGGACCTGAAGTTTTTTTGCTGCAGGATGGCCACCTTAAGGTCTGTTATAGTGTGGCCAGGGATTTGAAGTTTCTCCTACAGATATTTGTATATTGCCATTCCTAATATCTGATTTGTGTCCATTTATCCTTTTCCGTAGCGACTGTCCAGTTTGGCCGATGTACATAGCAGAGGGGCATTGCAGGCATACGATGGCATATATTACATTGGTGGACGTGCTGGTGAATGAACCGGTGATGGTATGGCTGATCTGGTTAGGTCCTGTGATGGTGTCGCTAGTGTACATATGTGGGCAGAGCTGGCATCGAGGTTTGTTGCATGGATTGGTTCCTGAGCTAGAGTTACTATGGTGTGGTGTGCAGTTACTGGTGAGAATATGTTTCAGGTTGTCAGGTTGCCTGTGGGCGAGGACTGGCCTGCCACCCAAGGCCTGTGAAAGTGTGGGATCATTGTCCAGGATGGGTTGTAGATCCCTGATGATGCGTTGGAGGGGTTTTAGCTGGGGACTGTATGTGATGGCCAGTGGAATCCTGTTGGTTTCTTTCTTGGGTTTGTCTTGCAGTAGGAGTCTTCTGGGTACACGTCTGGCTCTGTTGATCTGTTTCCTTATTTCCTCGTGCGGGTATTGTAGTTTTGAGAATGCTTGGTGGAGATTTTGGAGGTGTTGGTCTCTGTCTGAGGGGTTAGAGCAGATGCGATTGTACCTCAGTGCTTGGCTGTAGACAATGGATCGTGTGATGTGCCCGGGATGGAAGCTGGAGGCATGAAAGTAGGCATAGCGGTCGGTAGGTTTTCGGTATAGGGTGGTGGTAATGTGACCATCACTTATTTGCACCGCGGTGTCCAGGAAGTGGACCTCTCGTGTAGATTAGTCCAGGCCGAGGTTGATGGTGGGGTGGAAGCTGTTGAAATCGTGGTGGAAGATAAAGATAAAACAATACAGAAATGAGGGTTTCAGAACCACAACCACTGATAAGTGATTTCTTGCCAGACTGGGTGCTATCAGACTAAGTTTTCTTTAACCATCTTAAGATCTGTTTCGTTATCTGGTGGTGATGGGCACTATCAGGACAGGCTCGACTTCCTAACAGCCCAATAGCACCTTATTTCAGTGTGACTGGTTTGGGATGTGAGGATGTGACCCCTCACTTCCCAGCTTATGGCTGCCCCTGCTGCTTAGCCAAAGGCCTTAGCCTAAGAACAAGGGCTCAGACGAGCCTAGTGAGAGAAGGCCCATACACAGGCGGACCAAGATTTTGCTAGTTACAAGGGTATAAAGACAAAGTGATAAAAATACACCTAAGTTCTTGAAGTATAGGCTTTACTGGCAGGTCTGAATATCTCTATTCTAACAGTGGGTTCTACCCCTTCCCCCATTCTTTGTCTGTCTTGTCTATTTAGACTGTAAATTCTCTGTTTGCACTTTGCCTAGCACAATGGGAACTCACTGTTAGTTGGCCCTTAGACACTAAGGTAATGAATATGATTTATTATAATAACTGTCCTGCCACTTTGAGCCAAGGAAGATGGCCTTGGGATGCGTAGCCTAATTTGGGGTGTGTTAGTAATGTTGATTTATCAACTTGATTTATTTTGTTTTATAATTAATTTTAATTAATAATAATACTTAATCATTTATATTAATTAATATGGGTTTAGGCTCACCAGTTTGTTTGATCAGAAGATAAAAGTTCATGTTTCAAATCAGGTTCCACAGAATTTATAAAGGGACTTTCGGGGGTATGACAGCAAGCTCACACTGAGACAGAGATAGTCATAAAGACTTTTTATTAAAATCAATGAAATAGTAAGTAAATTGTAAAACAGTTAGTTACAAAGTTACAATTGTATTACTGTTGTTCAAGAGATACATATGATCATACAATATTATGTGCTGCAAACTTTGGTTAATATTCACACCCTGTTTTGATAAATTGGTGTTAGCCTCGCCTCTGGCGGTTCTGGTTTCACAGCTCTTGCAGAGGAAACTAATGCAAAGAGCTGTCAAAGCTACTTTAGAATTTACTTTTTAATTCAACTAAATAATCTAATACACAAACTAAGATAAAGTTTAGAGAGACCAAGCTTAGCCGAGTCTCTCTTCAATTTAAGTTTGAAAAGAAAGTAAGTGCGGCCTGTTACTAGTTAATAGCTGTTGTAGATGGATAGCATAATATGTAGTTGAAGATGAAGTGTAGTGAAGAAGAAGGAGGTCGAAGTGGGGGTGGGGGTACCATAATGAGGCAGGTTATAGAAATAAATGCCGGAAATCCTTCCTCTTATGCCCAAATTTCACTCTTCCCCCATAGAAATGTTAGGGTACGTTTACCCCATAGGCTAATATGTATATGCGTATGGATGACAGGTATCTGCGCACTTGTGGTGTACTTGTTAAGTCTGTGGGTACAAGTTCAAAAAATCCTCTATGCCATTCTTCACTGTCTATTGGTCTAGGTAAAGGGTCTTAGACCTAAGCGTAGGCACTTTATTTGGGTATAGGAAAAACAAGTTAAAAAGGTCATCTTTACTTTTCTGGGTAAAAGGGCACAGGATATAGATATGCTAACTTTGCTTAAGCTTAAAATGCAGGTTTTTGGCCTGTGGATTTCTTGCATTACAGCCAAATTTATTTTTAATATGAAGTAATAAACCTATCACAATACAGTACTTATAAGAAAAGATATATTTGTGCAGGCAAGCAGATTAATCCTGAGGGCTACAGATGTTACTGCTTAAAAATGAGATGGGGTTAAAACCATGGAATATTCTTTGACATGTATCCCACAAATTCCACTGACCTCCCTTTTTTTCTTTGCCTGCAGTAGGATTTCCAATTTCCAAACCTGATGTGATCTTGCAGCTGGAACGAGGGGAAGAACCATGGGTCCTGGACCTCCAGGGCTCAGAAAAAGAAGTGCTCCCAAGAGCTGCCTTCACAGGTGAGGAATTGGTTAAACAACTCAACAACTGTTTGGGAATGCAGGAAAGATTTGGTATGCCCTACAAAGACCCTATGAGCTCTTCAAGTTCAGGATTCTTCCCTGCAGATGTGGAATCATTATGGCAGATGTCACTCATGACTTCCCTCCTATTCTGACTGACAACTGTCAGCAGGTCCCTCCCCAGTCTCAGTTTTCCCTGTGTGTTATGGTGCAATGAGGACCCAGAACGGATCCTTCCACAGAGAAGAGAGGAAGGGGTTTGGGGAAAATAAGCTCCTGATAGATTTCATCTCTCCCACATATATTTTGGTTTATTCATCCCTTTTTCCATTCCTCTGTCTGAGATTTCCTTTCTTTCTGGTGCAGAGAGTGACCTATGTCTGGATTCTTTCTGTCTCCCATCCGGTGATGGGATGGTGAGTGAGAACGAGGAGGAGAAACCCCAGCAGGAAGATGCTGTGCAAGTAGAACCACGTGGAACATTATCAGGAAGATCCAAAGGGAATGTTTCCAGGAGTTGTGCACTCTCAGAAAACACAAAAGCCTGTGAGACTCAGCAGAGGCCAGAGGAAAACTACAGTAGCCACTCAGACCTTCTTACACGTGACAGAATCAACTTGGAAGAGAGACACTATGCCTGCCATGAGTGTGGGAAAAGCTTCAGTCGGAGCTCACACCTTCTCAGACATCAGAGAATCCATACAGGGGAGACACCCTACACATGCTCTGAGTGTGGGAAAAGGTTCAGTCAGAGCTCTGCCCTGAGTGCACACAGGAGAATCCACACAGGTGAGAAACCATATGGATGCACCGAGTGTGGGAAAAGCTTCAATCAGAGCTCAAACCTTATTGCACATAGAAGAATCCACACCTGTGAGAAACCATATGGATGCTCTGAGTGTGGGAAAAGCTTCAGTCAGAGCTCAGACCTTATCAGACATCAGAGAATCCATACTGGGGAGATGCCCTACACATGCTCTGAGTGTGGGAAAAGCTTCAGTCAGAGCTCACACCTTATCACACATCATAGAATCCACACAGGAGAGACGCCCTACACATGCTCTGAATGTGGGAAAAGCTTCAGTCAGAGCTCTGCCCTGAGTGCACACTGGAGAATCCACACAGGAGAGAAACTCTACACATGCTCTGAGTGTGGGAAAAGCTTCAAGCAGAGCCCAAGCCTTATTAGACATCACAAAATCCACCTGAGAGTGAACTCTTATAAATCACTTGACTAGAGCTGGCCAAAGATTTTTTGTTTTTTTTGTTTTTTTAATCACATTTGCTAATTCCCACATAGTGATTTTTGCACCATCTTCACCGTGGCGCCTCAGCTCCACCAGATCAGTTGCTTGCTTCTGCCTTTTGCACCTCACTGTTCTTTGGGGTCAGTCCTATGATCTTTTCTATCAACTCCTGTCCTTTTGAGTCATAGGAGTGTGTGTCCCTCCTGCCAGGAATGTTCATCAGGTCCAGGTGGGAGAGAGATTTGGTCCCAACAAGCTACACTGAGGCAAAAACTACCTGTGCCTTCCATCCACTAGGACTGTTCATGGTGTTAGTTGCTCAAGTTAGTGATCTTGGTGTAAAAAGACAATTAGAGTTGTAGTGCAGATGCAGCCCAGGTGCAGTGGTTGGCATTAGCTTTCCCCTTGACCTGACCTAACCTAACCTAAACTCCGTCACTTCCTAGTCTAAATAAACCCTGAGCATTACGGTTATACTGTTCCCCATTTCAAAGCAACTGTTAGTCATCCAGTTCTCCCTTGGGGAACAAATTGTTTCATTCCCAGTTGCTCTGATGTTGCTTCAGGTTGTGCTGGGGAGCAGATATTTTTTGCTACTATTTTCCTCACTTAAAATGTATTGAACTATAACAAAGAGCAGGAACAGGGCAGGGATAGGGAAAAATGTCATTTCACCTGCTGTAACAACAGACGTAGTTAGGGTAAGTCAAAGGGATTCCCTTATTCCCCATCACCATCCCAATCCCCCTGTTGTTTAATTGGTTAGGTCAATAATTTTTCTAAAGGGCTGGGAAGAGGATTCCCTAGTAAATGACTTGTAACTCAGCAAAATACCTATGCATTGGGCTCCCAAAGCAGTTGTGGCCCAGGCCCTGCAGGACGTTGCTCCTGAAAGTAGCTCCTTCCTAATCAACTGCATGTTGCCTATTATTTGGGAAATGCAATCCCTATCTAGGTAGAGATGGGGAAAATGTAAGTGACGTTTCTGTTCAGCTCACCCTGGGAGATGCTGCAAACGTGTAGAAAATGGAATCTGTGTTGAGTGTGATATAGTTGTAGATAGATACCTATTTTTAACAGAGACTTGACATTTGTTGTCTTACAGGGATGCTAAACCGCACTTGAATTTAGCCCCTAATTTAAATCTTTGGTACCAGATTAAAAAATCAAAGGGCATAGTAGTGGGAATTATACCTCACTGTCGCTACTGCTATGTTGTGTGGTTGGTGAAGAATTCTACGCCAGAGACTTGGAGTAATTTTATACTTAAGGTCAAAGATTTGATAAGGACTCAGGTAGAAATTGCAGGTACTTAGTGGTTGATTTTCACCTCAGAGATGGAAGCTATGGTGACCTGTGGCCCAGGTAAACTATTTTTCGAACCCTGCTCCCTAGTTAAGTGGCATTGATCACACTCCTAAAGGATGCCATGATTAAATTGGGAACAACTGTCTTTTACCATTTGTCTCCAAAGTTAGATGAAGCACAGAGAGAAACAGCTGATTCCTTCAGAGCCATTCCATGCCTATGGGTCCCAATCTGGCTGTCTTGTTGGAGAAAAAGCACTTCCATGCTGGGCAAATGATAGTAGCCAATGAGGGAATGTATCAGATTCCAAGTTCAGACTGCGGGATACATTAATGCGGAGTCCAGAGTCTGTGGTTTGGTCTCTTAATTTTGCTATTAAGTCTTATGCATTTGTATCACTTCTCCATCTCCTGCTACTCTAAAAGATTAGAAAGAGTGAAAATAGAGCACAGGTGGGTTTTTCTCATAATGCAACCTTCCCATGTAGTGTGAGACCCCTTCCATCCACGCTTACAGGAGAAGTCCCAGGGAGAAATGAACTCCCAGAAATGGAAGGCTCCTAGGTTATTGTAGAATGTGATTTTACACAAAGCTGATTGAGTGGAAATGGGAATTAAGAGAACTGCTCTATAGGTTTCTATTTTGTAATCTTTGAATAAGTTGTTACCAGTGACAATGAAATTAAACATGAATTAGTGTAACATAAGAGACTGATTATGTGATAACTTCCAATGTTCTGATATAATTCTGGTTTTCTTCTAGTTCTCTCCCTGCCCCCTCCTACTATGTAGGAAATGGTGGCTAATCCTGAAATTAAAACCTCACTCGAAAAGAGTTAGAATGGGGGAATACGTGAGAGAAATAGCATGTACAAGAATAGAGACCCAGGATAGACTGTAATTATTTCTATTTCAAATGGAATTTATTTTGATCAATTTTCAAATAAATCTTCTGTTAAGAGGAAAATTACTTGACAAGAGATGTAACCTTTTACCCAGTTAGAGGGTAACAGCCACAGAGTTCCCCAGGTCTCATTTGCAAAGCAAAGATGTCACATCAGGCAGGAGATGTCAAAATCTAAAATGGTGATTGATGTGTGATGGGAGCTTTTCTGGGTTGGTTTTTTGGTTTGGTTTGGTTTTTTTAATTTAATTCTTGTTTTGTTTTTGGAACCAGTTATTTTTATAGGCACTGAGACCCCTTTTCCTTTTGAGCACAGCTGTTTAACCCTCAGGCCTGGCTCTAAGAACAGGAGTACTTGTGGCACCTTAGAGACTAAGAAATTTTTATTTGAGCATAAGCTTTCATGGGCTACAGCCCACTTCTTCAGATGCATAGAATGGAATATATAGCAAGGAGAGATATATACATACAGAACATGAAAAGGTGGAAGTAGCGATATCAACTCTAAGAGGCTAATTAAGATGAGCTATAATTATCAGGAGAAAAAAACACACTTCTGTGGTGATAATCAAGATGGGCCATTGCAGACAGTTGACAAGAGGTGTGAGGATACTTAACATGGGGAAATAGATTCAGTCTGTATAATGACTCAGCCATTCCCAGTCTCTGTTCAAACCTAAATTAATGGTATCTAGTTTGCATATTAATTCAAGTTTAGTAGTTTCTCATTGGAGTCTGTTTTTGAAGCTTTCCTGTTGCAAAATTGCCACCTTTAAGTCTGTTACCGAGCGATAAGAGAGGCTGAAGTGTTCTCTTACTGGTTTTTGAATGTTATGATTCCTGATGTCAATTTTGTATCCATTTATTCTTTTGCGTAGAGGCTGTCCAGTTTGGCCAATGTACATGGCAGAGGGGCATTGTTGGCACATGATGGCATACTTCACAGTGGTAGATGTGCAGGTGAACGAGTCCCTGACAGCGTGGCTGATGTAATTAGGTCCTATGATGGTGTCACTTGAATAGATCTGTGGAAAGAATTGGCATTGGGCATTGTTGCAAGGATAGGTTCCTGGGTTAGTGTTTTTGTTGTGTGGTGTGTGGTTGCTGGTGAGTATTTGGTTCAGGTTGGGGGCTATCTGTAAGCGAGGACTAGTCTGTCTCCCATGATCTGAGGAAGCCTCCTCAGAACTGGCCTTGTGTTTCTTTCATGTTTGACATCTTTGGGGTTCACACGTCCAGACTACATGCGGTTCACAGCAACAGATACTTTGAGAAACCTGCTGGGTTAAGCAGGCCTTTTCCAAACTGACATTGGCCCAAAGTCTGCCTCAATTCAGATGGATTGAGAGACATCTATATCAAAGGAGTGGTTCACACCTGATTTGCCCAGAGATAGGATAAGTAGGAATCGACGACAATGAAGTTAAAGGTAAGGGTGAAAGACCCTCACCGTGCAGGTCAACAAGCTTGTTCTGTTCATTCCCATGGACGCATCTAGTGCTGGTCACTCTCAGGCAGCACACTGGGCAAGATGGACCATTGGTCTGACCCAGTGTGACAGTCTTGGGTTCTTAGTTAAGCCATCTACGGCCTTGTCTACACTGGCAAGTTTCTGCTCAGGAAAGCAGCTTTCTGTCGTGTAACTCCCAAGGTGTGTGCACTGCCAAGCCACCTAGTGTGCAGAAACTGCACAGTTGTAGGTCTTTAAAAAAAACAAAAAACAAAAAAACCCACCCCGACGAGAGTTGTACATCTTTCTGCGCTGGGGCTACAGCTCCACGGTGCCAGTGTAGACACCCTGGTGGATTACAGTGCTGTGATTGGCCTCCGGGAGGTGTCCCACAATGCCTGTTCTCATTTCTCTGGTTATTAGTTTGAACTCTACTGCACTGCCCTCAGGTGACCAACCGTGAACCCCATCCCTTAAATTACTTGTGAATTTTGAAAATTCCCTTCCTGTTTGCTCGGTGACGCATGCAGTGATCTAAGTGCATCTTTCGAGGTGACCACGCCTGCTTCATGCACTGGGTGATACCCTGCTTGGAGCAATGCTCAGCTGCTGAACCTCAACAGCATTTGGGGAGAGGAGCCTGTCCAGTCTCAGCTGTGCTCCAGCCATAGGAATTATGATACCTACAGACAGACTTCACTTTGCATGAGAGAAAGGGGCCATGGCCAGGACACTGCAGTGTAGGGTCAAAGTGAAGGAGCTGTGGAACGCCTACCACAAGGTGCGGGAGGCAAAACACCACTTTGGTGCTGCAGTCACAAGCTCCCATTTCTACAAAGAGCTGGACGTGGTAGTCCATGGTGACCCCACCTCCACTGGTAAGGTCACTGTGAGTACTTCAGTGGCTCATGTGCCGGTTAAGAGTGGACCGAGCCAGGAAGAGTAAATCTTGGACTATGACGTGAAGGTGGAGGAGGACTCAGAGGTCAGAGATGCACGCAGCCCGGCGTTTTTATCTGCTCCAGAGGAGGTTAGCCAGTCACAGGTGTCGAAGCTTGGCAAAGCGCAAACAGGAGAGGAGGCCCATGGTAAGTGGCTTTGATCTGGGGAATCAATGAAGCGAGTTGTTGGGGGCAGGAGGGTTGCAGAAAGCAGGCTTGTGTCTGTATGATGTGCGTACCACCACATGCCTAGTCTGAGCAGTGGAACAGGGTATTGATTGACTCCCTCACTTCATGGGAATCTGCCCCAGAGATCTCCATGAAACTCTCATGGAGATACTGGGCAATCCGCTGCTGCAGGATCTTTGGCAGAATTGCTTTGTTTCTTGCCCCATTAAGGGTAATTTTCCCGTGTCACCGAGTGGGCCAGGGGCAGAGACCATTGCTGCACACAGGTGAGCCACATAAGAGCCAGTGCAAACACCGCAGTTTTGGAGAAGACCCTCCCTTGATTCCCTGCTCACCCTCAGCAGCAAGATATCTTTCATAATGAAAACAGCCTGTGGAAAATATAGGCACACAAATGATGATATGCCCCCTCCCTGTCTCTCCCCAAGAGCCACATGCCTACTGTACAGTATGGTCCTGGACAGTAATTTCTCCTGCCCCTGCTTTTACCATTTTGGGGGTCTTGTGGCTCTTGTGTGCTTGGCTGGGGACAGCCAGTTAGTGACAGGTATGTGAACAGTGGCTGTGTTTAAATCACTGTATCAGTGGTCTGTGTGCTGCAAACACTGCTTCTGTAACATGTTGCATTTTGGCCTCACAGATACGACCTCGAGAGCCCAGCCTCCCTCTTTTTGTTATTGGCGGCTGAACGGCTGTTCAGAATTAGAAAGTGGCCACGAAGAACTAAAGAGAACTTTCTGCATGATGTCATTAGGCACTCCATGGCCAAAAGACAAGAACTGAAGGAGTGGTGGGACAGCGAGAAGTGGGACTGAAAGGAGAACGCGGTGCACCAGAATGAAGCCATGTAGTGGCTCTTAAACATTATGGAGCGCCAAGCAGACATGGTCCAGGTGCTACTAGCACTGCAAACCATGTGGCTCCGTGCCCATCCTCCCCTGCAGCTGCCGTCGCAAAACTCTCTCATATGCCCCCTCTGACACTGCCAATCACACTCTTATCAACCTCCTGGCTCCAGTCTATACCCACTGCATTCCACTCCTGCCCCATCACAGTGTCCTGCCCTGTGGTCTCCCAGTACGCACTGCACTCCACACCCGTCCCTCTGCAGTTTATTCCTGCTGAAGTACAGTACCTGCTGCACTGTACTCCAAAGGATAAGGTTGAAAATGATACCTGGACATACACAAATCTTCAACCATTCCAGGACCTCACCTCCTCATGGGACCCTCCCTTTCACCATCCCCCACGGTGCTGATGTGTTTTTCTTTTTTGTTTGTTTCTCTCTCCTCTGGCGGTTGCTTTTGCATAAAAGAATAGGTTTTTTTTTAAAGCAATCTTGATTCCATTAATTGAGCAGCAGGCAATTTTCTTAAGCTTTCGTAGTGCATTGTCTGCACCACTCACAATCACCTCCCAGCATTACAAGCACTACACTCCCAGGCATAGCAACAAATATTGTAGCTTTCAGCTTCAGATTGCTGCCGTAAGGCAACCCTGATCCTTATAGCCCTGCTGTGCACCCCTCTAATCGCCCAGGTCTGTGGCTGTTCAAATTCAGCATCCAGGTGCTGATCCTTAGTGGTCCAGCCCTGAGTGAAGCTTTCACCCTTCCCTTCACAAATGTTATGGAGTGTGCAGCACGTGGCTATAAGCATAGGAATATTGTCATCGGCCAGGTCCAGCCTTCCCTCTAGGCAGCGCTAGCCGGCCTTTAAATGGCTAAAAGCACACTCAACTGTCATTTTGCACTTGCTCAGCCTGGTGTTGAACCTCTCTTTGCTGCTGTCAAGGTGCCCCATGTATGGCTTCATAAGTCACAGCATTAAGGGGTAGGCAGGGTCTCCCAGGATCACAATGGGCATTTTGACTTCCCCTATGGTGATCTTCTGCTCTGGGAAGAAAGTCCCTGCTTGCAGCTTCCTGAACAGACCAGTGTTCTGAAAGGTGCATGCGTCATGCCCCTTTTTGGACCAGCCTGCATTAATGTCTGTAAAATGCTCATGTTGATCCACAAGTGCCTGGAGAACCATTGAAAAATACCCTCTGTGATTAATGTACTTGCTGGCTAGGCAGTCTGGTGCCAGAATTAGAATATATATGCGATCTATCACCCGACGCAGTTAGGGAAGCCCATTTGTGCAAACCCATCCACAAGGGCAACGACGTTGCCAGAATCAGGGTCTTTCACAGCAGGATGCAATTAATGCCCTGCACACTTTTGTCAAAGTGTCAGGATGAGCCCTGGGGCAGGGGAGAGCAGTGAGCACCTTTGCAGTGCCACACGGTGCTCTTTGACCCCCTGGAACTCAGGATTGGGGTCCCCCGGCAGCCATCCAAAGGCAGGCCAGGTTCCCCAGCACGAACAGCAGACACACAGAGAGACTGGCCACACACTGAGCAATGGTAGCCTAGACAGCACATAATGGAGGCTGGGTGGGGGGGGCTCAGCCTCCCCAAACCTTGTGTTGCCAAGGGGACAGTGAGGCCCGTAACTAGGGGCCCTGGCCAAATTAGGCCTCCTTGGAAAAGTCTCCCCCAGGGTGGCCCCAGGGCTGGAGGAGCTCCCACTCTCTGCTATGGCCCAGGGTCTGCAGCAGGGGCACAGAGCTTCTCTGGTCTTGGGGCCGCAGCAGGGCAGAGGTAAAGGAGTGATAGGGTGGGGCTAGTGGGGGAAGAGGTGGAACAGAGGTGATGTAGTGGATGGGGCCGTGGGTGGAAGGTGTGGCAGGGGGCGGAGCCACAGACAAGTGGGAGGAGGGTTTCGGTGCTGGGGCCCTCACGCTTGTTCTCCCTTTTCCTGGGCTTTGGGGTCCCTAGCCTCTGCTTAGCGAGTGGGTTCAGTGGTCCTCAAAACTTGGGGCATGACTCTTAGGGGGACACAGAGGAACATTCATGGGGGCACCTCAGGGCCTGAGCCAGCCCCCATGGAGAGAAGGGAGGGAGCAGCACTCAGCCCCACTCTGTCCCAGCTCTTCCCCAACCCCACTCTCAGCCTGGGCCCCTGGCTACCAGCCTGGCCTTGACCCCCTTACCTCTGTCCGCACCCCTCTCCCCAGCAAGCAACAGCCCCACTCCCAGCCCCGATTCTCGACCCTGGCTTCCGAGGGTCCACAGCCATGGATTAGAGGGCACAGTGTGAAATGTTTGGGGACCACTGGTTTAGGGTGACGTCCTCAATCACTTCTATGCAGTCCAATAAAAGCTATTCCTCACCCACCTACCCCTCCATCAGAACGGACTAGGTATGTTCTGCTGCCCTTCACTCATACAGGAAGGATAATAACATTTCAATCCACTCAATTCTAAAGTGATTTGTAACCCACCACCATCCCAAACTGGTTTTGGAGAAGCAGCCCCATTATGCTGCAGAGCTAGGCAGAGTAGAGGTGTCTAGGCAAACACGGTCTGTTCCTGAAATCTTTCCTCAGCTCCTCACTAAATGTGATGGGGGAGCTCATTCAGCCCCTCCTTACACTTAGTATTTAAAAACTCCATATTGTCCCTCTCTCTGTTGGTCTTAGATTTCTCCTCCTGTCTCTTTTCCAACAGTTCAGATGAGGTGGCTCAGTGGTTAAGGTGATGGACTGCTATTCCATTGTGCTTTGCATGTGTGCATTCAAATCCCATCCTCCTTGGATGCATTTAGCCTTCTCTCCTCCTTGACAAACAATCCTCTCCCTTCTTGGTACAATGACAGACCAAACCATGTTACTTCCTGCAAACAGAAACCTCAGAAACTCAGACCCCCTGCTCTAAATGAAATATGGCTAAACTCTAATTTTCTGAAAGAATTTTCCAGTTCTGTATTTCTTAGTTTTTATCTCAAAAGGGAACATCCTCATAATCTCTCCCCAAACACCCTGGGACCCCCCAAATTATTAAAATGCCCCCACCTCAGCAAGGCCACAACAGTGACCCACAGCTAGAGTGTCTAGGCCAAGCTGTTCTGAAGGAGGCAACTCAAAACATTTTCTTTCTGTGTCTCTTGGCAAGGTCTAACTGGGAAAACAAAATCCCCCAAATTGAAAATTTTCTGCTGAAACACCCTACTAGTCTGTTTGGGGACTTTGATTTGAATGTATTATTATCTTCTGATTTCCGAATTATTTCAGTTCAGTCTTTGTCCTCCAGCTGTGTTTCCAGGTGTTGAGTTGTGGGGGAGAGAGGCCAAATCATGATGTCTCTACCCCTCTTTCATAGTTTCTTCCAATTTCCTAGAAAGCTCCTTTGTTAGGATGTGAATCAAGCAGTGTCCATCCTCACCAGGCAGACTTTGTACAAACTATATCATCATTATATGAGAGTGGTGAATATGAGGCTTCCATGGTGCTGCTTTGAGCACAGTGTGCCACACCTGGGCTTACACTGCCATGGAGATGTACCCCTAGAGTCCATCTCTCCTGTGATAAAGATTGCAGCATGGTTGGCCTGAGTCATCTGACTTGGGCTCATGGAGCTAAAGTTGTGGGGCTAAAAACTGTGGTGCAGCTATTTGGGTTTACGCTGAAGCCTGGGTTCAGAAACCCTCACCCCTTGTGGGGGTCTCAGAGGTTGGGCTCAAGCCCATATGTCTGCACTGTAATTTTATAGTCTTGCAGCCCAAGCCTCATAAGCCTGAGTCAGCTGGCCAGGCTTTGAGATAGGTGCCCTGGGTGTTTTAATCACAGTGTAGACATAATGTTAGGCTACGTCTCCAGTGCAATGAAACACTCACAGCTGACCCATGTCATATTAATCAGGATCATGCAGCTTGGTCTAGAGTAAAGTTGCAGTGAACGTGTCTTGGCTCAGGCTCAGTACCCTGCTCTAGGAGCCCAGAAGGTTGGGAGGGAGTTTAGCGAGTGGAAATGGTAAAACCGCAGTGGAGTATTACCCTGGACTCAATGGCATTTCTCCATTGGTCTGTCTGCTTTGGGGCAGGGACAGAAACACGTCCTGCTGCTTTCATTATGTCAAAGTGCCGTTTAGGATTTTCATTCTCTCACACGGTGCACAAAGCAGGACTCAACCCTGGGTCTAAACTAAATGAGCTGCCCACATATTCTGGCAGTCACAATGAGGGATTTGGTGTGAGAGCTCAGATCCGCACCTGTCCCAGAGGGAAGGGGTTGTCTGTGAGGGGACTGGACCACTGACCTATCAGCTCTTAACACCCAAACTTTCAGTAACTCTGTTATCAGTACCTGTGAGTGTAATATAAACCATAAGAAAAACCACACTGGGCTAGACCAAAGGTCCAGCTAGCTCTGAATCTTGTCTTCTGATAGTAGCCAACACCAGGTGCCCCAAAAGCCACTCAGCAAAGCACTATGAGGAGTTGAATCCAGGATCCCCTATTTACTAGGCAGGTGCTTTAGCCAGCTAAGCCATGGTTCCTGCCTCAGCCTAAGAGATTGTGTCTGCCCACACCTGCCTGTCTGCCAACTCCCACAGGGGCCTGACAAGCTTTGCTCATGTTTGGATTCTGTAAAGCAGAGGAGCAGTTGAAGTTTTACTCCCAAGGTGTGAGTGTGATTCTTTGCACAGGTCTATGCTATGAAATTAGGTCAGTGTAACTACAACACTTAGGTGTCTAAAACATTTACTGCCCCTGAGCAATGCAGTTATATTAAACTAACCCCGGTGCAGATAGTGCTGTGTCAACAGGAGGGCTTTTCCCATCAACATCACTTGGGGAGATGCTTGGTTAGTGAAGACCCAGAGAATAGGTGGCCCATAACTCTTGCATTTGGGGAGGCTGGGCATGAGCGCTGGAAGCTCCCTAGAAGTGTGGGGGGCCATCAGTACCTAGACCGTGGCACTGCCCCACAACTCCACCCTCTTCACTTGTTCTCCTTCATCTCAGGCCCTACCTGTACTCCACCCTCACTCCCCTTTGGCCACTTCCCACCCCCGCTCTGCCGGTTTGGCTGAGGCCTGCTGGTCCACCTTTTGCTCGCTCCTTTCCTTCCCTGAGGCCTCCTCACCTGCTGCTTGTGCCTCTCTACCCTTGTGAAAGTCACTGGTAGCCCCCCTTAACAGCTTACAAGTGGCCAATAAGGAGAAGCAGAAGCCTCACGGACACAGTACCCTGAACTTTTGAACTGTTTCCCCTTATCAGTTTTGAGGCAGTTGAAGCTAGTTCTTATCTGGTTTTTGCTGAGCAGCCTGCAGAAATGCAGGGTTTGTTAACCAACAATCAAATGCTAGCATGACTGAAACCTGTGTGTGAGTGTGTATAAAAGATTCTTGATTTTTGTATTGAGTAGAGTTTTTTGTATCAAGGTACAAGGCTCTCCTTTTTTCTGCAAAATAAAGCATTTTCCTTATCCCTGTCAGGCTGTTATTGGCTCTCAGCTAGGCAGACCTGATATTTTGGTAACATCCTCTACCCCAAGGTCTGCCCACCACCCCCACCTCTCTGCCCCCTCTCCTGACCCCACCCTGCCCACCGCCCCATCTCTCTGACCCCCTCCCCTGAGACCCACCCTGCCAACTGCCCACACCTCTCTGCCCCTCCTCTGAGACCCATCGCTCACACCTCTCTGCCCCTCCCCTGAAACCCACCCTGCCCATCGCTCACACTTCTCTGCCCTCTCTCCTGAGCCCACCCTGCCCACTTCTCGCACCTCTCTCCCCCTCCCCAGAGACCCACTTGCCCACCACTCCCACCTCTCTTCCCCCTCCCCTGAGACCCACCCTGTCTACCTCTTTCTTCGGTCATCTGTTGTTATTCCGTGAAACATCAAGGATGGAATAAAAAGATGAGTTTACTCCAGGGTGAGGAAAGAAAGGAGCCACCAATCCCCTAGCAAAGCTCAGTTCCCCAGAGAAAACCTGCCCTCTGCTATCACAATCACTGATGTACTGGGGATATGACAGGAAAGGGACTGTCTGATTGATCAAGGCAGGAAATGGACAACAATCACAGCAACATCATTAAGCACAAACACACTCTCCTCATGCTCCAGCCAGAAGAGAAATGAGCAGGAATTCTTGCAGTTCAGCCATGGACACACTTACACAATGACAAAGCAGTGAGTGTGCTGTGGAAGGTGGTCTGAGGAAACAATTGGAAATGATCACTCAGTGAGAATAGAACTAGAGTGTAGTGAAAGACTTCTATCAAGCAAGTACTTAAGGTGATGGGCTAGAAATCCATTGGGGTCTTCCTGCACAGGTTCACATCCTGTTAACTGCAGGGGGAAGTTGTGGTTCTTTAGCTTCCACAGGGGGTCTTGTCTAAGGGTATGTCTACACTACGGGATTATTCCCATTTCGCAGAAACCAATTTTTGGAAACAGATTGTATAAAGTTGAGTGTACATGGCCACACTAAGCACATTAATTTGGCAGTGTGCGTCCATGTACCGAGGCTAGGATTGACTTCCAGAGCATTGCACTGTGAGTAGCTATCCCATAGCTATTCCATAGTTCCCGCAGTCTCCCCCGCCCATTGGAATTCTGAGTTGAGATCCCAATGCCTGATGGGGCCAAAAATTTGTCCCGAGTGGTTATGGGTAAATGTCATCAATCAATCCTCCCTCCGTGAAAGCAATGGCAGACAATCATTTTGTGCCTTTTTCCCTAGATTGCCCAGGCAGATGCCAGAGCACGGCAACCATGGAGCCTGTTCAACCTTTTTTCACTGTCACCTTACGTCTACTGGAAGTTGCTAACAGATGTGGTACTGGAGCGCTACACAGCAGCATCCCCTGGCCTTTGCAAGTTAGCAAAGACAGTTACCAGCCCTACTGTACCATCTGCTGCTTTGCAAGTTGATAATGATGGTTACCAGTCATACTGTACTGTCTGCTGCTGTCATGGGTGATCCTGGCCGGCCTCAGTGAGGCCAGTCGGAGGCTCTTGGGCAAAAATGGGAATGACTCCCCAGGTCATTCTCTTCTTTAAATTTTGTCTAATAGAGATTCAGTCCTGCCTAGAATATCAGGCAAGCCTACTAAAGAACCAGAGAGGCAAACAGCCAACACCAGAGAGGTGACCAGACAGCAAATGTGAAAAATCAGGACAGGGGTGGGGGGTAATAGGAGCCTATATAAGAAAAAGACCCAAAAATCGGGACTGTCCCTATAAAATCGGGACATCTGGTCATCGTAGGTCCGAGTCAGAGCCTCAGCCATCCCGCAGAAATGATGAGCTGCATGCCATTCTAGAGGATGCCCCTGCAACAACGCCACCCATTGCTTCTCTCCTCCTCCCCTACCCCTCCTGGGTTACCGTGGCAGTTATCCCCCCATTTGTGTGATGGAGCAATAAAGAATGCATGAATAAGAAACAACACTGACTTTATTGCCTCTGCAAGCAAAGATCAAAGGGGGGAGGGGAGGGCAGCCTCCAGCTGCCATGATATTCCAGGCAGGAGTGAATCTCCAGGAGACAAAGCTTCAAGAAGAGAATGACCAGAAGTCAGTCCCATTTTTGCCCAGGTGCCCCTAGCTGACCTCACCGAGGCCAGCCAGGAGCACCCACAGGACGATGATGGCGGATACCAGTCATACTGTACCGTCTGCGTCCACAAGGGAAAGGAAGGGAAGGTGATGCTGCTGTGTAGCGCAGCAGCACCACGTCTGCCAGCGGCATCCAGTAGATATACGGTGACATCTAAAAAAGACAAGAAATGATTTTTTTCCCTTTGCTTTCATGGGGGAGGGAAGGGGTGGCTGATGACATATACCCTGAACCACCCACAACAACGTTTTTAATCCTTCAGGCTTTGGGAGCTCAGCCACGAAGTCAAATGGTTTTCAGAGAGTGGGGTACTGAGTCGTCAGTCGCCCCTCCCTCCGTGAGTGTCCATTTGATTCTTTGGCTTTCTGGTACTCTTGTCTCAGCTCGTTAGTTTCATGCAGCACTGTGTTGAGTCCCTGTTGTGGCCTCTGTCCATCATAGCCTTGGAGATTTTTTCATTGCTTTGACATTTTGTCTATTGGAACAGAGTTCTGATAGAACAGATTCTTCTCCCCATACAGAGATCAGATTCAGTATCTCCCTTATGGTCCATGCTGGAGCTCTTTTTTGATTCTGGGATTGCATGGTCACCTATGCTGATTGGCGCTTCACGCTGGGCAAACAGGAAATGAAATTCAAATGTTTGTGGGGCTTTCCTGTCTGCCTGGCCAGTGCAGCCGAGTTCAGATTGCTGTCCAGAGTGGTCACAATGGTGCACTGTGGGATAATGCCCGGAGGCCAATACCGTCGAATTGCAGTCACACTAACCCTAATCCGAAATAGCAATACCGATTTCAGCGCTACTCCCCTCCCTCCTTTATATTGAAATAAAGAACTTCACTGTGTGGATGGGTGCAGCGTTAATTCAGTTTAACGCTGCTAAATGTGAAATAAACTCGTGGTGTAGACCAGGCCTTAGCAGTCCTAGCCACAGCCTGCTCCTCCATCTGGAGCCCTGAGGCCTTATTTGTGTTTTAGTTAAATATCAAATCCAGGAGCAAACACAGTTATACGAAGCAAAACGAAATCAAAAACAGAAATGTCACTGGAAAAACAAAAATAAAAAAGGGAAATGCAATTCCCATCACTGTATCTTATCTGGGCCATTCCTGTATCGAGAACACCCGCTAAGGTCCCTGTGTGCTTACAAGAAACCTGGAGGAACTCATACTACAGCCTGAATATGAAACTCAACTGCTCCCAGGTGCTGCAGTAAAACCCTTTCCCTGTTGTGACATTGCACTCCATAGGATTTTATGAAAATATGCTAATGAGTGTGAATATAAAGTAACTGGAATATGCTTCATGCAAAAGGTCTCTTGTAAGATATCATTACAAAGCTTATTATCTACTGTGTATGTTCATCCTATTTGTATGAACCTATCATTCTTGTATCTGAAACTAGAAATATGAACTATAACTCTGAGGTCCTGTTGTAATGATGTAAAGTGTGGGCCATTAATAGTGGTTTGGACTCTTGATGGCTCCCATTAACCAGGACAATTAACTATAGATGGCTCTGTCCTGCACCATCTGTGAGTAAGGCCAGGAAGAATGAAGGCTTGGGGTCTCACAGGACATGTGACCGTGTCCTCTGGTACAGGAATCCATCTTAAATCTGGGGCTTTTCCCCAAGAGAGAGACAAAAGATTCCTGCCTTGTACCAAAGCTGTATAAGGGGGTGGAACAGAACAAAGGTGGCTGCAATTATGAGAAATCCCCTAGCTACCACCTGAGCTGGAACAAAGACTATACCAGGTGAAAAGATTGGGCACAGTCTAGAAATAAATCTAGTCTGTGAAAGAAGATTATTGGAAGATCTGTGAGGATGAGATTTTATCTGTATTGAGTTTCATACTTTATTAGGCTTCAACTTGCATGTTTTTGTTTTATTTTACTCTATGGAGAATACAAACTCCACAGAGAAGGAAAAGTTAATGCCTTGGAAAAGTCTGTGTGTGTGTGTCTGTGCGTTAGATGGGTGGGAGGGTGTCTAGAAACCACTCTCTTATAGTTTCTTTTCTATGATTTCCTTTAGAAAATCTGAAGCAGGGAGCAAAATCGATTGCTTTCTCTGAGGCTTGAACTCAGGATCTTCCGATTGCTGATGTGCTGCCAGCTGCACTAAGAAGGCTTCGAAAAGCTTTTGGTGCAGTGCATATAGGACCCTCTTACAGCAGTGACTGGGGCAGGGAGGGAGCCAGGGATGTGCTGGAAGAAGCAGGGAGCTCTGGTGCCCACACACCTGTCCTGGCAGATTTCTCAGCAGCAAAGAAATCAATTTGCCCTGCCAATGAACAATCTACTGGAGCTAATGGCAGCACAGAGTGGATGTTTCCAAGTTATGCGCCTACCTCCACATTTTAGAACTTACTCTTCTTTTTCTAGTATGGCACTTTCCATGTGAATTAGGTAAAGCAAACTACACAGGTAAGAGAAACAAGTTGGGGAAGCTACATGGGTAACAGAAACCAGTGCTCCAGATAAGGCTTGAACTCATAATCCCAACAGACTTCCCCTCTACATTAACTAGTTGCACCCCTGCAGGTGCTTTTTTGACACCTTTGGGAAGCAGGCAGTTATCAGTCTCTGTGGTTCACATCTTTGCCTGGTAATTGAAAGACAGCTGCTTCAAACCTAACTCAAGATGTGGCTTTTCAGCTATGAGACTCCCATACATTTTAACAGGAAGAAAATCCTCTATTCTGGTTTAGCCCATTTGACTCTCCTTCTGCCTATCTTGTCCCCTCCCCCACCAGTCTCTTTCCTTCCCCACTGGGACCATGCAGAGAGGAGCCCCAGTCAGTCTGTGTCACAGAGAGTCTGTATCCCATAAAGGGAGGGAGAGGTCGCTCTAAAACATTGATAATGGGGAGGGGTCTGCATGGTTAGGGGAAGAAAGGATGGAGAACTAACAGTGGGGCCCCAGATTGGGGAGATCCCCTGCTGCCCCCCATCACCCAGCTGTGGGAAGAACTGTGGTAGTGGGGAGTCTCCACACACTGCCCCTGCCCAGAGTGCCAACTGTGGCAATGGGAGCTGTGGGGGTGGAGTCTGTGAGCAGCGGTACAGAGACACCCCTGGCCCTCCTGCTTAGGGGCTGCTGCCAGAGGGGTATGTGGGTTGTTTTTGAGAGATGCCCAAGGTAAATGCTGCACCCCTCACCCTCTCCTGCACCCCCACCTCCCTGCCCCAACCCAGACTCTACACCCACACCAAAACTCCCTCCAAGAGCCTGCCCCCCGCACATCCTCCTGCACCCCAACCCCCTGAGCCCAGACCCTGCACCCAAACTCTCTCCCACAGCCCAGTCCCTCTCCCTCCCACACCCAAACTCCCTCCCAGAGCCTTAGGGTATGGCTACACTTGCAGCTGTACAGCACTGGGAGTTAAACCTGTCTTCGTACAGCTGACCAGGGAAAGCGCTACAATCTGTCCACACTGACAGCTGCGCATACTGTCGTGATCACATTTGGAGCATCTGCAGTGGCATTGGGAGCGGTGCATTATGGGCAACTATCCTAGCTTTCAAGTGGCTGCAATGTGCTTTTCAAACAGGGAGGGGTGGAATGTGACAGGGAGCGTGGGGGGAGAGTGGATTTTTGGAGCGGACACTCTGTCAGCAGCTGCCTTGCAAGTTTCGACCCCCTCCCGCACCCCTCTCTCTCTCACTGCAAGCAAACAGCAGCTGTTTGTTTTTTCTCACAGACCAGATAAACAGCCCCTCGCTGAAACAGACCCCCCTCCCTCCCCCTCTCTTCTAGCAAATCACTAGATGTGGGCGTTCCAAAGGGAGACCCCTGCCTCTGCTCATTCACAGCACACAGGCGCTGTGTTTGGTTTTTTGATAAGTAGCTCCAGGAGCCCGGAGTTCGCAACAAAACAAAGAGTGGAACCTTCACTTAAAAGGAGTATGAGGTGTTTCGATTATGAGGTCAGTCACTGTGTACTAAGGTTACTCCTCATTTACACTGGCGCCCCAGTGCAGCAGGAGCAACAGCGCTATACTCTTTATTCCTCTTCTGGAGGTGGAGTACAAGCAGCGCTATAACCAGGGAGATGCAGCGCTATATGTGTCCTGCCAGTGTGGATGGGGAATGAGTTACAGCACTATAAAGCCACCAACAGCATTGTAATTCTCCAGTGTAGCCAATCCCTTAGACTTCTCTCCATTGGCACGTTCCTGCATACCTTGCTGAGTCACAAGGTGTATCTGCCTTCTCTCAATGGCTTGACTGTATAGCTGATAGTCCTTAATGGCCATCAAGCAGGCTAAGCAGAACTGACACCAACTTGTCTGGGGTGTTCCACGGAAGCATAGCACAAGTTTGAAATACGGGCAGCAAAGAGCCAATATTCATAACGTCAACTACAGTAATGATACATATCTAGAGATAGCATCATTATAATCAGCCAATCATAACCTCTCCATAGATCCCTTGCACGACAACCTTTCTACCATATTGGCTGCAAATATAGAACAGTGGTCACAACGGTGATGTATACAGTTACAGATTATGTCAATAACGTCACAGGAGGTGACGTGGCATCAGTGAGACTGATATTAGAATACCGCCTCCAGTTTTGGTGTCCTCATTTGAAAAAGATGTTGCGAAATTGGAGATGGGGAAACAAAGAGCCACAAAATGTTCTGAGGGCTGGAGAAAAATGCCTTCTAGTGAGCTATTGAAAGAGCTCAACCTGTTTAGCTTCTCAAAAGAAGATTGAAAGGTGATTTAATTGAAGTGTTGAAGTGCCTTAATGGAGAGCAAATATTGGGTATTAAAGTGCTCTTTAATCTAGCAGAGAAAGGCATAACAAGACCCAATGGCTGGAAGGTGAAAAGAGACAAATTCCTATTACAACTAAGGCACAAATATTCAACAGCGAGGATGATTCAGCACAGGAACAAGCTATCAAGGAAAGTGGTGGATTCTCCATCTCCTAGTGTCATTTAATGAAGACTAGATGCCTTTCTGGAATGTATTTGCCCAAAAGTAGCTATTGTGTCATTCAGGAAGCCTGTGATATGCAGGAGGTCAGATTAGATGCTCTAATGGTCTCTTCTGGCCATAAAGTCGACTAATTTCTGAAAAACTGAGTGTAGCACTGGGAACAGCATCTGATGTTTTCCTGTCTAGCCCACTTGCTTCCTAGAACAAACGCTCCTTGAGTGGGGTGATCCACAGGGAGTAGCTCAAACCTCCAAAGTTCCTGGGCAGGGGCAGGACATTAGCCCAGCAAGGGAGGGGTGTGGCAGTGATATCACAGAGGCCTTTTGCAGGACCTGAGACTATTGGTCAAAGGTGGTGGGGAGGTGGTGACCTCACAGAGAGATGCTGACATGAGCCAGGCAGGACAGAGGCGAGGGGCCAGGGAAACCTCAGAGACCCCTGTGGCTTTGCTTCAGCAAGTCTCCTTCTCTGGGTCTCTCTTTGAGGACTGAGTGAGTATTCGGGTTCACGTACGTGAGCGCCAGGAGGAACCTCTTTCGAGTTTTCTCCTTTCCTTTTAGTGATTTTACTAGAAAACGGCCATCCCTGTTTAGAAGGTAAGAGCCTCCTCGAGGTTTGAAACCAGTTCAGTCTGATCCATCCGGTGAGAGTTGACTTCTAGGCATGGAAAAGACGAGCTTAAGGAGACAGAATTTTATTCTGCACCTGGGATTTTGTTCCTTAGAATCACTGGGGACATTAGGGTTTGTCCTTTTTGTTTCACCTTTTCCTCCATCCATCCATCCATCTCTCCTTTCTCTTCTTCTCTTGCTTCTTTTGTCCTTTCTCCTCTTCCCGTCCCAACACCAGAAGGTGTGTGTGTGTTGTGGGGGAGTGCTCGGCAGCTCCCACTGTGAGAGGTCCATCCAAAACTGTGGGGTTGCAGTACTGCTCGGGCAGTGATCCCCACCAGTGACCTGGGCCATCCTTTGGGCTCTCTGGTGAGAACCCTCAGCCTCCCATCCTCAGTCTCTACCCTGATTAGCTCAGCAGGGGGTTATTGACAGGAAGGATACTCAGGTCTTTGTTCTCTTTTAAGACCAAGTAAATAAGTCATAACCAGTTATATGGTTAATGAATTTTGCTGCTTCTCTGCATTAATTGTCTCTGAGCAGTTCATGATTCTCTTTAACATTCCATTTCTCCTCAAATACTTGCTGAATAATTACTGCGCACAGTTGTTGGTCTGGAGCTGATCTGAGAGCACTTTATTCAGGTCATTCAATGTATGAAATTCAAGATCCGATGGTTAGTTTGAAAATCAGGGCTCTTGGATCCTATTCCCAACTCTGCCACTGACTGGCTGTCTGACCTAAGACAAGTCAATTCTCCTTTCTCAGCCTTAGCTTCTCCCTCTTTCAAATAGGGATAATAATGATCTGCTCCTACCTACCTCACAGTGCGTGGAGGCAGGGCCAGCTCTAGGTTTTTTGCCGCCCTAAGCAAAAAAAATTTTGGCTGCCCCCACCCGAGCCCTGGGCTCCCCCTGCACACACCCTTGTTACCTGTGCCCTGGGTTCTCCCCCCCCACACGCCCACCCCCTGCTACCGCAGCTCTGGGCTCTCCCCCACACACACCTCATGCTGCCCCAGCTCTGGGCTCCCCCCTTTCCACCACCCACACACCCTCTGCCACCCCAGCCCTGGGCTCTGCCCCCTCCAGCCGCACCCAGGCCTGGTACAAGGAACTTTCACACCCTAGGCAAAACTTCCACCTTGCACCCCACCCCCCAGCCTTGTGGCAGCTCCCCTCTCCCCCGTGCCCTGAGGTACCCCCCACCGAGGCAGCTCCCTCCCTCCCGGGGAGCCGTGTAGCACCTCCCCACCCCAGCTCACCTCTGCTCCATCTCCTCCCCCAGCATGCCACCCCCCCGTTCTAATTCTCCTCCTCTCCCAGGCTTGTGGCGCCAAACAGCTGATTGGCACTGCAAGCCTGGGAGGCGAGAGAAGTGGAGCAGCAACCGTGCGCTCAGGGAGGAACTGCTGTAAAAAAAAAATGGGTGCACCGCTTTTTGGTGCCCTCAAATCTTGGTGCCCTAGACAAACGCCTAGTTCACCTCAATGGTAGCACCGGCCCTGCCTGCACCGCCCTGCCGTCCCAGCCCTGGACTCTCCCGCACACACATCCTGTGCTGCCCCAGCTCTGGGCTCTCCCCTTCCTCACCAACAGTGCTCCCCCACCCACACACACCCTGCTACTCCAGCCTTGGGCTCTGCCCCCCTCCACCTGCACCCCCTGCCATGCCAGCCCTGGGATCCCGCCCACCTGAACCCTCCTTCTGCGCTAGCCCTGGGTCACTGGGTGGCAGGGAGGAGTCCCAAAGGAACAGGCCCACTGCGATGCAGAAAGAGAGTGATCCTGGGATCTCCCGTAAGGAAAACGTGGACAACCCCCTCCCAAGGGGGACATCCGGCATCAGGGCCAACCGACCAGCTCGGGGGGACCAATGGGACATGGGCTGCTATCACTGTGGCCAAAAAGGCCACATATTGACCCAGTGCCCCAGGTTCAGGTACAGACTAAGCAGACTGGACCCATGGAGGGTTAACTGGGAAGTGGCCCAGCTGGATGAGGGGCAGGTTTCCCAGGCAAGGGGGCTGGCAACTTATCAACTGTTCAGGAGGGAGGAGGGCGCCAAGCCAACACCTCCGCAGAGCTGGATGCTCCGGACATCAGGTTTTCTGTTTACAGGGTGGGTACAGGGCTGCCCCTGCGGAGCGAGTGCCTTGTCCCCCTGGAGGAGGATGAGAGGAAAGTCTATGGATACTGGGACACAGGCACTGAGGTAACGCTGACCCGGCCAGAGATGGCAGCTCCAGATTAGGTGATGCCCAACACCTATCAGGTCATCTGCGAGGGGCTTGGAACACTGACCTACAAGTTCCTAACTCCCAAACTTTCAGCAACTCTATTATCAGTGCCTGTGAGTGTAATTTAAACCATAAAAACAATCATACTGGGCTAGACCATACTCTGGACTTTGGGTCTGGAAAAGAGCTGGCACAATCCATAGACCAGGTTGTTATATAAAATGCACATGGATTTTAACCCTTCACATCCAGTAATGGCAAAGTTCTTGGTTCAGGTTTGTAGCAGTGATGGAATAAACTGCAGGTTCAAATCAAGTCTCTGGAGTCCATCCACAGCTGGGATGGGTCATTCAGTCCTTTGTATAGAGCTTCAGTTTGTAACAAAGTCCCTCCAGAGGTATGAAGCAGGGATGGAGATGAGGCATCAGCCTTTTCTTGTCTCTTGCCATGTGTCTTTGCTTTCTTTGTCCCAAGGACACTCTATCCAGCATGTGGCATAGAAAAAACTTAGAGTTCTGTCCATAGGCAGGTCCCTGCATACCTTGCTGAGTCACAAGGCGTATCTGCCTTCTCTCAATGGGTCGATTGTATAGCTGATGGTCCTTAATGGGCCATCAAGCAGGCTAGGCAGAACTGACACCAACTTGTCTGGGGTGTTCCACAGAAGCATAGCACATCTTTGAAATACGGACAGCACAGAACCAATATTCATAATATCAACTACAAAAATGATACACATCTAGAGAGAGCATAATTATAATCAGCCAATCAGAACCTCTCCATAGACCCCTTACACAACAACCTTTCTACAATATTGTCTGTAAATATAGAACAGTGGTTGCAACGGTGATCTATACAGTTACAGATTATGTCAATAACGTCACAGGAGATGTCACGGCATCAATGAGACTGATATTGGAATAGCCTCCAGTTTTGGTGTCCTCATTTGAAAAAGATGTTGCGAAATTGGAGATGGGGAAACAAAGAGCCACCAAATGTTCTGAGGGCTGGAGAAAAATGCCTTCTAGTGAGCTATTGAAAGAGCTCAACCTGTTTAGCTTCTCAAAAGAAGATTGAAAGGTGACTTCATTGAAGTGTTGAAGTGCCTTAATGGAGAAAAATACTGGGTATTAAAGAGCTCTTTAATCTAGCAGAGAAGGGCATAGCACGACCCAATGGCTGGAAGCTGTAAAGAGACAAATTCATATTACAACTAAGGCACAAATATTCAACAGCAAGGATTATTCACCACCGGAACAAGCTATGTGGAATGTGTTTTCTCCCAAAGTAGCTCTTGTGTCATAGAGGAGGCCTGTGATATGCAGGGGGTCAGATTAGATGCTCTTATGGTCTCTTCTGGCCATAAAGTCAACTAATTTCTGAAAAACTGAGTGTAGCATTGGGAGCAGCGTCTGATGTTTTCCTCCCTAGCTGGCTTGCTTCCTAGAACGAACGCTCCTGAGTGAGGTGATCCACAGGGAGTAGCTCAAACTTCCAAAGTGTCAGGCCTCCAGTTTTGAACAGGACCACATTCAAGGTGCCTGTCGCAAGAGTACACTTGAAATGGGGGGACAAGGAGGGCCCCAAGAAAGTGGAGGTGCACCCCATTTACCCACTGAGGTGTTGATGGGGGGGACATGGAGAACTGGCCAAGCAACCCCCAGGGTGCCCTGCTCATGACCCATAGCCCAAGCCTGCACGGGACACTGCACTCTGACCTAGGGAAGGGTACCTTGCCTGAGGAGCAGAACCCTACCCTGGTGGGGAGGGAATGCCCAGGGACACAGCTCAAGGAGGCTGCAGCTTCAGACCCAGCCGGTGAGTGAGAGCAGGTGTCCATCCCTGCCCCAGCTGCTAAGTTCCAGGCCGAGTTGCAGAAAAATCCCTCCTTGCAGAAGATAAGGGACCTGGCTGACCTCAGTGTGGTACATACCATGGGGAGAGATTGCCAGAAAAGGTTCCTGTGGAAAAAGGAGTACCTGTACTGGGAATGAGCTCCCCTAGGGAAAAAGGAGTCAGGAGGATCAGGAGGCAGCTGATGGTACCCTGGAAGTATCGCTACTAGCCTCTGTGCCAGGCCCATGACATCCCCCTCTCAGGGCACCAGGAAACCTGGCGTACCCAGCAAAGGCTGCTACGGAACTTTTTCTGGCCTGGGGTCTTTACTAATGTCTGGCAGTACTGCCCATCCTGTGACCCCTGCCAGAGGGTCAGGAAGGCCCAGGACAAGAGGAAAACGGCTGTAGGACCCTTACCCATTATAAAGAAGCCTTTCCAGAGGGTGGCCAAGCTCAAAAGGGGGGCTCTGAACCAACAGAGCTCGAATCACAGCCCTCCAGACTGGATCGCTGGGAAAGGACCCCATCTCTGTTTGAAGCCCAGGGGTATTGAGGTGGGGAAAGGGAACGGGCTGCATAAGCCTTTCCACATGCAAACTACGAGTGCCATCGAGCACCCCCGACCTAAAGGCAGGTGTGAAACTGGAAAGGCCTGGTATAATTCTCCCCCCACGAACAGGGCATCCATAGGAACGTCGGGGGGTTCAAACTTCCCCAGGTCACTGGCTAAAGTGACCTCACTCAGTTCGGTCTGAAAGGGGGGAGAGATGTGATGAAGTCTCCATGGCAACTAATGGCCAGGCCCTTCCCCCCTTTCAGGGGGATGCTAAAGGTGTTGGAGAGAGAGAGATCAGGTGACCTCCTGGCCAGGGAAAGAGACAAAGCCCAGAGAGGTGGGGCTGCAGGGGGTTTCGTAGTTCTGGAAGCTGGCTGGAAAATGGAGGGGAGCCTCGAGGAGGCTTAGGTCTCTCAACGGGGCTGTGGCCTCCCTGGGGGCCACAGATGAACCTAACTAAAGAGGGTCCTGTTGTGTCTACTGGCAAGACCTGTTTTGGACTGTGTTCCTGTTGTCTAAATAAACCTTGTTTTACTGGCTGGCTGAGAGTCACGTCTGACTGCAAAGTGGGGGTGCAGGACCCTGTGGCTTCCCCAGGACCCCGCTGGGCGGACTCACGGTGGGAAACACATGGAGGGGCAGAGGATGCTGAATGCTCCAAGGAGAGACCCAGGAGGTGAAGCCATGTGAGTTTCTTGCCCTGAAACAGTCTGCTCCAAGGTCCTGCCTGGCTTTGTGGGGAGCAGTTCCAGAGCATTGCCCAGGGACTCCGTGACAATCAGTATATTTGATTTGGGAGAAGTGAAGTAACAGCTACCCAAATGGAGCTTGAGCACTCCTGAATTTTGAGTTGTTCCAATCTGGAAGGCAGGTGCTAGATTCCCTTTCTGAATATTAGCTAAATTTGGAAAGGAAAAAGTCAATTTCTGCTTCCATGGCTCAGAAATGAAAATCCTCCTATGTGCTTGGTACTATATCTAAAGCTGCCCAGGTCCAGTAGAGCATCTCCTCCCTTACTTTTCATTTTAAATTCTAGTGGGATCCACGTACCTTCCTTGCTAGACTTCAGATAGGGAGGGGCACTGTCCACTTAGTCCACCCAATTCCTTCTTTGGGGGCTGCAAGGTGAGGTCACACCAGTATCCCTAATCCAGCCAAGGGATGTCTTCTGATGGGGATATCTGGGCCAAAGCCTTCTACTCCTTGGGCACACTTGTTCCCCACTCACAGTGCCACCCCCCTCTAGCAATGAGCTCTCCATTCACAGCATGCTGCAGCATGACGTCTCAGATACCATACTCCCTCCCCCTCCCTTTCTTGTTGATCGCAGCCAAGGGAATGCTGGGAAATGTAGTTCTTTCCCTACTCCGGGGCTGGCTCTATAGGCAGGGAGCTAACCAAGGAACTACAGCTCCCAAGGCCCCCTGTTGGTTCTCAGCTCCCAGGCTAGATCCCTGCCAGCGGGCTGCCCCAAGCACCTGCTTGCTTTGCTAGTGCCTAGAGTTGCCCCTGGGACTGACACATTTGTTTTCATCCTCTGAGTCAGGAAAACCACAAAAGCCTCTTCTTTTGAACAGGACAGGCAAAAATAAGGTGACACTAAATTATTCCAATTGCTAAAAGCAGGTTTAGGAAGTTGTGTATTTTTGAAAAGAAAAATCAATACTGATCCTTCTAACTAGCAGCATGAGATAAAAAAAGAACACAGACAAACCTTGTCAGTAAGGGCTAATATCCTAAATGGGAAATCAGCAGCAATTTGTAGCTGGGGGAGCATGCAGTCTGAATGTGTATAACCTGACCCCAGCCCCAACCCCCGCATAGCAGTAGGGCTTGGCACTCTCTCTGTGCATTGGTGTGGTGGCAGAGTGGTTAACTAAGCAGTGACAATCCAAGGAGGTTCCCTAAGTCAGTCTCACTCCTGAGGAGATTCTGCACCAAAAAAATTAAAATTCTGTGCACAATATTTCAAAATTCTGCAAATTTTATTTGTCAATAAATAAATGTGGAGGCTCCAACATGGCAGTGGGGAGCACAGGGTCCTGGATGCACGGAGGTGGGATATCACCCTGCAGCCCCCTCTCTCCTCCATGGAAACAGACTCAGTGGTGAGGCTGCATCTCTCTGCTGCGTACTCCAGGAGCCCCAAAAAGACTCCCCAGAACTGCTCATGACCACTCTTGTGGCTTCTTTTTGCTTCCCCATCAGAAAGCCTGAGCAGCTGGCCCTGGGCGATTTGAAAGGGCCCGAGGGCTCCTGCCACCACTACCAGCAGCACAGTCAGGCTAAAGAAGATTCCTGCCCACTCTTGTTCCGCAGAGTGCATCACTGCCAGAAGCATCTGGCATGTCCCTGCGGCCCCTGTAGGAGTGTGTCTCTTGCATGCTGCCCCCATCCCAAGCGCCAACTCTGCCATTGGAACTCTAGCAATGGGAGCTGCAGAAGCAGTACCTGTGGGCAGTGGTGCCAGGAGACCCACCATCCCCGGCCTCCTCCATGTAGGAGTTGTGCCAGAGGGGGGGTATGGGTCACTTTCAGGAGCTGCCTGAGATAAGGTGCCAAACCCCAACCCTCTGCTCCTGCCCAGAGCCTGCACCTCATGCACCCAAACTCCCTCCCAGAGCCTTAGGCAGAGGTCGGGGGGGAAAGGAGCAGGACTTGGACCAGCTGTTGCAGGCTGTGTGGCCGCATAAGGAAGAAGACAGGGGTTTGGAGGGGAAGAAATCTGTCCCCTGGGTTGAGACAGCTTGTCTTCAGGTGGTGACTCTATCCAGTCGTGGGTATAGTGTGGAGTGGAGGGACCTGGGACCACCTTACTCCACCAGGTCCTGACCCAGAGCCTTGAGGAACTAATACTCCTGTGTCCAGCCTTGATCGCTCACTGCAACAGTCCCGTTCCTTGGGTCACTTCCCACCCTTACTTCCAGTGTCGGTAATCTCCCGGCATCCAGCATCTCTTCTTGGCGATCTTTGGCAGTCGACTGGGTTTCTGCCAGGGCCTCAGCATGGCTGGACACTGCAGCCTCGGAGTCCTGTGGCTTCCTGGCAGGAGCCCACAACACAGGTTTGCTCTCCTCCTCAGTCTGCCCAGGCTGAGCTGAGCTGTTTCCTTTTATACTTCATCTTCAGTAGAGCATGCTTTTGAAGGGTGAGACCTCTTCAGCCCACACGGGGCAGTTAACCCTAGCAGTGCCAGTTCAAGGTTGATATACCTCAAAGACAGCATTTCCCAAGTTTTGGGATTAGCTAGAAGATCTCTTCAGGAGTAACCTCCTATAGGGACTGGGTCACAAATGCTTTGGGAACCAAATACTTGGGCATGTTGCCTAGTTCCAAGTCACTTGCTGTGGAATTCTATCCCTGGATCATCTGAGACAATACTGACTTAAACAATTGAACTACCCTGTGACCATGTGCACTTACCTCCATCAGTTGCACCATTTGGGGTCTGCCGCTGTTCACCTTTTCAGAGTGGATTTAAACACATGACTGTTCCTCTGATAATATGTCCAGCAGCTTGGAGTATTCTCTCCTGTTGACTGAACTGTATTTGAATTTTCTCCATGTCATCATGCAGGGATAGGGGAAAAAGCAAACCTAAAATAAAAAAAAAGATGGTAATTTGTCTGAAATTTCCCAATAAATCTGAGCTACATTGTGTCAAACAAAACTAAGATGCGGTTATATGACCAAAGAGCCTTCATGAAAGATAGAAAACCCATATCACAGAGAGATAGAAGACAAATTCCAGACTAGGTTACATCTGATGTCTCAGAATCAGGATGAGGAATTCTCCCATGATCCACTGAAACCTGCTTCACCCAGCACTGTCTCATAAGTTTTAGCACTTTCATAATGGGTGGAAAAAACAGCCAACCTTCCCAGAAGTGGCTTTGCCAATAGAGGGAAAAGGGGATTTGAACAGTGCTTGGGATCCATTTGAAATCCCCTTCCAAGTCTGTGACATTTTCATCTCCTGCCAGACTGACTCTGATTTAGGATCAAAGACGTTCAAGCACCGTTCCCAAGCACGGACAGCCAAGAACACGACTTCACTGGAGACTTTGGGAGTGAAGGACTATGAAGGGGTGAACTCTGCATGGCTCAGATACAAGATAACAGTTCTGGGGTGATGGGGAAGTAGGTAATCTCTCAGTCAGCCCACCTCCTTCCAGTGTCAGAGAACCTGAAATGATATTTCCCTGACGCTGCTCTCACTCTTTGTTATATTTAAATATTTTGTTGACTTTTTTCCCTTATTTAAAATATAGCTGCTGTTCTGCACAATCCAGGATAAAGTGAGAACTGGAAATGAGATAATGTGTCCTCAAAGAGGAACTTGACGACTTGAATAATAACTTTGCACTGGGAGGAGGAATATAAATGTCAATCTCCAGGTTTGTTTAGACAAGGAAATGTGATGGTGGTTAGGTCAGATCAGGAGGAAATATGCTAAATAAGCCCACCCACTATCCATGGTCCATGTCTTTAATGCAAGAATAGCTGCATTTTTACATCAGGAAAGCAAACTCAAGCTAGTTAACTCCATGGAAATCACAGTGACGAGGCCCAGGTAGATTTTACCTCTGTGTAGCTGGTTGAAGACACCCCCATCTTCCCCACTTGGGTTGATGGACATTCCTGGTAGAAAGGACACACACTCCAGTGACTCGCAGAACAATGGAGTTGATAGAAAGGACCACAGGATCCACCCCAAAGACGGGCAGGCTTCAAAAGTGGGCAACTCGTGTGGGAGCTGAGGGACTACAGTGTGCAAAAGATGCAAACAGCCTTAAAGATCACTACCTAGGAACTATGAAAAGAATTTAGAAAAAAAATCTTCTGACAGCTCTAGAGAAGGTTTTTATGGAGTTTATCTCCTTTACGGATTCTCTGATGATAAAGAAGGCCTGAGCTCTGAGAGAAGCTTTTCCCACACTCACAACATTCATAGGGTTTCTCTCCGGTGTGGACTCTTTGATGAGAGATAAGGGAGATGTCAGTGAAACTTTTCCCGCACTCACTGCATTCATAGGGTCTCTCTCCTGTGTTGATTCTCTCATGCATAATAAGGTTTGAGCTTCGGGTGAAACTTTTCCCACACTCAGAGCATGTGTAGGGTCGCTCTCCTGTGTGGATTCTGTGATGAGAGAGAAGGGCTGATCTCTGAGTGAAGCTTATCCCACACTCACAGCATTTGTAAAGTTGCTCTCTGGTGTGAATTCTCTGATGAGAGATAAGGGCTGAACGATGACTGAAGCTTTTCCAGCACTCCCTGCATTGATAGGGTCTCTTCCCGGTATGGATTCTCTGATGGGCAGAAAGGTCTGAGCTCTGAGTGAAGCTTTTCCCGCACTCACAGCATTTATAGGGTCTGTCTCCTCTGTGTATTTGCTGATGTCTAATAAGGGCTGAGGTATGATTAAAGCTTTTCCCACACTCACAGCATTCGTAGGGGCTCTCTTTCGTGTGGATTATCTCATGTCAAATAAGGGCTGAGTGGTAATGGAAGTTTTTCCCATGCTCATTGCATGTATTCTCTCTCTTTTCCCTGAGGATTTTCTCCTGGGATGTAGTTTCCTTGAGGTCCCTGTGAGTTCCCTGAAAATTAATGGGTTCATCCACTCTCTCCTCCGAGTGGTTTCCCTGCTCTCTCTCTCATCTGTAGTAACTTTCACCAGCTTTTCCCAGCTCATGGCACGTGGACACATTTCCTTTGGATGGAGATGAACCCGAACATTATCTTAGCAAGGAGAAATTGTGAGACTTTCTGCTGTACTGCTCTATTCCCAGAGCACTCTGTAACAGGGGAGGGGAGAGGGCTAGTACATGCGTCACTGGCTTGTTGGGGTGATGATGAAACAGGGCAGAGCAGAGGTGGCATTGTGAGGTTGGTGTGAACCTTAACTTTTCATTTCCCCTTCCAAGAACCGAGGGGACAGGAACCCTTACCCGGTGAGGTCACAGTCTCATAGTTCTCCTGCATGATGTCTCTCTAGAGGGCTCTCTGAGTGGGGTCCAGCAGAGCCCCCTCTTCCCTGGTGAAATACACAGCCACCTCCACAAAGGTCACCGGCCCCTGAAAGAGCAGGATTCCAACTCTCAGGACCTGCTGCCTCACTCACAACCCCACTGTTCATGGGGCAGAGGAGCCAATCAAATGGAAGCTCTGAGAGAGAAAAAGTGAGCAGGGTCCTATCCCCATACTGTTGAGGGCAGCCAGGGGGCATCACGGTGAGAGAACAAAGAGAGAGCCTCTTGTCTCTGCCAGCAGATCCATCACATACCTACTAGCCAGAGGCTGAAACAGCCCCATGGTAGGAATCTCAACACCCTCCCCACTGCCAGCAGCTGGATGTGAGGGGTTGGGACATCTTCCCTACACCTCCCTGGTGGGTGCCCCCTTTCCATGTCACACCAGGCTCTGGCTAGCAGGCTGAGGGTTCAGGAGTGGAAGTCTGGTCAGTTTTCCCAGCCCTGCTCAGGGGGTTGTTTTGTCTGTTTCCTATTTCACAAATTAAGGACTTTCTCCCCCAACACCCAAGAGTTTGTTCTGAGGATCTAGGCCCATGTTAAACAAGTCCCAGCAGGTTTTTTACACTCTGTCCCCCTCCCTTTCTTCACCCAGGGTATTCCCTACCCCCTCCAGACCTAACTCCTCAGAAGTTGCCAACTCTTCAGTATTTACTGCCCCTCCCCCTCCAGCAGGAAACAACCAGCAACCCCCTGTGAAAGTAGAATGAATTATATTGTGAAAATAGAAAGGATTAAAGAAATTCTGTCTGTACCTTTAAGCAAAACTGTTGGAATGCTGCAATCCAGGTGTCAGGAATACAGACATTAACATAGAACAATTGCACCATTTAAGGGCAATTGGTGAAGTATTACCCTTAGATCGATAAGAATTAATAAGGAAGTAGGATATGCATGCTGTGCCCCAGGTGAATTTTACTGTTTTGCTTTCTTTGTCCCTTTGTCTAATTCCCGCTCTTTTATCTGTATAAATAAGACTGTTTGGATCTTGCATGGCCACTCACATTATCTGGGTGTTATTGGCGAAGAGCAGCACTAATAAAACAGAGTGGTCTGACAAATTGTGAGTCCTGATTCTAACTTTGACAATTTGGAGGTTCCACTGAGATGGCAACCGTCTTCACTGGGGCTGTGTGATTCCTGACCGCTTTTGTAGGATGATCGTGGCAGCCAGCACCTGGGCATTTGGCCCGAGTGGTTCCCCACTAGAGCGGAAAGGCGCACAGTCACAGTGAGGTCTATGCCATTGAACCTGTTGGTTCCCACTCTGTTCTGGTAGGGATCCCAGGATCTGACATCAGGAATCTGGTCAGGTAATTATTTCTGTGTTTTGTCCGCACTGAGGACTGTTCTGTCTCTGTGTCTTTCCGTCCTCTTGTGGAGTGTTTGAGTCTGGGTGCCGTCTCCGTCTGGGGATAGGCCTACCAAGGGGTTCCTGTCCCCGCGGTTTGAGTGAGTGGAATCTGCACAATCGCAGCCGCACCGCACTTTGGGTAAAACCCCTGGTGTGAAAGCAAGGGCGGTTGAGGCAGTAGCCTGTGGGCTCCTTTTGTGTGTTGCACTGGGCATCGCTCTGACAAATCCGAATTTCTTTCTTGTGTGATTAGTGTGTGAAGTCCTCCTGTATTGGTAACCAGACGTCTAAGTCGGGACCGTTCCCTAAATGAACATCGGCTCATTTTATGTATTTACAATGGGTCCGGACTCCTGTAAAAAGGGTCCAGACTCCTGTAAATTTCTGGGAAAATGGTCTAGGCTAACTCAGGGGGTCCCAAAACTCAGTGGCCACTGTTAAAATCTTGGAACAAAGACTGAGTGGATGTCTTAAAGGACAAACTTGGTCAACCTAAAACTAAATTGGTTAAAGGAGAGGTTAATTGTTTCATGCAGTGGTGGCAAGAGGCAAATCATAGGTGGATAAAATCAAAACTCGCCTCTCTCAAATATTCAAATAATAAGTTAAAAGCTTTATTAAAAGCCTCCTCTTCCACCACCAGACTGAGTGCTCCCCTTTACCCCGTTCTCCAAACCCCGGATCGATCCAACCCCCTTCATACTCCCATCTCATTGTAAAAAGGACAAAAAGCCCCTTGTTCTCTTCCCCTTTGTTGTCTGCCTCAAAAACTGATTCTTTAGTGTTCCACTACCAATTCAGCAAGGAGGGTGGGGTCCTCAACTAGCCCCACCCTTCCTGGTCCCTTTCCTTGAACATTTCTTTCAAAATTGTGAAATGACCACAATATCACTCACAAACGGTTAAAAAAAAAAGCAGGATCAGGCCCAGACAAGCAGGCAAGCAACAGATAAACAAACTGAAAAACAGGTTGAAAGCCCTAAGGGAATAGTGTAAGGAGTAAGAAAAGCAGTAAGTGCAGGCATGAACCCCTGGAACAATACTTAAAATGGTGAAATCTGAGGTGATAAAGGTGTCATTTTGGGACATAAACAAGTGATTTAAGAAAAGAGAGTGAAAAGTTAACTCTACAGAGGCTGAAGAGAATTAAGCAGTTAAACTTTGTGGAAAATGTTAAAAAGGACCATATTAAAGAGAAAGAATTTTTGGTTTCTTTGCAGCCATTCTGAAGGGAAAATGGGCCCTTTTTCCAGAAGAATGCCTGTAAACAATCCATATATATATATATATATATATATATATATATATATATATATATATATATATATATATATATATATATAGCTATGTAAAAACAAAGCAGTGTAAAGAAATGTTAAGGAAAAGAAAATGTGTATGTATCTATTTGTCTGTGAAAATATGTAACGTTCTAAGAATCTAAACCAACACATCTGGTTTGTAAAACTCCTGTTTTCTAGGTGTGAGATAAATTTGTTTTGTTTTTGTTTTTAACGCCACTAAAAATTCATTTGACTCTTTAATTCAAAGTTGCAAAACTGACAGACCTTTTTGCAAGACACAGGTAATTAGTGCTGTTTGGCTTTGGGATTTAGCATTTAACCCTTAAGGAGTAACTTGATTCTTTACAAAAATTAAAATGTTTTTAAATAAAGACAAAGTCATGGCTGCAATAGGGCAGTCAAAATCAGGAGAATAGGGAGAGATTCTGGAGGCTTTTTGTTTGGTTGGGTTTTTTTTTTGTAACAATAGCAGATAAAAGCTGTAATGAAAGAATAAGAAATTAACAGTGACCCTCTGAAGCAACAGCAGAGGTGAGGTGCACAAAACAAAAAGAAGCAATGTTAAAAACACTGAGCCTTAAAATAGCTCTGTGTAATCAGACTGTCACTTCTATAAGCGTACATGAAAACTCTGTAAGAACAAAACAAACAGTTACACCTTATGTAAGAATTAATATGGCTAATGTTTTTTAAAAGTTATAGTATAGAAAGAATGTGCATTTTCCCTAGGACATGTGCAGTGTATATTGTAGAAAGGGGTAAAAAAAACCATGCAAATGAAATATGCTGCTGAATTAAAATCCTATTAGGGCTCCAAAAAGAGCCGCAATAGGCTGTGTTTTCTTTTTCAGATCCCTGTGTGTTAAGACAGAGTCTCTGAACTCTGCTGATGGCTTTGAATCCAAAAACCAAGCCTGTGTTGATGTAAATTATCTAACTGATGAAGAAAGGTGAGAACTGCCAGCACAAAAGAAGCTGCAAATAAAGAACATACCTGGTCAGCAAACAAATTGCCTACATAAAAGGCATGGTATAACAAGATACCTTTAATAGATTTGATGCTAATGTTATTGTTAATATTAAACATTAAAATAAATTTAATGTTAGTTAGTACCCCTGTAACAACTTATAGTGTGTATGATTTTTGGAAAAATCCTTTAAAGTAATATGGTAATGATGCTTCTCAGTTATTACCTGTGAATAAACTTAAAGCTTAACACAGCAGGAAAAACATTACAAACTTGGTCTGCTATATAAGAGGAAAAACTTGAGGTACACCACCTCATGAATTTAATAACTAAACAGTGGAATAATTTCCGCATAACCCTTAAAAAGTAGAAGCCATTAAAACCTGGCCTGCCTATAAAACAAATAACAACAACAACAAAAAAAAACCACAAGAAAATAAGGGGGTAATTCCTCTGTTTTGCCTGCAATCAGAAGGGTATTTGTAAAAGAAAGGACTCTTTTAAGTAATAATCAATGCCACCCCAAAAGGGGTAGAAAAATGTTATTTTTGTCTTTCAGATAATCCAAAGTACTGTATAATGGGCTATGTGTGTTAATTCTTGGGGAAAAGTGTTTAAAAAGTGTTAGCAACCCACCAGAAGACAAATGTAAATGTAATGTAAGTACTGTGTTTACCAATAATTACATTTACTATTTACCACAACAACAACAACAACAACAGAGTCTCAGCTTACTGTACGCACTGATTTAGCTGAGTTCTCTATCAAGCTTGGCATTGAATGGCAAACAGTTACCAATCATCTGTTAAAAGGTAAAAAGGTAACGTAGTTCATAAATAAATAAATGTGGAAAACTGGACCATTCATATTATACACACAAATGGGGATATGTTAAGAATTGCCACTACTGAAAAACATAACAGCTTACCATTGGTATAATATATTTTCTGGATGGCTTCCCACAACTACTGGCATACTAATGTTACTACCCCTAATTGTGTTTTTGGTTTTAAATTGTGTGTTTTTAATTGAAATGTTTAAAATGTGCTGGTGGATAAAACAAATGTGTGCAAAGCTAAAGCCACAGGCCCAAATCACCTCCCAGTATTTTCTATTACATGGACTAAATAAGAAGTGACACTGGCGATTAATAATCTTAGTGTCAAAAGGGGGATATGTAGGAGCAGGATTTTATAATATCCCATATGAATTAAAGTATAAATTGATTTCATCCTGCTAGCCACTTTTTTTAAATAGCAGAAAGAAATGACCCCCTGGGACTATAAGATTCTGTTTTCCCATATGCATTACAAATTGGGCCCTCTCTTAACTCTTTGTTTTAAGATTTAGTTAGTAAGAGACAGGGTTCTCTATTGTGTCTATGTTAAGTAAATTAGAGAAACATTAAAGGCCTGGGTCTCAATGTAAATTGTCTTGGTTATCAATTGTAAAACTTAGCAAGGTTTAATTTGCAATGCCTTTTTTTTTTGCTCAATATAAAGTCTAATTGTGTGAATGAGGAATGTATGCATCAGGAAAAGATAAAGTGTGAAGGCCATTGTTATAGCCAGAGTCAAGGAAGAAGTAGTAAAGAGACTTAAAGAACATCAAAGAATCATCAGGCACTGCTTACTACCCCGACGTCTGTTAAACTGTCTGGCATCTCAGAGTGGATACATGCTTCGCAGTGTAAGAATGCACTGCCTCCAGTGAACCAATCATCACCTCAGGACCACTCAGAGTCAATTTTGATTCCAGAAGAAGACGTAGAGGAACAGCCTGCAATACCTTACAATCTATGCTCTTGGAAGGGTTGCCGGAAGCAGACGACTACATAAAGCAAGGTCCAAGGAGAAGCAGTACTGAGCCTAGCGCCTGCTGCCTGGTGGACATAAAACTGTGACTGCAGTTCCCTCAGTTGAAGTTATCAGAACCAGAAGGGCCCTGCCTCCAACATGCACCTCTGGAGGTGCCTGTTCCTCGGCTGTTGGTGTCTTAAGGTCTAGGGAGTCCACAATGACAATTCTTTTATCCAGCAGCAAGTGTGGATAGCTCAGACCCTTAATATTTCTAAATGCTAGGTCTGCAGCCACATCCCAGCCCACTCTCAAACTGGTGTTCCTGTCCTGGCTACCCATTCAATTCCCCAGACCTCACTGGAGGACCTTGTCCGTTTAACAGAATATGGAACAGTAATGACACCTGGGAAGAGGCTATTGGCAGTTCCTTTATCCCACTTCGGGGAGTAAAACATCAGGCAAAAAGGCTCCTGAGGTTACAAGCAGTAGTTGAAATAATGGCAAATGAAACCGGAGAAAGTTTAAAAACTGGCCAAAGAAACAGGGGCGATCCGACAGGTGGCCCTCCAAAACCATCAGGCAGGGCAGGCTTTAGGCCTATTCGCCTAATTCCTAGGAATCAGGCCCCACGCCTCAGAGGGCCCCGCGCCTTAGACACTTTTTTTTTTTAACTTACCCTGGGTCCCTGGCTGTGATCTGCTCCGGGGTCTTCCGGATGGTCCTGCTCCCTTGAGCGAAGCACAGGCTGGAGCCCGGCAAGCCCTGCGACCCCGGCTGGAGCCTCAGCTGGAGTGCAGCAAGCCCCGCAGCCCCGCTCTCCTGGCTAGAGCCCCGGCCGGAGCGCAGCAAGCCCCTCGGCCCCGGTCTCCCGGCTGGAGCTCCGGCCGGAGAGCGGCAAGCCCCGCGGCCCTGCTCTCCTGGCTGGAGCCCTGGCTGGAGCGTGGCAAGCCCCGCGGCCCCGCTCTCCTGGCTGGAACCCCGGCCAGAGTGCAGCAAGCCCCGTGGCCCAGCTCTCCTGGGGCTCAGCCCCGAGGCCCTGCTCTCCTGGCCGGAGCCCCTGCCGGAGTGCAACAAGCCCTGTGGCCCCGCTCTTCTGGGGCTCAGCCCCGAGGCCCCGCTGTACTGGCTGGAGCCCCGGCCGGAGCGCAGCAAGCCCCATGGCCCCGCTCTCCTGGCTGGAGCCCCGGCCAGAGTGCAACAAGCCCAGTGGCCCCGCTCTCCTGGGGCTCAGCCCCGAGGCCCCGCTCTCCTGGCTGGAGCCCCGGCCGGAGTGCAACAAGCCCCGTGGCCCCGCTCTCCTGGCCGGAGCCCCGGCCGGAGTGCGACAAGCCCCGTGGCCCCGCTCTTCTGGGGCTCAGCCCCGAGGCCCCGCTGTACTGGCTGGAGCCCCGGCCGGAGCGCAGCAAGCCCCATGGCCCCGCTCTCCTGGCTGGAGCCCCGGCCAGAGTGCAACAAGCCCAGTGGCCCCGCTCTCCTGGGGCTCAGCCCCGAGGCCCCGCTCTCCTGGCTGGAGCCCCGGCCGGAGTGCAACAAGCCCCGTGGCCCCGCTCTCCTGGCCGGAGCCCCGGCCGGAGTGCGACAAGCCCCGTGGCCCCGCTCTTCTGGGGCTCAGCCCCGAGGCCCCGCTGTACTGGCTGGAGCCCAGGCCGGAGTGCGACAAGCCCCATGGCCCCGTTCTCCTGGAGCTCAGCCCCAAGGCCCCGCTCTCCTGGCTGGAGCCCCAGCCAGAGTGCGAGAAGCCCCGTGGCCCCGCTCTTCTGGGGCTCAGCCCCGAGGCCCTGCTCTACTGGCTGGAGCCCCGGCCGGAGCGCGACAAGCCCTGTGCCCCGCTCTCCTGGCTGGAGCCCTGGCCGGAGCGCTACAAGCCCTGTGGCCCTGCTATCTCGGCTGGAGCTCCGGGCCTTTAAATAGCCTCCAGAGCCCTAGGGTAGGGAGGGGCTCTGGGGGCTATTTAAAGGGCCAGGGCTCCAGCTGCCTCTGCCACCTCGGTCCTTTAAATAGCAGCCAGAGCCTCACCACCCCCATGCATTCCCCAGGGTTCCCGCAGCTATTTAAAAGGTCCAGGGCGGGGTAGAAGCTGGGGAGCCTTGGGCCCTTTAAATAGCCCCCAAAGCCCTGGGATAGCAAGGAGCTTGGGGCTATTTAAAGGGCTGGGGCTCCAACTGCCTCTGCTGCACCCCCTGCCCTGCCCACACCAGCCCCACTCCCCCTGCCTACAGCCAGCTCTGCACCCTGTGCCCACAGCCAGTCCCTGTCAAACTCCCTGCCGTGTCTCCAGTCAACCCCTGCCACACACCCCTGTGGCCCTGCCCAAAGCCAGCCAGCCCCACACACACTGCTGCCCGCACCAGCCCTGCATACCCGCCCTGTCTCCAGCCAACCCCTGCTGCACCCCACTGCCTGAAGCCAGCCAGTCTCACACTCCTCTGTCTCCAGCCCTGCCAACCCCTGCTGCATTCCCCTGCGGCCCTGCCTGAAGCCAGCCTGCCCCACACACCCCCTATCTCCAACCAGCCCCGCACCTTTTGCCCTGCCTGCAGCCAGACCCTACCTCCAGTCAGCCCCTCCCCTGCCTCCAGCCAGCCCCATGTTCACTTGTGCCCTGCAGATCCCAGGGCAGTAACTCTGCACACCTGCCTCATTGAGGGGGGCAGGGAGCAGCTGGGACCCACACATGTGAAACGGCAGTCATTAATAACCAATCAACAGCATATATGATGCAATGTACATAATATATAATTTTATTATTTATATAGTTATGGAAAGTAAATAACACATGAAAGAAATGAAAGGCTTTTTTTTCCACTTTTTTTTTTAAGTCATCCCTGCCAGGGCCCCGCCGAAAATGTTTTAATTGGGCCCCACACTTCCTAAAGCCGGCCCTGCCATCAGGCATTAGACATAGTGCTGGCGGCCAAAGGAGGGACCTGTGCTCTCATTGGAAAAGAATGATGTGTGTTTATACCTGACAATACCAATGAGGTAATAGATCGCGCTAGCCACTTAGAACAAATCGCATATCTTCCCCATGAAGAGCCGAGTTCTTTATGGAAGTGGCTAAGTAACCTGTTCAATTTCTCTGGCATAGGAAACTGGTTGTTTCAGGGAGCCCTAACTATCTTGTTTGGAATCTTAGTGATTTCTGTATGCTTTCAGTTAATTTCCTGTTGTATCCAGAATTGTGTCACCCAGATGACTGCCCCAAAAGAGAGTGCTAATATGACGATTTTGAATATCACTGATGAACAAAGAGATAAGGAAAGGTTAATTTGTGGAACCCAGTACTTGTTGGTCATGGCGTGCACTTGACCAAAAGGAGGGATTGTGAAAGTAGAATGAATTATATTGTGAAAATAGAAAGGATTAAAGAAATGCTGTCTGTACCTTTAAGCAAAACTGTTGGAATGCTGCAATTCAGGTGTCAGGATTACAGACATTAACATAGAACAATTGCACCATTTCAGGGCAATTGGTGAAGTATTACCCTTAGATCAATAAGAGTTAGTAAGGAAGTAGGATATGCATGCTGTGCCCCAGGTGAATTTTACTGTTTTGCTTTCTTTGTCCCTTTGTCTAATTCCCGCTCTTTTATCTGTATAAATAAGACTGTTTGGATCTTGCATGGCCACTCACATTATCTGGGTGTTATTGGCAGAGAGCTGCGCTAATAAAACAGTGGTCTGACAAATTGTGAGTCCTGATTCTAACTTTGACACCCCCAATAATCCCTACCTGATCTGACCCAACTGCAGCCTTTTCTCTTCCCTGTCCCAGGAAAGGTTGGGATGAGGTGGAGTGAGACGTGGACTTCATTCTGCAGCCTGGCAGGGTGGAAGGGCAGTAGTGGAGGTTTCAGAACAGGATTTAGTTCATTTCACATCACAGTTCCCTCAGGCTCTTTTCCTGCTGACAGAGATTGTAGATTCTGCCATGCTGGGAACATGCTCAGTCCCCATAATACAACACAGACCTTGTCCCTGTCCTCCAGCCTCCCCTAACTAGGACTAAACCCACCAAGACATTTTCAAACCCTCCCAGCAACAGAGTGTGAACCAAACCCAGGAAAAGACCAGAACCAAAGGAGCCCTTTTGGGGGGATTCCCCCAGACACTGCCCTCAGGGCAGCACACTCCTGCAGCAGGGGGAACAGGGAGAGTCAGAGGCTGGTTTTTTCTCTCTCTGCTCCTCAGCTTGTTCACAGGAAAGTGACCCTGTGCAGGGATGCTGCAGTTAGTGTGTGTGTGGGGGGAGAGGGGAGGTGTTCAGAGATCTTAAAATCTGCCCCTGCCCCCTCTAATTTGTCCTGACACCCTCTTCGATCTCTTCCTCCTCTTTTCTACTCCTGGTTGGGAAACATGGTCACCATCCCATTTTTGGGGGCTCTCTCCATGGCTGTCCCGCTCCACCCATGTGGGGAAGGGGGCACCACTCAGGGAGACCTGCTTTGCCCACACACGTTACTGGGCACAGCAGAGAGCCGGTGGGAGTGGGTCAGACTCGCTGATGGAAGGATCCTTCTGGCCTGAGTGATGCAGCAGCTCTGGGCTCCCGGATACCCGGGGGGCAGTGATGGGGTGGGGGCGCTGTGCAGAGTCAGGGACCCGCCCAGCCCCAAGGGCTCAGTCACCTGGAGTCTCAGCTCAGGAGTTGCCCTCAGCAGAGTCCGGGGCGGTTTCTAGCTGGAGAAGCCCCTCCCGCCGGGCCCGAAGGGGTTAATGCCGGGCTCCCCCCCCCGCACAGACCCCGCTGGGGAAGCAGCAGCTGCTCAGCTCCCAGTTCTTTGTTCTCCAGGCTCCTGCCTCCTTCCGCCCGGCGCCCCAAGTTTCTCCAGCCCCTTCCTGTGCCTGCAACCCCCGGCTACTCCTGACTCCTTCCTCCCGCCCCCAACTGCTCCAGTCCCTTCCTCTGCCCTGCACCCCGTGGGCTGCAGCGCTCACCGGGGCTGTCTGCAGCGGCTGGAATCCAGCTGACACCCTCTGCTGAGCTGGGCACTGCAGGGACTGGGGCGAGCTGCTACACCGGCTTCCCCGCGTGTCCCAACCCCCCTGCGAGGAACCGGGGGCCAGGGCCAGGGCCAACCCCGGGGAGGAGCTGCCCCCCGGCCCGGCCCCCACCCGTTTGTGTTGGCAGCGGGGCCATGGCCCGTGCCGGGAGAGCACGCGGAGGCTGCTCCAGCCCTGCAGTCCGCGGGGCAGCGCGGGACGGGCGGAGACGCGTGTGGGGCGGACTCGCTTCTGTCGGGAGGGGCCGGGCTCCCCGTGGCCAGAGCGAGGCTGCCAGGGGCTGCGGGGGGCTAGTGTCCCGGGCGGGGTGATGGAGCCGGAGAGCGACTGGGCAGGGAGCTGCAGGAGGGGCCCGGAGCGCCGCTAGGCTGCAGAGGGGAATCGGGAGCCTGGGGAAAGGATCTGGGGTGTCAGAGCTGGGCTGGTGGGGGGGAGCGGCTGGGGATGGGAACTGTGGGGGAGCTGTGAGTTTGAGGTGTGGTGGGGAGGTCAGGGCTGGGGGTTGGGGGATGATTGGGGGGCTCTATGTTCAGATCTGGCCCTGCGGGAGCTTTGGGGGCTGGAGCTGGGGAAAGTGGGGAACCATCTGAAGTTGGCTGGTTGGGATGTGGGTGAGGCCCTGGGGAGCTGGGGGTTGAGCTGCACCCCTGTCACTGCAGCCTTGGGCCCTGCGTTTCCTCTGGAAAAGCTTCTCCCTGTTTCACCATCTCCTCTCAGTCTGAGTCCCAGGGACCCTGCACGGGTGTCTGCAGGGCAGGACGAGCCCTGAAATCTAGTAGCTGGGAGGTTTGCAGCAGTTTCTAACCCTCCCTCCCCTGCTTCTTCCAGGAGGCAACAAAAAAGCATCTGGCCCCTCTGGGAAAAGAGAGAGAAGCAGCCAAAGCAGAGGAGGAGCGGCAAAGCTAGGAGCTGCTGGTGGGTGCCCAGAGCCCCCCGCCACTTAGGTTTGCCTGGCATAAGAATGACCTGGTGAATGCAGGGCCCACCTGCCAGCCTCAGCCAGGGACCCACCCCCACTGGAGCCCAGGGAGCCTGCAGGGTCAAACATGTGGGTAACATGATGCCCTTAGGATGCAGGAGGCTTCTCGGCAGGAGAGAGTCAGTGTGTGTTAGCCCAGAGCCCCTGCCCACAGGCTGTCTGGATGTCACAGTGACCAGGGACCCTTTATAGCTCCTGGGGGTGATGGGGAGGAAGGAGATGAAATGTGGGCTGCGAGAGATGTAGGATTTGGCTCAGTGCAAGTTGATGAGGTTTTGGGGAGAAGTGTCCCTCCTGTTGGTGATGTACAGCTCACCCTGGCCCTGATCCCACCTCACTTCTCGGGATAAATGAACTTCCCATACCCATTGCAAGAGATCTTGTGTTCTGGTAAATAACTCTGCCACCTGCCTCAAGGCGCATTTATGATTTTCCCTAGTTACTGAGCAGCTGAATTTCAATGTTGATAAATGCAAAGTAATGCACATTGGAAAAGATATCAAATACACATAAAATGATGGGGTCTAAATTAGCTGTTTCTACTCAAAAAAGAGATTTTGGAGTCACTGTGGATAGTCTTCCCCCTCCATGCACACTCCTTGCCACCCAGCCCGGGCTTCCCCCCTGCCCAACCGTGACCTCTTCGTCCACCACAGCAATCCCCGTTTACACTTGCAGTGGGGATCAAACCATTTCTCCTATTTTTATTTCACTTTAGTATAAATCTGGCCCCATCCCCTGCAACCCCATCTTTAGTGCTCCAAATGCACGTGGAAGGCATAGGGACTAACCCTTAAACCTTGCACCCGGCAAGGGATGGGGATCTAGTAAAGAGGGTTCAGCCAGCGGAGCGGGTGTGGGGGTTCTTGGGGGCCCTACACTGGCAGAGAAGCTGGGTGTGATGTACTCGCAAAGGAGGAGAAGAGGTGCAGGGGGAGGTGTGGGAGGAGAGGGCTGGGGGAGGGTACAAGGGGAAAGGTGCGGGTGAAGGGAGAGTACAAGGGGAAGGGGTGCGGAGAAGGAGCGATGGGAGAAGGTACAAGTGAAGACACTGCGAGTGGGATCGGGGGGGTGCAAGGGCTGAGAAGGGCAGGCACTGACAGCTGCTTCCCCAGCCCTCTGCAGGCAGAGCCGAGAGGATGGACACTGACCCCTAGGTGCCCGAGGCAAAGGGGTCCCACGGCAGGGCAGTATCCCCCGCTGCCCCACTCGGAGCTGGACTCTGCCTCTCCCTGCCCAGGGCAGGCAGCTTGGGGCTGAGGCAGGGGAGGTGTGCAGTGGGCTGGGTCCAGGGGCAGGAGGGGGCAGCTCAGGCTGCCCAGCCACTGGTCCCATCAGCGTACGAGCCAGGATCCACACCCTCTGCCCAGCCTGGCGGCACCCTGCACAGCCCACTTGGGTGGGGAAATGCTGCACTGCCCTGGAGAGACACAGAGCAGCAGCGGTGGTGGCAGCAGGGCCCCTCCTGCCTCCCTGCATCCCGGGCCCCACTTCCTTCCCTCCTCGGCTCCTCACACACTCTGGGAGCCCCTCTCATCGCTGCGGCCCGGGCTCGGCTCTAGGGGATGATGCCCTGGGTCTCCAGTGGCAGGGCTGTGCCAGGGACTGAGAACACCGGCACCTGCAGCCCCCGAGTTCTCTGTCCCCGGCAGGCGCAGGGCCGCAGCTTCTCTCCCCTTCTGGTTACTAGGAGGGTGCACATAAATGCCCTGGCAGACGCCATGGCGCCTGCAGGCACCGTGTTGGGGACCACTGGTGTAAACAAAGCCTGAGACTGGTCAGCTCGGAAAAGAGACGACTAAGGGAGGATATGGTAGAGGTCTATACAGTCATGACTTGAGGGTGAAAGTAAATAAGGAAGTGTTATTTCCTCCTCATAACACAAGAACTAGGGGTTAAGCAGTGAAGTAAATAGGCAACAGGTTTAAAACAAACAAAAGGAAGTATTTCTTCCCACAACACACAGTCAACCTGTGCAGTCCCTTGCCAGAGGATGTTGTGAAGGCCAAGACGTTAACAGGGTTTAAAAATGAACTAGAGAAGTTCATGGAGGATGGATCCATTAGTGGCTATATTAGCTAGGATGGGCAGGGATGGTGTCCCTAGTCTCTGTTTGCCAGAAGCTGGGAATGGGCAACAGGGGATGAATCACTTGATGATTCCCTGTTCTGTCCATTCCCTCTGGGCACCTGGCATTGGCCACTGTTAGAAGACGGGATACTGGGCTAGTAGGACCTTTGGTCTGACCCAATATGGCCGTTCTTATGTTCTGTGTTCCCTGTTACTGAGCCGCCCTCTCCCTGTTGCAGAAACAGACAGAAGCCGAGAGGCAGAAGATTGTCTGGGAGTGGCAGGAGCTGCGAGGGTTTCTGGAGGAGCAGGAGCAGCGGCTGCTGTCCCAGCTGGAAGAGCTAGAGAGAAGCATAGTCCAGAGAAGGGATGAGGGCATCTGCAGCCTGTCCTGGGAGATTTCCCTGCCCAGCGAGAGGGGAGGAGAGAAGGGGCAGCAGCTGCTGAGCCAACCCCTGCAGGTCAGGCTGTCATTACAATGATCATACATAACGTTTCTGTAGGTGCTTCTGAGTCCTGGACCCCAAAGCACTTTACAGAGTGGGGTCAGGGGCATTATCCCTCTGGGGCAAATGGGGAAAGTGAGGCAGAGGGAGGGGCAGAGCCCTGGCCAAGGTCACACAGTGAGTCTGGGAGCGGCACCATGGATGGGTCCTGGGAGTCCTGGATGCTGCAGCCCCAAGACCTTCTCTCTTGGACATGTCTCTCTGCATTTGCACTTGGAGGGTGAAATCCCCTCCCCCACCATGCTGAGGTCCCGAGCCAGGGCCAAGGCCCCTCTCATTGCAGGTTAATGGGTTTAGTGGGGCCAGGGGCCTTCTGGGTCTTTCAGCACTCGGGGGAATTTGATTCTCAATGCAGAGAAACATCTTCTGCCTGTAAAGTGCCCGGGGCGAAGATTTCCACAGTGGCGACCTGCCCGCAGGGATTGCTGGGGCTGCATAGGGGAAAGTCCCTGGTAGGGTGGGCAGCTGCTGTGGGAATGTAAACGTGAAATTACCCTACTGCCTGAGATTTCAGTGGTGACCCCTGCAGAGCAGGAGGCCTCCCCATCCAGGGACACTCCCCCTGACGGCCTCCTCTTTCTCTTCCTCTTTAGAGTGCTGGGAGCACTGGGGGCAGGTAAGTCCTGGGCTCCATTTCGCTCCCCTCATGGGCCGTTAGGTTTGATAACTGCGCTGAATAGGAAGCTGCCCCCTGCCCTTGGAGCGTGTGATTCTGTCTCCCCTAATGTCTGACTCAGATAGGAGAAGGGCCGCTTACTGTCTGATTGCTAATGAGGTCACAGCAGGGCTGCTAGACACAGGGCAATGGGACAGACCTGGCCTGTCTCCTGGACTGATGTGGCCGTGTCACGTATTCAGAGGGCACAGAATCTCAGCTTTCACATTTTTTAAAGTGAGTTGCTGGCCTTCAGCACCTCCTCAGTGGAAACAGCTGCCAGCAGCCTGAAGCCGTAGCTCTGAGAGCGTGAACTCTTCTGTCCCATGTTAATGTTATCGGGGTGTCAACTGAAATGGTAACACTTTGATGTGAACATTCAACGTTCCCTGACTGATCACTTGAGCAGGTGGAACGGGGAGGGGGCAGGAGTGAAGCCTTTGTGGGGTGGGAATAGGGGAGGGAAGGGAGGAGAGAACAGAGGAGAGAGACAAGGACAAGGAAGCAAGAGAGAAATGGAGAAAGGAGGGTGGGAAAGGAAGCGAAACACAGGGAAGAACTAGCAGGGCCCTACAGGGGTGTCCAGGATGGGGCTGTTTTCCTCCTGAGTGACACTGACTGTGATAGACAAAGACCTGGCAAAACACTAAGAACTAAAATTTTATTTCCAATACGAAGGGCAGTTTCTCCCCTTGTTCCTTGTACATGGGTGTCCCATAAAGAGCAGTGAATGTTCTACTGTGAATGGAGCAGGGCACGGAGTCTTAAACTGATGCCTTGGGCCATTGGCCGTAACGGACAGGGCAATGTGGCTCTCTCTGCCAAATGAGCTGGACTCCCCAGGGTTACAGCTTCAGCTGAAGGGCTCGAGGGTTTTGGTGTTTAAGGGCCCACGTTCATTCCCTGCTGGAGCCCTGGGCTCTGTCTGTGGCCACTCTCAGCATGTAGGACCTGCCCACTCTTTGGTCTGTGTCTCCTCCCTTTCCACATAATCCCAGTGCTGGTGCCCCTTGTTACTGCAGTAAACTGGCGTAGGGGGTGGCTCTGCACCCCACAGAACCAGAGCATCCCTGAGAAAGCTCCTGAACAATGTCTCCATTCCTTGCTCTAGTGTCCCCCCACTTCCCATCTCACTGGGGAGCAGATGTTTGAGGTGACTCACCATGACGACGACCATCTCAGGCTACAAAGCTCAGATCCAGGTTTCCTGGAGTTTGGGGGTTGCTGGGCTCAGGGTCTGGGGCTCAGGCCTATTTCTCACCTCTCCTTTCCCCAGCAGGGAGGATGGGATGTTTCGGAAGCCAGAGTCGTCATTTGAGGAGCTGGAGAAGAGACTCAGCGCTTTCTTTCTGAAAAGTGCCATGCTGCACGAGGTGCTGCTTGGATTCAAAGGTGAATTGGAGTCTGGGGGTGGCATCTCCTCTGGTTAGAGCAACCCTGACCCTGGGGAAGAGTTGGGGACTCTAGTGATGTCACTGATCCTCGGCTCCATCTCACAGCCGAGCTCAGCGAGTCGCCCTTCCCCATGGAGCAGCCCTGTGGGGCTGGCTCTCTCTGCAGCGGCTGTGTTATTGGCCTCTGATGTCTGTCACCATCTCGTAGTTAACAGCAGTTCCATTAATAAGCAATGGGGATTTCTCCATGAATGTGAGGGCCTTAATTCTCACCTCTCCCATCTTCTTCTTCCCCTAGAGATGCTGCGACAGAGGCTGGGGAGCGACACAGGTATGTGTCTGTCTCTGACTGGCCATGGGGAGATTTCAGATCAATAACCATGTTAACGGCAGGGGATTGCAGCCTCCAGCACCTGGAAGCTGTGTAACTATGGGAAGGGATGTTACTTTGTTCTTACACCACTAGATTTTCAACTGACTTGTCTCTTAAATATTTTAGCTCATCAATATCATGTAAGCATTTAGAGTGTTTTGCAGGTTTTTTAGTACTCATATTTTTTTGCCTTTACTTTCTTTAATTATTGCATTTTTATTGACTACATTAATTTTAAGAATTTTATTTTGCAGTTTTAATTGCAGTAATATTAATAGTGTTTTTAATTAAGTTTACATAGTCTGATTTTAAAGCATTTTTTTAAAGACCACTAAGATCTTTGACAACTTTTCCTGTGTTTGAGTGGCAGTTTGATACTTTTTTAAAAAAATACAAAGCCTGAGCTTTTTTAAAAACATATTTATTTGGAAGTTTGTTAGTATAGTTAGTTTTTTGGCATTTAAAAAAATATAGACTTTTTTCGTTGTGACTCTTTAATGATGTATTCACATTTTTAACTTATAATTATTTTAGTGCACTATTTATCTCTTGTGACACAGATTGTAGCTGATTTTTTACACTTTAAATAAATAGAACAGCTATTAGCATCTAATTTTGTTAAAACAGCCATTCGGTATAACCTGCACTTCTTTAAGAATGCAACATTTGTTTGATTCTTTTAATTAACTTTTTACTCTAAACTTTTTTTTTATGCTTACATTATGCCTTAAATTAATTTATATTTCTTGGAATGATTTTATTCATTTAAGATAGAATCTTAATTTTTTCCCCTCCAATACATTCCTAGCCATTCCGATAATAATTAATTTCTGGGAAACATCCTCAGCAGAATTATTTGAAGGTGTAGCACTGGAGAGTAAAGGCACAGAGGCAGTGGCTTGTGGGAAAGTGGGTAAGTTTTATTACTAATCCTGCTCTTAGGGTCTTTTTAGAAAAATAGTTTAACTTACAAGCACTGAGAGACTTTAAGAAAGTCACTAATCACAGAAGCAATGGGTCTCTTTGGAACATATTTTAATTGACAAGCCCTTAGAGCCTTTCTGAGAAACAGGATAGAACTATGGTCAAAATGAAGTGCAAATTAATAAACGTGCATCATGAGGAGAAAGAGGAGGGAACACAAGTTAAAATATAATGAAAACAAAGCCTCTCAGAAAGGAAATGTAGCAGTTTAGTAGCAGTGTCACCATGTCTGGGGTGAGGTGGGAGATTATTTTCTCCCCCCTCCTCTGCCATCTCTTTTTAAAAGTTCCAAAAGGAATAAAAGTGGGTAGCATCGTTTGTTTTTTATTATTTTGTTTGCTAATTAAATCCATGTCCCTAAGGCCAAATTTGGCCCTAGGTAACTTTGTTCCCATATTTTCTTGTTCACCAAGCATAGAGCTTAGTTCTTGCCCTGAATGACATCATTAGCCCCCTTTTGTTTGGACTAATTTAATTTTCTGTCGTAGGTCTCCTTGCATCTGTGCATGGCTTTCATTGCTGAAAAGAATTTAACCTACTTTTCATCAACTTGTTGCTGTAGGATATTGTAAGATCTTATGAACTTTTGTCGTCTTTTTACAGTGAAGTGAGGAAGAAATTTCAAAACGTGGGTGTAATTGGAATTAACAGTTCCCAGGGTTGGTCCATACATGCCACTGCACTGGGCTCATTCAGGCTTTGTCTGGGTAAAATGAAGCACTCGCTTCCCATGCATAGTCAATGCCAATACAAAAGAATGATCTAGGCTGGTGTTTCTCAGCTGGTGGTTTGCGACCCCCTGGGGGCTCAGGAAAGGCAGTCAGGAGTCTGTGACATGTTGAGTGTTCCATTATGATCTAAAACAAAGAAAATCTCACTCCCCCATTCCTGCACTCCTCTGTTCATTGTGGTCAAGCATTCTCTGTCAGCCTCTTGAAATATACAAGTTATATATAGACTCAGCACGGATATATGTTGTATTCTTACTTTTTTAATAAATGTTCAGGGTTCAGAAAAAATTTGATTTCCAATAAGTGGTACTTGCTTGCATACCTCAGCTGTGAAATTAGGTAGTTTGCAGTTGTGCACAGTAACCCTTTCATTGCCTGTATCCCAGCCAGTGAGACTGAAACCCTTGTGGTGATCAGTAGAGATGGAAACGAGGCAGAAAATTTTGGATCCAAACCGGCACTGAGTGCTGTCAGCGATCGCAGGAGAGCAAAGGAACCCAGGGATCGTTGGTCACTAAGTCTCCCAGGCAGAGGGAGGGTGAGAGGGGGAAACAGAAGTCAGAAAATGAAGGAGAAATAAGAGGGCGGGGTGGGGGGGACGACGACAGTTCACAAGGTCCCAAACGTGCCCACATCCAGTCATAGAGTCATAAAGTCTAAGGCCAGAAGGCACCACTGTATCATCTAGTCTGACCTCCTGTCTAGCACTGGCTGCCAACACCCCCCAGCACCCACCCACTAAACCGAACAATTGGAGTGAAACCAAAGTCTTGCAGCCTCCAAGAGACTAGACTCTCACATGCCCCAGGCAGAGAATAGCAGGTACTGAGGTGCACCAGTGCTCCAGGCCCCTGCAGTGGCAGGGAAATGGTTAAATGAAATATTCCCAGGGAATCCTAGTGAGTGCCCAGCAGCCCACGCTGCAGAGGAAGATGAAAACCCACCAGGTCACTCACAACCCGACTCGCGGGGGGGCGGATATTCCTTCCCTATCCCACCTATAGTGTCAGTTAGACCCTGAGCATGGGAGCAAGAACCAGCCAGCCAAGCCCTAAGAGAGAGAGAGAGATTGATCTCACCTCAGAGCCCTAGTCCACCCCGCCCAATAGCCTGTCTTCTTCTGCGGCCATTTCTGAAGCTTCAGAGGAAGGAGATTAAAAAACCCTCTCAAAATACATTGGATGAAAAATCCCTTCCTGATCCCTGCAAATTGTGGCCCTGAAGCATGAGGCTGAGGAATGTAATACATAAAACAGAAGTGAGCCCCACTTAATGTTCCACTGTTTCTCTCCATTGACAATGGCTTCCATCTTAATATTACCAGCAAACTTTATTTAATTTACTGCACCAGCACTGGGCACTCTTTGTCCTGTCCCTGCCTCCGCCTGGTCCCCACCGCTGAGGGAGTTGCCCTCAGGGTTTTAAAACTAGGACAGTGGTTTAGTGCTGGTGGGATAGGCTGGGTCTGGGCTGTGATAAAATGATGGAATATTTTCCCAGCATGCAAGTCAGAAACATCTTGTGAAGGGAAAGAGCCAGGGAAGATCATGATGTGACAGGAACTAACTTCTGAAATCTCCCCAGTCACCCTTATCACCCAGACAGGCGGCAGAGTAATACCCACCTTTGGCTCCAGATTGTCCCAGTCTCCCACGGGACAGGGAAGGGAACTGGCTGTAGTGGAGCCAGTCTAGGTAGGGATTATTGCGGGGTTTCTAGTGGGTTCCTGCTCAGGGGAGAGGGGCAGGAAATACTGAGTACCTGGGATCTTTGGGGGAGCTCAGTGTGCAGGTGGGATGGGGGCAGGAAATACCCAGGGTGGAGAAAGGAACGGGGACAAGGCATGTGACAAACTTGCTGGGAATTGTTTAACCCAAATCCTGGATTCTGGGAACAGATCCATGGGGTTTGCGGGAGGAAATTACCCTATTTGTGGAATGGGGCTGGTGGGGGAACCCTGGACAGCGCTGGGGAAATCTATCCAATTCCCAGTGCAGGAACATGAACCTACTGGCCAGAGGCTGCTAGAGATTCGAAGGAGGGGGTGGGAGGTTACCCACCAGTGGGGTCTAGAGTAGATAACCCCTCCCCTTCCTTCCAGCTGCTGGCAACGGGAAGCCTGTTGGGATTCCTACTGAGGAGCCAACCCTGGAGCCTGCTGGGGGCCCCATCCCCCACATCAGCCTCTGGATTGTAGGTGTGTGACGAATGAGAAGACCCTTCCCCCTCTGTCTGCTGTTGGGCATGAGGGGACTTCTATCTCCCCCCCGTTTTGTCTCCTGGCTGCTCTGAGGGTGGGACTCGCTGACTGTGACCCCGCCAGAGCTTCCATTTTATTGGCTCCTCTCTCTCCATGAATAGTGGGCTCTGACTGGGGCCGCAGGTACTGAGTGTTGGATACTTCCTCTTTCAGGGGCCGATGCCCATTGAGGAGGTGGCTGTGTATTTCACCAGGGAAGAGTGGACTCTGCTGGACCCCCCTCAAAAAGCCCTCTGCAGAGACATCATGCAGGAGAACTATGAGAATGTGACCTCGCTGAGTAAGGATTTCTGTCCCCTCGCTTCGTAGAAGGGGAAATGAAGAGTTAAGGTTCGTGCCACCCTCACAATGCCACCTCTACTCTGCCCTGTCTCAGCAACAGCCCATTGAGAGCATTGAAATGGGACAGACTAGGTCCCTCAGGGTTCACATGCACCTCCCTTCATATCACAGTCACAGCTCTGCCAATCTGGTCCAACTACTCTCTCCACCATCCAGTTACAGTTACAGCTGACCCAGTGCACACGGCTAGAGGCATGCGGATAAATGCTGGTATTCCCATCTCCGAATACGACACTAACAATGGCACATTCCTAGTCCTTCATAGCTATTGTAGGATCATAGATTTTATGGCCAGAAAGGGCTATTAGGTCATCTAGTCTGACATCCTGTATAACACTAGTCATAGAATTTCATCCAGTTACTGCTGTACTAAGCTGAATACCTTGTGTTGGACTAAATCCTCCCCCAGAAAGCCATCCACTCCGACCTGAAGACTTCAAGAAATGGAGAAACCTCCACTTCCTTTGTTAGTTTGTTAATCTTTGTACCAGCCTTAATGAGCCACTCCCAGCAGCTAGTGCCAGCTGCAGGGCCAGAGGCAGAGTTAAGGTTGCATTTTAGGGGTTGTGTGTATATTAACTCTTCCTTTTCTGGTTCTCAGAGGTTTAAGTTTAGCCACCACCCACCTAGTGGAAAGGCATGCAGCAGAACTGGCCATAGACTCATAGACTTGAAGGTCAGAAGGGACCATTATGATCATCTAGCCTGACCTCCTGCACAATGCAGGCCACAGAATCTTACCCATCCACTTGTATAACAAACCCCTAACCTATGTCTGAGTTATTGAAGTCCTCAAATTGTGATTTGAAGACCTGAAGCTGCAGAGAATCCTCCAGCAAGTGACCCATGCCCAACACTGCAGAGGAAGGCGAAAAACCTCCAGGGCCTCTGCCAATCTGCCCTGGAGGAAAATTCCTTCCTGACCCCAAATATGGAGATCAGTTAAACCCTGAGCATGTGGGCAAGACTCACCCGCCAGCACCCAGGAAAGAATTCTCTACAGTAACTCAGATCCCATCCTATCTAACATCCCATCACAAACCACTAGGATGGGATACTTACCTGCTGATAATCAAAGATCAATTGCCAAATTAATTGCCAAAAATTAAGACTATCCCATCATACCATCCCTTCCATAAACTCATCAAGCTTAGTCTTAAAGCCAGATATGTCTTTTGCTCCCACTACTCCCCTTGGAAGGCTGTTCCAGAACTTCACTCCTCTAATGGTTAGAAACCTTCATCTAATTTCAAGTCTAAACTTCCTAGTGTCCAGTTTATATCCATTTGTTCTTGTGTCCACATTGGTGTTACCGAAATATCGGGTCTGCCTAGCTGAGAGCCAATTAACAGCCTGACAGGGATAAGGAAAATGCTTTATTCTGCAGAAAAAGGAGAGCCTGTACCTTGGTACAAAAGACTCTGTCTTACACAAATTTCACAAACCTTTTATACACATTCAGACAAAGACCCTTGCGTGTTAATACTTGACTGGTAAGTGTAAAATCTCATGTTTCCCTTATCTAAGTAGAACTAACTGGTTTGGAGCAGGATCTTCCTGCCTTGAGGCAGAGGAAAAGAGAGAATGCAAAAATGCAAGCTACTGTGTCCATGAGCAGTACTTACTCCCCCCCCCCACCTACTGGCCTCTTGTAATCTATTAAGGGGGGTCAGCCAGCTTTCACAAGCTTAAATAATTCCTCTCCCTTCCTAATATTAATCCCTCTGATATATTTATAAAGAGCAATCATATCCCCCCTCAACCGTCTTTTGGTTAGGCTAAATAAGCCAAGATCTTTGAGTCTTCTCTCATAAGACAGATTTTCCATTCCTCGGATCATCCTAGTAGCCCGTCTCTGAACCTGTTCCAGTTTGAATTCATCCTTCTTAAACATGGGAAACCGGAACTGCACACAGTTTTCCAGATGAGGTCTCATCAGTGCCTTATATAACGGTACTAACACCTCCTTATCTTTGTTGGAAATACCTCACCTGATGCATCCTAAAACTGCATTAACTTTTTTATTGGTCATATCACATTGGCGGCTCATAGTCATCCTGTGATCAGCCAATACTCCGAGGTCCTTCTCATCCTCTATTACTTCCAACTGATGTATCCCCAATTTATAACTAAAATTCTTGTTATTAATCCCTAAATGCATGACCTTGCACTTTTCACTATTAAATTTCATCCCATTACTATTACTCCAGTTTACAAGGTCGTCCAGATCTTCCTGTATGATATCCTGATCCTTCTCTGTGTTAGCAATACCTCCCAGCTTTGTGTCATCTGCAAATTTTATTAGCACATTCCCGCTTTTTGTGCCAAGATCAGTAATAAAAAGGTTAAATAAGATTGGTCCCAAAACTGATCCCTGAGGAACTCCACTAGTAACCTTCTTCCAGCCTGACAGTTCACCCTTCAGTCTCCTTGTAGTCTCTCCTTTAACCAGTTCCTTATCCACCTTTTATTTTCATATTGATCCCCATCTTTTCCAATTTAACTAATAATTCCCATGTGGAACCATGTCATATGCCTTACTCAAATCGAAGTAAATTAGATCCACTGCATTTCCTTTGTCTAAATAATCTGTCACCTTCTGAAAGAAGGAGATCAGGATGGTTTAGCACGATCTACCTTTTGTAAAACGATGTTGTATTTTGTCCCAATTACCACTGACCTCAATGTCCTTAATTTCTTTCTCCTTCAAAATTTTTTCCAAGACCTTACATACTACAGATGTCAAACTAACAGGCCTATAGTTACTCGAATCACTTTTTTTCCTTTCTTAAAGATAGGAACTATGTTAGCAATTCTCCGGTCATACGGTACAACCCCTGAGTTTACTGATTCATTAAAAAATCTTGCTAATGGGCTTGCAATTTCATGTGCCAGGTACTTTAATATTCTTGGATGAAGATTATCTGGGCCCTCTGATTTTGTCCCATTAAGCTGTTCGAGTTTGGCTTCTACCTTGGATGTGGTAATATCTATCTCCATATCCTCATTCCCATTTGTCATCCTTCCATTATCCCTAAGCTCCTCATTAGCCTTATTAAATACTAAGGCAAAGAATTTATTTAGATATTAGGCCATGCCTACGTTATCCTTAACCTCCAATCCATCCTCAGTGTGTAGCGGTCCCACTTCTTCTTTCTTTGTTTTCTTCTTATTTATATGACAATAGAACCTTTTACTATTGGTTTTAATTCCCTTTGCAGGGTCTAACTCTACATGGCTTTTAGCCTTTCTCACTTCATCCCTACATGTTCTTACCTCAATAAGGTAGCTTTCCTTGCTAATCCCGCCCATCTTCCACTCCTTGTAGGCTTTCTGCTTTTTCTTAATCACTTCTGTGAGATGCTTGCTCATCCAGCTTGGTCTACAACTCCTACCTATTCTGCAACTTTGACTTGAAGTAATTCCAGGCCTCCACCATCTTTAGATCCACAAGTTCTTCAGTCCAATCCTCTTCCCTAACTAATTTCCTTAATTGTTTAAAGTTAGCCCTTTTGAAATCAAACACCCTAGTCCCAAATCTATTTTTGTTTATCCTTCCATCTAGTTTGAACTGAATTAGCTCATGATCACTCGAACCAAGGTTGTTCTCTACAACCATTTCTTCTACTAGGTCCTCACTGCTCACCAAAACCAAATCTAAAATGGCATCCCCTCTCGTAGGTAGTTCAACTACTTGATGAAGAAATCCATTCGCTATCACATTCAGAAAAATCTGACCCCTATTATTCTTGCAAGTACTCGTCCTCCAGTCTATATCCGGGAAGTTGAAGTCTCCCATAATCACACATTTCCCCTTTGTGTTTATTTCATTAAAGACATTAAAGAGGTCTCTATCCATATCCAAATCAGATCCCGGCGGTCTATAGCACACCCCAAGCACTATCTCAGGGGAAGCTCTAGTTGCTTTTTTACTCAGTGTGATTTTTGCCCAGACAGACTCTGTCTTATCCATTCCATCACTTCTTATTTCATTACAGTTAATCTCATCATTGATGTACAAGGCTACTCCACCACCTTTGCCTTTCTTCCTGTCTTTTCTAAACAGCACATAGCCTTCAATACCTGTTCTCCAGTCATGAGTACTATTCCACCATGTTTCTGTTATCCCTATAATATCCGGTTTCACTTCCTGCACCAGTAGCTCCAGTTCCTCCATCTTATTACCTAGGCTTCTCGCATTAGTGTACAGACATTTTAATTTTTGGCGTTTGGCATCAGTGACATTCTTTCCCTCATCATGCACAGACCTTCTACCACCAGCATCACCCGTTAATCTGGTTTCTACTCCACTATTCCTCCTTGGGTCAATTCTTTGGTCCGCAAGGGTATCCCCTCTCACTTTGTTTACTTCCCTCTCCAGGTTATATTCCGGCATGGACATCTCCTGAACATCTCCCAACCATCTCCCCCAACTTCCTAGTTTAAAGCTCTCTTGATGAGGTTGGCGAGCCTCCATCCTAGAATTCTATTTCCCTCCTTACTTAGATGAAGTCCATCCTGAGTGAACAGTTGTCTGTCCGTAAACGCTTCCCAATGACCATACATCCCAAAGCCCTCCTTATAGCACCAATGCCTGAGCCATCTGTTGATCGCCATAATCTTGTTGCTCCTTCGTCGCCCTGCTCTAGGAACTGGCAGAATCCCACTGAAGATCACCTGAGCCTCGATTTCTTTGAGTGTCTTCCCCAGTCTGGCATAGTCCTCCTTGATACAGTCCAGCGAGTAACTAGCTGTATCATTAGTTCCCACATGAAGGACAATCAACGGATTCTTTCCCGCTCCCGCTAGGATCCTATTCAGCCTCAGGTCCACATCCTGTATCTTAGCCCCTGGCAGACAGCACACCCTTCTGTTCTCCCAATCAAGTCTAGTTACAGGCCTGTCTATTCTTCTCAGTAAAGAGTCTCCAATCACGTAGACTTGCCTTTTCCTGGCGACAGTGTGATTCTCCAGTCTATCCCCCACACCAGCTGGCCACAAGTCCTCTCAATTTGTATTCGCCCTTACAATCCTCCTAGGGCTCATACTTGGTGTCGCCTCCATTGACTCCTCCCCTCCTTCTGCAGGACTAGCTGCTCGTCTCTTTTTCCTTGCCCTCTCTCCTTCAGCAGCCAGCTGTGCTCCATCTTCATTTTCCAACTCAGCAAACCTGTTCCTAAGTTCTATTTCTCCATCGCTGGCCCGTCTTTTCCTCTGCCTGGTTCTCCTAGTCACATGCTTCCACCGTCCACTTTCCTCACCCAGCAGCCCCTCCTCAGAATTCTTTGGTCCTGCTTCTATCCGCTCGTCTGAGCTTATCCCCTGTGCCTCATCATGTCTGTGTTCCATCATCTGCTCAAACCCCCTTCTAAACTCAGCCAGAGTTTCCACCTGCATCTCCAGTCCTCTTATCTTTTCTTCCAGCAGCTCTATCAGGCGGCACTTCATGCAGACAAAACTCCTTTCAGGTGCCCCCTCCAGGACCATGTACATGCCACAGCTACCGCATCCGGTCATCCTCAGTGTGTCTCTACCTGCTGCCTCTGGTTTTTTGGGGTCACTTTGCAGCAGGGCCTGATTCGATGTGGGAGGCAGAGAGAGTGTGTGCCCTGGACTCAGGGTGCAGAGATACACTTAGCCCCCTCCCCTGCATTGGTTGGGAAGTGCTGCCACCCTTGCTGGAAGGTCATGGTGGTGGGGGATACTGTTAGATGCTCAGCACCTCACCCTGGTGGCAGAAGTGGGGAGCTCTAGATGTTTCTAGTATCTGCTATTTCCACCTCCCTGTAAAGTCCAGCTTTCCCCAGCACATCCACTGTGGTGCAATTGGGTCACTGTTTCCATGGCTGCACAACAAAGAATCGCTCCCAGTTTCCCTTCTATCAGCAGCAGGATTAGCCTATGCCAGTGATTAATGAGGTGGATCTAGTTGTAGATTGTTATTCATTCCCCACCTTGGCAATTCACACAATCCCTTTCCCATGCACATTCCCACCACCTCAGTGATCCTGGTAGCAGAGACTGAGTCCTGAGATTTTCAGGGTTCTTTTCCCCTCCATCTGGAGTGAACTCAGGTCTTCTCCCATCCCAGACATGCCATGAAATAACAACATGAGCATAAAGAAAGAGGGGAGGGAACATCTCACGGCCAGGGCTGGATGTGCCCAGGGCCCCCTGCTTGTCCATTTTTTCCATGGAATTTGGCCCCCTGCTTTGCACAAGGGACAGAGAAAGATCTTGCTGTTCCTGTGTCTGTGCAAAGAAAATTGTGCTTCTGTATGAAAGAGAGGCGGGAAATAGCCCCATGGTGAGACAATAGCCTAAGGATTAAGACCTAAGGATTCAGGCTGAGAACTGGTTTAACTCCACTCATCTGGGATTTAACAAATTGTCTTCCATAGAGACACTGGGAACTTGTGACATTGATCCAGACTCTGGGGGTTCGGGCTGCTTTAACTCATGGTAAAAACATGAACTTGATTCCAAGAAGGGAGAGAGGAGAAGCCTGAAGCTGACTTTAGTCCCAGGCTAGGGTCTCCTGAACGGTGGGAAACAACCTTGGCTGCTACCCAAGAAGAGCAGCTATTGGTGACATACCAGGGCTGGGATGAGAGGGGAATGTTACATGGACTTTATCATACAGACCCCGTCCTGCTTCTCAGAGCCCACAGGTGAAAATCTAGAGAAGGGTGAGTCATTTCTCAGCTACATTCTCAGGACTAGCCAGTAGACGTCCTTGACCAGACACCCAGGAGAGCAACCACGGCAGTTCTGCGGAGAGCTCTGGCTGCCAGGGGATCCAGCTTGGAGAGTGGGTGCTGGGGGCTCTGCAGTTTTTGCAGCAGGGAGGAGGGCCAGACCAGTGGGGCTGTCTCAGGAGTTACAGCTGGCTTTGCCAGTGGGGAGGCTCCAGGTCACATGTAGGGGAAGTAGGGCCTACAGGATGTGAGTCTGGTTAAAATGAAACTGTACAAAAAACTTTCCCCTTTGCTCCAGCTACAGGCCCTACTTTGGCCTCTTCCCCTTTCATAAAAATCTCCATGTCTACCCTGGCTCTCAGAAACCCCATTTCTCACATTGGTATTTTCACAGTTTCTTCCTTTTTTTATGGTCTCATACAAATATTTTTGCCATCAAAACAATCAAGTACATTTAAAATGAGAAAAACAATCAAACAACACATCTGTATCTCCTTCACCAGACATAGTGTGTGTCTGAATTTATCTCCTGAAAAGTCCAGGCAGGCAGAGTCACCTCTAAATTCACTTCACATCAGGCCCAGACTTGCACCTAGCAGTTCTTGGGGCTGTGGGAAGAACTGAGCTGCACTGGCAGCAGTGAGGGAGGACGGCTGGGGCTGAACTGTCTGGGGAATATTTTAATCCTTATCTATTGTTCAGAAGATTAAATCAATACAGCTTCCACTTCCCCGTCTCTCCCCAGGAAATAGACTCATAGACTTTAAGGTCAAAAGGGACCACAATGATCATCTAGTTTGACCTCCTGCACAATGCAGGCCACAGAATCTCACCCATCCACTTCTATAACAAACTCCTAACCTAAGTCTGAGTTATTGAAGTCCTGAAATTGTGGTTTGAAGACCTCAAGCTGCAGCGAATCGTCCAGAAAGTGACCCATGCCCTATGCTGCAGAGGAAGGGGAAAACCTCCAGGGCCTCTGCCAATCTGCCCTGGAGGAAAATTCCTTCCCAACCTCAAATATGGAGATCAGTTAAACCCTGAGCAAGTGGGCAAGATTCACCAGCCAGCCCCCTGGAAAGAATTCTCTGCAGTAACTCAGAGAACCGGACCAGTTACAACTTGGCCGGAAGAGTGGGGCTGCGGGGCTTGTCCCGCTCCGGCCGGGGCTCCGGCCGGGAGAGCGGGGCTGCGGGGCTTGCCGTGCTTCGGCCTGGGCTCTGGCTGGGAGAGCGGGGCTGCGGGGCTTGCTGTGCTTTGGCCTGGGCTCCAGCTGGGAGAGCCGGGCTGTGGGGCAGCCGCACTCCCGCCAGTATTTTGGTCAGGGGAGCAGGGCCATGGAAGACCCCAGAGCAGACTGCAGCCGGGTTAAGTAAAAAAAATTTAAAAGGCGCTTAAGGCGCGGGGCCCTCTTAGGTGCTAGGCCCGATTCCGGGGAATCGGCTGAATCGGCCTAAAGCCGGCCCTGAGTATGACCCATTGTAGTCTCCCCTTTAACCAGTTCCTTATCCATCTTTCAATTTTCATATTGATCCCCATCTTTTCCAATTTAACTAAATATTCCCCATGTGGAACCGTGTCAAAGGCCTCACTGAAATGAAGGTAAATTAGATCTACTGCATTTCCTTTGTCTAAAAAATCTGTTACCTTCTCAAAGAAAGAGATCAGGTTGGTTTGGCACCATCTACCTTTTGTAAAACCATCTTGTATTTTGTCCTAATTACCATTGATCTCAATGTCCTTAACTACATTCTCCTTCAAAATTTTTTCCAAGACCTTACATACTACAGATGTCAAACTAACAGGCCTATAGTTACTCGGATCACATTTTTTCCCTTTCTTAAAAATAGGAACTATGTTAGCATTTCTCCAGTCCTATGGTACAATCCCTGAGTTTACTGATTCATTAAAAAATCTTGCTAATGGGCTTGCAATTTCATGTGCCAGGTACTTTAATATTCTTGGATGAAGATTATCTGGGCCCTCTGATTTTGTCCCATTAAGCTGTTCGAGTTTGGCTTCTACCTCGGATGTGGTTATATCTACCTCCATATCCTCATTCCCATTTGTCATCCTACCATTATCCCTAAGCTCCTCAGTAGCCTTATTAAAGACTAAGGCAAAGAATTTATTTAGATATTAGGCCATGCCTAGGTCATCCTTAACATCCATTCCATCCTCAGTGTTTAGCGATCGCACTTCTTTCTTTGTTTTCTTCTTATTTATATGGCTATAGAACCTTTTACTATTGGTTTTAATTCCCTTTGTAGGGTCTAACTCTATATGGCTTTTAGCCTTTCTCACTTCATCCCTACATGTTCTTACCTCAATAAGGTATCTTTCCTCGCTAATTCCTCCCATCTTCCACTCCTTGTAGGCTTTCTGCTTTTTCTTAATCTCCTCTCTGAGATGCTTGCTCATCCAGCTTGGTCTTCAACTCCTGCCTATGATTTTTTTCCCCCTTTTTTTGGGATACAGGCTTCTGATAGTTTCTGCAACTTTGACTTGATGTAATTCCAGGCCTCCTCCAGCTTTAGATCCACACGTTCTTCAGTTCAATCCACTTCCCTAACTAATTTCCTTAATTGTTTAAAGTTAGCCCTTTTGAAATAAAAAGCCCTAGTCCCAGATCTATTTTTGTTTATCTTTCCATCTAGTTTGAACTGAATTAGCTCATGATCACTTGAACCAAGGTTGTCCCCTACAACCATTTCTTCTATGCAGGGGTGGCTCCAGGCACCAGCGCTTCAAGCACGTGCCTGGGGTGGCAAGCTGCAGGGGGCGCTCTGCCAGTCGCCGCTAGTGCGGCAGGCAGGGTGCCTTCAGTGGCTTGCCTGCAGACGTTCTGCTGGTCCCATGGCTTCGGTGGACCTCCTGCAGGCACGCCTGCAGGAGGTCCACCGAAGCCGCAGGACCAGCGGACCCTCTGTGCTTGGGGCGGCAAAATGTCTAGAGCCGCCCCTGCTTCTATGAGGTCCTCACTACTCAGCAAAATCAAATCTAAAATGGCATCTCCTCTTGTTGGGTCTTCAACTACTTGGTGAAGAAATCCATCAGCTATCGCATTCAGAAAAAACTGAGCCCTATTATTATTAGTAGCACTTGTGCTCCAGTCTATATCTGGGAAGTTAAAGTCTCCCATGATCACACAATTCCCATTAGTGTTTACTTCATTAAAAACATTAAAGAGGTCTCTATCCATATCCAAATCAGATCCCAGCGGTCTGTAGCACACCTCAAGCACTATCTCAGAGGAGGCTCTAGTAGCTTTCTTTCCCAGTGTGATTTTTGCCCAGACAGACTCTGTCTTATCCATGCCATCACTTCTTATTTCTTTACAGTTAACCTCATCATTGATTATATAGTGCTAATCCACCACCTTTGCCTTTATGTCTGTATTTCCTAAACAGCACATAGCCTAATGTTTCTGTGCAGAGTATCCAAACCTTTTAACATAAGAAGTTAAATGGAATGGCCACATGATGTCAAGAGAACCTAAGAAATTTGTTAATCTCTAAGGTGCCACATGTACTCCTGTTTTTTTTGCAGATACAGACTAACACGGCTGCTCCTCTGAAATCTAAGAGATGAGAAGTCATGTTCTTGTTCGATGTACATTGAAGCTGAAAAGGGAGATGTTTCCTCTTTAACTCCTAGGCCCCCACCTCTAATCCACTAGACACCCCTTTCCTCCCACTGCCAGGAATAGACCCTGGCAGTCATGACTAGTAGCCCCCCTGACGCTGCTCCCTGTGACAAAGGAGAAGCTCTGAGACCCCTGTGCTGTCCCCTCACCTTCCTGCCTGGGCTGCCCTTGAAAACCAATGGGGTTTCCTTGGGTAATTTTGAATCTTGCTCCCAGGAAGGGTGTAATTTTAGGTGCAAGTTCCAAATAGTGCAATTAACCATCCAGAAGGGGCAGCAGGTATCGGTGTCAGAGCCATTGAAATAATCATAGCAAAGTACTTCAGGGAAACAGTAATTAATAAAGTGTCAACAAAAGGTCAGAATTTGGTAGTGTTAGTGTCACACTAGAGGGCACTGTGATGATTTTACATTCATCATCCAAACGTAGCCACCACCTAGCACATGTTTTAACCTCTTCTTCTCTTACTGTTGCTCCTTATTAGAGAAAGGGAGAGAGCGAGCAAGCAATAGAAACAGAGATCTAGGGACTGAAGCAAACATTTCTTTGCTCTTTGCTTGGCTCTGTCAGTTATTTGGGTACAAACTCACTCCCCTCACCCACTGTCTGGGCTGGGCTCAGTGGGCAGGAAGAGCTCAGCTGTCAGTGGGACTTGGGGAGCTCGGCACATTACTGTGAGCTGCTTGAACGTTTAGGTGAAAACCACCTAAACACGGACACAAGGTCTAGGCTGCAGTACCTCTTCTTGCATCTGCAGCTGGTGAAGCTACAAGGCAGAGGACTAAGTACAACATTTAAACTTATGTTTGACCTCAGAGAATAAAAAAAAATGTGTCAGTGAAAAGAGGGGAGTCGAATTTAATCCCTTGTCACCATCAATGTGCAAACCAGGAACCTGTTGCTTTGCATTCTGGCTGTTGTGTCACCATCATGTGGCTATTATGTCTCAGTCCCTTTAAATAAAAAATGTGGGGTTTTTTCATAGAAACTATTTTCCTTGTAGAGACACAGGGGCAGATTAATCTACAAAGGGAAGGTGATTTCAAGGCAGTTCTGGGGGAGATGGGAACATTTTCAGCATCACTAAATTATTTTGTTGTGCCTCACAGAGAGAGAGAAAGAGAGAGAAAATAAACATATTAATTTGAGCTACCGACACAGTTCACCACATGAAATACACAATTTTGTGTTCAAATGAGTTGTGTTAATTTATATAATATGAAAAATAAATTTTGGGCAATGCATGAAAACCTCACTGCATCGAATAACCCACTTGATCTAGTTAATGTACTACAGAATATTTAAAGAAGTTAAGAAAGATGTGCTTATAAATTAACATGTTGTGCCATTTACACAAGCACAAGACGCAGAAGAAACTGAATTATTTGAGCTACTAAAATTTCCACTTTCTCACAGCATTTTAGTTCTCAAGGTTGTTTCAATATGCTTATTTTTTTGGAACTAGAAATGGGGAAAGAGTACACTGAAGTCAGTGGAATTACCGCAGTGAAGGATTAGTCTCATTATTTGTCACTAACAACAGCCTTTGTTAACACAGAGTTAACTCTAACTGTGAATATCTCTTACCTTCCAGAACATCGAGTTCAGTAAAACTCAAACTCTGGAAAAACAGGGAATATCAGAGTGATGGTACATGCCTAGATGAACTTAATTCTGCCCTCTAGAAGAGAATCCATGATAACATAGGAGAACTAAGAAAGGTTTGGGGACGAATTACATCTACTTCCCAAGAGTTTGTTTCTCCTGTAATTAATTGATCCTGGCCTAGGGTCTGGCCGTGGAATTTACTATTTTTATCCCAGAATACTTAAAGGCAAAACTGCTTTACAAAAGCTCCTTTCTTTCAGGTTATACAAACAGGTCACTTCCCCAGCTATTTCAAGGAGATGGAATTTTCCTGACCCACAGGGAACTTAGACTAACATGCTCAAGATCACACATTCTGTAGGAGAAAACCAAGGGGGAAAAAAACCAAAACCAAAACCACTAAACCATTGCTGTTTCTACCCAAATGATTAATGAGACCAGAAAGTGAGACTGTGCAATTAACTGTCTGGTACTACACTGGTGCTGCAGTTACTTAGATGCAGACACACCCAGCTCTACAGCTGGTAAACGTACAGAGACTCTGCTGCTGCTCATGAGCTAGAAGCATATGACCTCAACAGCTGCCATTCGAATGTATATGGAAGTCACAAGGAACAATGATCTGTGTTAAAGGAAGGTTGCCATTTATTAGAGCCCTAACTGATACCGTGTGCACAAACGGAGGATTGAATGTGTAACAGGGAGTTTGGTAAATCTTGGTTATTTGATTTTTGTAACAGGCTCCTGTCCACCTCCAGTAGAGTTTTCAGTCCCAATGGCAACTTACTTACCAAATGTAATACAGACTAGTCCATTCCTCCCAAGTGGATGTGGTTCTTGTTCTTCTGCACATTGTAGCCCATGGAGACCAAGGACCTGCAAATGTGTTCTCATGTGTCTTTGTTTAATTGATGAAAACAAACCTAGACACTGGAACTGATTTCACCTGAGAGACATGTTTGCTAGGTTTTATGCATTTGCACAGAAAAACATTGGGTGAGTCTATTTATTTCAAGGACCCCTGTTTAATAGAGCTTCTGAACATACTGGAAATAGAATTATTTTTGTTGAAGGAAGAGGTTACTTGAATTTGAACCAAGAGCCACTTGATCTGCAGTTAAGCACGCTATCACTGAGCTATATCCCCATAGCATTTGCATAGACAAGTCAGTGATCTTAAGGATTTTGAAGGACAGGCTCTGCCTCAGAGAACTCCTTTTCTATTCCCAGACCATAAGGGTTTTAAAAATGGGCTTTGATTAAACTTTATATATACATGTAGACACCACAGCTTGCACACCCCTGACATAGCTTCCCCTACTGACATAGCTACCACTTTTCGGGGAGATGGGTTAACTACACGGGACAGCTCTCCCCCCTCTGCTTAGAGCATCTTCATTATTTATGAATAGGTGGGAAATAACCTCCTGAATGGACAGTAACCAGTTTATCAAATATTGGTGTGTCTGCATTTAATATGAGTAACTGGTCATACTGGGCTGGATTAGTAAAAGCATTTCAAGCAGATCGAGGGAAGGGATTATTCCCCTGTATTCAGCACTGGTGAGGCCACATCTAGAGCATTGCATCCAGTTTTCACTGCCCCCCTCACACTACAGAAACAAATTGGAGAGAGTCTAGGGAAGGGCAACAAAAATGATTAGGGGGCAGGGGACTTACGAGGAGAGGCTGAGGGCAGGGCTGCCCACAGGTGGGGGGCAAGTGGGGCAATTTGCCCCAGGTCCTGCAGGGCCCCCCGTAAGAATATAGTATTCTATAGTATTGCAACTTTTTTTTATGGAAGGGTCCCCCAAAATTGTTTTGCCTCAGGCCCCCTGAATCCTCTGGGTGGCCCTGCCCAGACCATGGCGCTGTCCCCCCACTCCACCCCCTTCACTCGTTCTCCACCCTCTGAGACCCCACCTGTGCTGCACCCTCACTCCCATTTGGCCACTTCCCACCCCTGCTCTTTCTCTTTGGCTGAAGCTTGCTGGTCCACCTTTCACTCGCTCCTCTCCTCCCTCAAGGGCTATTCGTGCCTCTCCATCCCCTACCCCAAGGTCTACCTGCTGCCCTCACCTCTCTGCCCCCTCCCCTGTGACCCACCCTGCCCACCGCTCACACCTCTCTGCCCCTCCCCTGAGATCTGCCCTGCCCACCTCTCTCATTTTTCTAACCTGTCCCCTGAGAACTGCCCTGCTCACCACCCACACCTCTCTGCACCCTCCCCTGCCCTGCCCACCGCTCGAACCTCTCTGCCCCTCCCCTGACACCCTCCCTGTCCATCTCTTTCTTCGGTCATCTGTTGTTATTCCATGAAACATCAGGGATGGAATAAAAAGCTGAGTTTACTCCAGGGTGAGGAAAGAAAGGAGCCACCAACCCGCTGGCAAAGCTCAACACCCCAGAGAAAACTTGTCCCTGCTATTGCAATCACTGATGTACTGGGGATATGACGGGAAAGGGACTGTCTGAATGATCAAGGCAGGAAATGGGCAACAAGCTACAGCAACATCATTAACCACAAACACACTCGCCTCATGCTCCAGCCAGAAGGGAAATGAGCAGGAATTCTTGTTTTTAAGCCATGAACATGCTTACACAATGGCACAGCAGTGTGTGCGCTGTGGAAACTGGTCTGAGGAAACAACTGGAATTGATCACTCAGTGAGAACAGAACTAAAGTATAGTGAGACCTCTCCATTAAGCAAGTTGTTGTGGTTAAGTGGTTAAGATGATGCACTAAAAATCTATTGGGGTCTCCCTGTGCAGGTTTGAATCCTGCCTAATATGGAGGAAACTGTGGTTCTTCAGTTTTTATGGAGTTTCATCTTGTCTCACTCTTAAGCTATGTCTCTACTATAGGGTAATGTGGCTTTAGTTAAAGTGTTTTAATTGAACAGCAGTTGCACGTCCACCCTATGTCCCTGTGTCACCAGAGCACATCCACGCTAGCAACTCTTGGATTGCCACAGAGAACAGTGCACTGTGAGTAGCTATCCCACTGTGCAACTGGCTGCATGGTGCTTTGGGAAGGATTTGCAATGCCTCACGGGCTGGCACAGCATCACATGATGCAGGTTTCTCTATCCCATTGTTCCATGGGCATCCTACTAGATAGCCAGCTGCTTTTCAACTGCATTGTGGGTGGTGGGGTAGAGAGAGAGTGTGTGAGTGGAGAGACAGTGTGTGTGTTGGGAGAGTGTGTGTGTTGGAGAAGAGTGAGTGTGTTGCTGCACTGTCTCTAAGTTCAGACAGCTGCTGGAAGCAACTAGTCCTGAGGCAGGGGGAGAGGGACAGCCCTGACAGTTAGGCATGTCACCTTTTGGAGGCTTGTGGCTTGGTCTCCTCTGCCCTTAGAAGTTGGCCTATGGAGGCAGGCTCTTCCTGCTGGCCTCCTTTGTGTGACTTGCCAAAGGAGGAAGTGAGGCAGGAATGGGGCAAAAGAGGAAAGTCAAGCTGAGAAAGGCAGGGAAGAAGCTGTGCAGCTAAGTGGGGTTAGTAGAGTGTCACTATTCATTTTGCCAAAGCCTGGGGAGGTGCGGTTGGCTGCTGCAGGTAGAATCCTGTGTCTGCCTCTTGGCTTCCCAGGGATGGCTGCTTGCAGCCCAGGAGAAGGTTCTGGGTGAAAGGAAAACAAGCAAAGCTGAGTCCAAGTGGAGAATGGCTGCCCCTTTGTGGCCAACCTGGGGGCATGACTGATGGCTTTGGAGGCAGGGGTTGGGCTGGCTGTGAGCAACTGGGATCCACGAAGCCCCCACCTGCCCTTCTGAGAGCTGAACCCATGGAGATGCGGTTGGCTTCTGGGAGATAGACCCCCTGTATCTACCTGTTGGCATCCCAGGGATGGCTACTTGCAGGCCAGGAGAAGCAGGGTTTTGGGGAGAAGGAAAAGAAGTAATGGCGAGGCTGAGTGGGCTCCTTTCTGGCCAAGATGGTGGGCTGTGGTGGGTCTGGAGTAGCCTGTAAGCCATAAGTGGACTTGGTGCAGTGAAAACCGCTGCTCTATTCTGGCTGACCTGGGGGTGCCATCGATGACTTGGGAGTGGGGACGGGGGGCTGGCTGAGAGCAAATGGGATCCAGGAAGCCCTAGCCTGCCCCTCCAGGGGCTGAGTCTTCATCTTCTCTCCTGCCATGGGGAGCCCAGCCCTAAGCCTGCTCCGCATGTGCTGCAGCTTGAGCATTAAGCCTTCCTGTGTGGCCTGTGCTGAGATGACCCTGGACTCCCGTTGGGCACTGTTGGGGTGAAATACCGACCGCAAATGATTCTGGCCACAAGATCAACCCGTTGGGCCAAATGAAGGAAGCTGGAGGCCTGGTGACTTAGTCCGCGAGGCCAGAAGATCAAGCCGTTTTCCTGCATGTGGGGGAGGCAGCTGTTGTGGTTCACCCTTCCTGCTCCCTGCACTGCTGAACCCTAAAATCCCTGTCAGCCAACAAGATGGGCTGGGAGCCCGGAGAGAGGAGACAAAGGGGTGGCCCGAGCCCCCTCTGGCACTACCACTGCCTCAGGCAGCCTATGGAGATCTGATGCCTCCCCAAGCGATGCACGGAGACATTCCAGTTGCGCTAAGGTGACTCCCTGCCCACTTTGCCCCCATCCCTCCATGCCGCACTGCTCCTGGAAGTGGCCAGCATATCCTTGTGGCCCCGAGTGCAAACTGTGCATCTGCCCACCCCCAATCCCACCATCTAGGAGCCACTGCTGGAGGGGAGTGTGTGCCGGTTACTGTGGGAGCAGCGCTGCCTGAGGTAAACACCACCTCCCCCCGACATCCTCCTGCACCCCTACCCCTGCCCCAGCGCAGAGGCTTTCTGTGTCTTGAACAAGCACTTTCAAGGATTGGCCAAGAACTTCTTTTCTGTTTATGCGAAAGATACACAAAAAAGGGAGCCCAACAGACTACTTTCGTTCGCAAGGACAAACTGGCAGGCCAAGCCAGGGTCACTCAGTTACTAGGAAAGCTCTTCAGCCAGCTCTTCCCAAAGGCCAGTCTCCAGAGGCTTTTGTGACATGATGTACCTCAAAATAGCCCCCTGTAGCCCACATATTCATCACTCATATATGGCTGTGACATGTCATACAAACCATTCCATGTAAGTTATCCTATGAAAAGTCATGATCTGCTGAAATCCGCCATTCTGTCCAAATATATATAGCATGAGAGTGTGTGACGTTATGCATTTTGCTGTATGGTTGTTACTGAAATATGCCATAATTTTGCTAGTGACCCCTGCCGAGGAGGGTGTTCATCAACCATGAATCAGCAGAGGAATTGTAATTCAGGGATTTCCAATTCAATGACAGATGCCCAAACACAACACTGTGGGGACTGCTCAAGTCTATGACTCCGTTGCACACCTGTTAATGCATCCCAGAATCACGTTTGCTTTTGTTGCAGCAACATCACACTGTTGACTCGCATTTAGCTTGTGGTCCACTATAACCCCTAGATCCCTTTCTGCTGTCCTCCTTCCTAGGCAGTTTCTTCCCACTCCGTATGTGTGAAAGTGATTGTTCCTCTTCCTAAGTGGAGCACTTTGCACTTGTCTTTATTAAATGTCTGTCAGGGATGGTCTAGACAGTGTTTGGTCTGGCTATGAGGGTGGGGGACTGCACTCGATGACCTCTAGAGCTCCCTTCCAGTCCTAGACTCCATGACACTATGAATCTAAGACCACACCAGGAGGATTCCTCAACCTAGTGACTCAGCAGAGGCCACCCCTACAGGAGGAGGGACAGTTCAGTGGTTTGAGCATTGGCTTGTTAAACACAGGGTTGTGAGTTCAACCCTCAAGGGGGCTATTTAGAGATATGGGGCAAAACCTGCCTAGGAAGTGGTCTTGCTTTGAGCAAGGGGTTTGATTCAATGATCTTCTAATCTTCATATTGTCTTCTAGACACTTAAACTAAGGATATAAAATAAGAGAGTGTAGCATCATGTCTTTGCCTTTCTCCTCCCCTACCTGTGCTGGGAGCAGTAGGAATCCTGAGGAACTGAGGGTCATCTGAGGACAGTAATCCAGGTTTTAGAGGGAATTCTATGTATTAAGGAGGGTAACATCCAGTGGGATGAGAAAATTGCTTGACCTAACTACTGTCTAGTGTAATAAGGTGTAAAGTTTATCTTTAATTTCCTTGGTAACTTACTTTGATCTTTTATGCCTACCATCTTTCTGTAGTTAATAAATCTATTTTATACTTTACTTAAAATATCGTATTTTGCTTGAAGTCCTTGGGCAATCTCAGCTCAGTTAGAAGGCTCGTGCATGTACTGTTCACAATGAGGGAAGGGTGGACTGGTTAATAAACTCACACCAGTCAGGCTTCTGACTAGGACAAGATGGTATGATCCAGGGGTGTAAGGCTGCAGAGCTGGGGGGATTGGCAGGAGGCTGTCTATCATTAGTGTTATGAGTGCCTGGGATTCATGTAACTCAGCTGGATGTGTCCCTACCTGTGGATGTCCGTGTAATTGCAATATCTGCCACAGATTTGCAAATTGCCAAAAACATCTCAGTGCGAGAGGGAGCCCAGGCAGTGGGACACAGGGCTCAGGGGTCCCACTGTTTAGGTTGTACTCCGTAGATTCCATCACAGACTTTAAACAACCACAGTGGATGGTCACTGAGACAAAGAGAGAGAGATGCCAAAATAGTGATTTCCAGTGCTGGCAGACATCAAGCTATGAGGAATTCTGCACACAGAGAGGACCCTGCCAGTGGAAAATGCCTTTGGAAAAGACTCTTCTGTCACCAGCTGTGGTCATGCAGTGCTTAGTGCTCTGTGTTGTGGTCTCAAGAGCCATGGATGCAAGTTGAGTTACGGTGACCTTTCCCTTGTCTCCACGTTTCTTAGGTGCCTCCTTCTGTCACTTGTCAAAAAAAATGACAGGTTTCTTTTGCAAGCGTTTGCATTTCAAGGTAAAGGTAGTCTTCTCTGTTTCCTCAAAAGTTTGACCAAAAGGTGGGAAGAGAAGACACGTTTTGCAAGGCACCACTGGGAGCTACATCTCTAACTTCCACTTTACCTGTTAGGTAAATCAGCCAGCTTAGCCACTGTGCTGCTGTATGGGACTTTTCTCCTAACTGCTCCATTTTTCATCAATGACAATCAAAAGGAAGGTGACAGAAGAGTAACTCTCCATTTCCTGTAAGACCTGCAGAGATTGCACTATCAGGATCTCTTTGCGTAGACATCCCCAGTGAATCACAAGGACGTGCGGCACAGGCTCTCATGTTGCAGCAATTGCAGTTGAAGCAACCACCTTGCCAATGCCAGTCACAGCAGCTTTTTCATCAATTCAAGGCTCATGGTTTGATTTTTTTTCCAGTGCTCCTCTGCATAGAAGCCTTTCCCTTAACAATTTATTAATTAGACTACTAAGGGAGTTCTCTTCTGTTTCCTAGGAAGATACTGGAGAATGTGAGCAGAGGAGACAAAAGCAACACCACAATACACCAAAGAGAATTGAACCTAGGATTTCCTATTTATGAGGCTGGTGCTTTAGCCAGCTAAGCCATGGTGTCTGCCTCAAATAAGAGTTTGCAACTGTTCTATTTGATGGTCCTTGACAACACCTGCAAATTCCAAAGTACAGATGTTCCCCATTTCCCTCAAGTCTTGCAGACCTTGAGGTGTCTGGCTCTGTGCACAGAAAGCCACAGCTGAGTTGACATGTGTTTCTCCCAACAGCCACTGTAATCATATAGTGGTTAGTGATCTGTGTTTCAGTCGCAGCAATCTCAGCTCAGTTCTGAGTCATGGTAACCTTTCCTTCAGCTCCAGACTTCTCATTTGCCACTTTCCAAGTGTGGAGAGGTGTCTGCCCCCAACCAAGCAGGAGAAAGGTTATGGCAGACTTGCAGAGGCTGTGCAGAACACAGCCTATCAGGAAAGGGCTTATTGGGAGAGCCAATCGGGAGAAGGCTTGCTGGAGCAACCCCTAAGTAAAGGGCTGCTCAGCACAGCAACAGTCAATCACTCCTTGGAGTTTGAAGAGGGAGGATTGGTTCCTCTGAGGGAAGGAGAAGGGAGGGCACCATGATCAGAGTAGTGTTGGGTGGGTAAGGGGAGCATGAGTAACCTCCTGGCTGACTACTGCCAGACTGAGGTCCTAATATAAAGGTGGAGGAAGGTGCTAGGTCTGCGGGGAAGTGGTCCAGGGAAACAGATGGCAGAGTTGGAGGTGCACCCCTTTTGCCCTAGTTGCCACTGACACAGGTGGCTACTCCGTGGACTGCAGCTAGCCACTGAGGCAAGTGGCTGGGGAGAAAACAGCTGCCCTCCCAGGAAGGGCGGAGAGAACTGAGTGGGGTGCAACCAGAGGGCTGTGTCCATAAGAGGACACTGAAGTCCTGAGAGGAACACGGGTCCTAATGATAGAACAGATGACGGCCAGACACAACTAGATGAAGGAGCACTGGAGAGTGAGAACTAATTCCCAGGATGGCCAACAGGGGGCACCACAGTGGTGAGACATGCCCCATGGCACCAAGACTTAGCCGCAAGGAAGGCTCTCTCTATTTTTAACAAGCACTTAGAAGGATTGCACTGACGGGTGTTTTCTTTTTATAAAAAGAGATTAAAAAAAAGGAGCCAACAGAGACACTAGGTTTAGCAAGGAAGAACTGGGAGACCAAGGCAGGATCTTCTGGTTAGTAGGAAGGCTCTTCAGCCAGCTCTTCCCAAAGACCACTATCTAGAGGTCTTTTAACAGTCACTGCAGATGTTCGCCACAAAAGATAGAGTTCTCCACTGCCGGCAGCCATCACGCTACCAGGAGTTCTGTGCACAGAGAGGGCCCTGCTGGTGGGAAAAGGCTTTGGTAGAGACTCTTCTGACACCAGTCGTGGTCATATAGTGCTTAGCACCCTGTGTTGTGGCTTCAACATCCACAGATGCAAGTTCAGTTATGAGGATATTTTTCTTGTCTCCAAATTTGTCTAGTGGCTCCTTTCAAAACTTGTCACAAAAAAGACCTATTTCTTTTGCAAGAGATGTACATCTAGGCAAAGGCAGTCTTCTCCATTGCCTCAAAAATTGACCAAGCAGTTGGTAGAGGAGACACATTCAGCCAAGCACCACTGTTTGCTGGATGCTAAATCTCCTCTTTATTCAGCAGGTGTCTGTGAAGGACATAAATCCACACCTTGTAGAGGTCAAGCATAGGAGTTTATTACACACAGAGCTGGAGGAATGTCACCTTGCTTATTAGGCTTAGAGACACTGTCAATCAATCGATTACAAGAGAATATATAGATTTTCCATGGGCAGAGGAAAGTGATGGGGTAGGCAGTTCTACACCAAGGGATAGGTTTTGAAGCAAGACAAGATAACACATTAGTCAATGGGTTAACAGGTTACATAATGTCTCCACCCATGGTCTCAAGTTAACATTTAATAAATACTTTGATAAAATGTTATTAGTATAAAATATATATGTTGAATTCTGATTTGAGGTCCATAGGAATGGAGCAACTCTTTTGATTGTCCAACAGGTACATTTCTAGGGGTTAAAGCAAAGAAACAGTGAAAGTATATGGCAATAAAGATAGTTTTCTGTGTGCCTAAAGGCAAGGCATTGGCCCCTTGGAAGGGAGGTGGAAGGATTCCATATCTTATACTGAAACGTCCCAAGTCCTCATAAACTCAAGGTTGAATCTGTCAGAAGAACGTCTCCCTACAGAAGAAACAAACACAATAAAAATAGAGATTCTTTGTTCAATCTGTAACTCTGAATAAGACACATTTATTTAGTTCTTAACTCCAACAGCTGGCAATTTGCTGACCAGGTCTATCTTAGCAAGCAAGGCTTTCTGTTTACCCCAGATTTCTTTTAGCTGATCACTATTTGCTGGGCCTCTGGTCCCTTGACCATACTCTGTATTTTGGGTCTGGAAAAGAGCTGGCACACTCCACAGACCAGTTTGTTATATAAAATGCACACGGATTTTAACCCTTCACATACAGTAACGGCAAAGTTCTTGGTTCAGGCTTGTAGAAGTGATGGAATAAGCTGCAGGTTCAAATCAAGTCTCTGGAGTCCATCCACAGCTGGGATGGGTCATTCAGTCATTTGTACAGAGCTTCAGTTTGTAGCAAAGTCCTTCCAGAGGTATGAAGCCAGACTGGAGACTAGGCATCAGCCTTTTATAGTCTCTTGCCATGTGATCTTTGCCTTCTTTGTCCCAAAGACACTCTATCCAGCAAGTGGCATAGAAAAACGTTAGAGTTTGGTCCATAGGCAGGTCCCTGCATACCTTGCTGAGTCACAAGGCGTATCTGCCTTCTCTCAATGGGTCAATTGTATAGCTGATGGTCCTTAATGGGCCATCAAGCAGGCTAGGCAGAACTTATCTGGTTGGGGTGTTCCCTGGAAGCATAGCAAAGTTTGAATTACAGACAGCATAGAGCCAATATTCATAATGTCAACTATAAAAATGATACACATCTAGAGATAGCATCATTATAATCAGTCAATCAGAACCTCTCCATAGACCCCTTATACGACAACCTTTCTACAATATTGGCTGCAAATATAGAACAATGGTCGCAACGGTGATCTATACAGTTACAGATTATGTCAATAATGTCACAGAAGGTGACACGGCATCAGTGAAACTGATATTGGAATACTGCCTACAGTTTTGGTGTCCGCATTTCAAAAAGATGTTGTGAAAATGGAGCTGGGGTAGGAAAGAGCCACCAAATGTTCTGAGGGCTGAAGAAAAATGCCTTCTAGTGAGCTCAACCTGTTTAGTTTATCAAAAGAAGATTGAAAGGTGACTTCATTGAAGTGTTGAAGTGCCTTAATAGAGAGAAAACAATGGATATCTTTAATCAAGCAAAGAATGACATAACAAGACCCAATGGCTGGAAGGTGAAATGAGACAAATTCATATTACAACTAAGGCACAAATATTCAACAACGAGGATGATTCAGCACAGGAACAAGCTACCAAGGAAAGTGGTGGATCCGCCATCTCCTGATGTCATTTAATGAAGACTAGATGCCTTTCTGGAATGTGTTTGTCCCAAAAGTAGCAATTGTGTCATACAGGAGGTCTGTGATATGCAGGGGGTCAGATTAGATGCTCTAATGGTCTCCTCTGGCCATAAAGTCAACTAATTTCTGAAGAACTGAGTGTAGCATTGGGAACAGCATCTGATGTTTTCCTGTCTTGCCGGCTTGCTTCCTAGAACAAACGCTCCTTGAGTGGGGTGATCCACAGGGAGTAGCTCAAACCTCCAAAGTACCTGGGCAGGAGCAGGACATTAGCCCAGCAATGGAGGGGTGTGGCAGTGACATCACAAAGGCCTTTTGCAGGACTTGAGACTATTGGTCAAAGATGGTGGGGAGGTGATGACCTCACAGAGAGATGCTGACATTAGGCAGGCAGGACGGGGGCGCGGGGCCAGGGGAACCTCAGAGACCCCTGTGGCTTTGCTTCAGCAAGTCTCCTTCTCCAGGTCTCTCTTTGATGACTGAGAGAGTATTCGCATTCATGTACATGAGCGCCTGGAGGAACCTCTTTCAAGTTTTCTCCTTCCCTTTTAGTGATTTTACTAGAAAACAGCTGTCCCTGTTTAGAAGGTAAGAGCCTCCTCGATAGAAGAGGTGTCATGGGGGCATCACAGTTCTGACTCCGTGGCCCCCACCCAATGTAAGGAAGTTCCTGCCACCCTGCTCTATGTTCACAGTGCGAGAGAGAGCAGCATTCTACTGCAGAGATTTGCTTCTAGCTGCCAAAGCAGAGCAGCAGGCTCAGCTGTCAGAACTTTCTGGAGCAATGAAAGGGGAGGGGCCCAGCCTCTGTAGCAGGAATGCAGGGCAGGTGAGTTCACAGTGGGTATTGTGGAATACTGGTGGAGGCCAATTATAGTGATATAATCAACAGGCGCATCTACGCTGACAATTTGTCATTTTAAGTTTGCTGTAGAAAGCTCTAGGCCTCTCGTCAAGATGCTTTTATTTTGTCACCAAAACAGGGCAGTTTTGTCACCAGATGTGGCATTGCAGTGTGTACATCAGCCACAAGCTTCCCACCGAAGGAGTGCTGTGTGTTTTTCACACACCTGAGCAATATAATTCTGCTGAAATAACTTTGTAGTGCAGACCTGGCCAAAGATTCACATACACACAACTTGCAAAGAAAACCTCACCTGCTCTTCTGCTTTGCAGAATCCAAACACAAGCAAAGCTTGTCAGGTCCCGGTGGGAGATGGCAGGGGGTCAGGTGTCAGCAGACATGACACCTTAGTCGCAGGCAGGTGCTTCTTGGAGCCAGCACCATGGCTTAGTGGCTTAAATCACCTGTTTCATAAACAAGAGATCCTAGATTCAACTCCCAATCATGCCTTGTGTTATATCCTTGGGGGCAGCCAGTTTAGGAAGAAATCACTTGAATGCAGACAGCTAACAAAGCTACCATTTATTTACAGACACGGACCTCACCTGACCAGCCGAATCTGGCTGGGCTATCCCCTAATAATCTAACTAAGTTGCCATAGGAACAAAACCTATGACAACCAATTACACAACATATTCCTCCCCCCTTAATAAGAACATCCCCTAAATAAAACACACACTAGACTAGAGAAGGAGGGTCACTAGACTAGAGAAGGAGGGTAGACTGCTTCCATTCCCAGCTAAACCCTGGGGATTATTTTGCCCCATAACAGTGGGATCGCTGTAGCTAAAGATCCAGACATTGCGGAGACCTTCTGTCTCTAGATGGATTACAGCGAACTTCTGAGGTTGTTGCACCCAAAAGTACCATGGGCTCAGGCCTGACAATGGGCTCAGGGTTGGCAGCACAAACGAGTGAGGAGGTAGTATCAGCTCATGCTGGGCAAAGAGGTATCTCAGCCACCAGCAGTAATGGAGGAGAACAGTCAGGAACAGGTGATTCTTGATTCGGTGTCTCACCAGAAGAGGTGAAGTCAGACCACTCAACTGAAGGTGTGTCCTGAGGACTAGCATGACCTGGCAACAGCTGATCTACATGTTGCCGCCAGGTAAGATTCTCTGCAGTCTGGACAGTGTAGGAAACAGGTCCTGTTTGAGTGATGATCATGGCAGGGACCCATTTAGCTCTGGAAGTATAATTCCAAGACAAAACTGGCTGTCTCGAGCTAAAAGTTTGGTCTTTTGCTCTGGGTGCCTGATGACTTGATATTGCTGCTGACATTGCACAATTTGTCGGGGTTCAGAAGGCTTCAGCAAATCAAAGCAAGTGCACAGCTGTCGTCCCATCATTAGAAAGGCCGGTGATGCCTTGGTCTTAGCATGAGGTGTGTTTCTGTAGGAAAGTAAGAAGGTATCCATACGCTTTCGAATGGAGTGTTGTCCCCTTGCTGATTTCAAAGAGTGCTTCATTGTCTGCACAAATCTTTCAGTTAATCCATTGGTGGATGGATGATATGGTGCTGATGTGATGTGGTATATCCCATTTGCCTTCATAAAATTTTGAAACTCCTGAGAGATGAACTACGGTCAGTTGTTCCTCACAAGTTGTTCTGGCAGATCGAAACAACTAAAGAGTTCCCGTAGTTTTTGGATAGAACTCTCTGCAGTAGTGGACTGCATTATAGAGACTTCTGGCCATTTAGAATGGGCATCTACTGGCACTAAGAACATGCTTCCTTCAAGGGGGCCAACGAAGTCAATGTGAATACATTGCCACAGGTTTTCAGACCAGTCCCATGGGTGTAGGGGTGCCCACTAGGGTGCATTCCTTACACCCTGACATGACATACAAGCTTTTGCCTCTCTTCAATAGCATTGTCCAATCCAGGCCACCAAAAATAGCTTTGTGCAATTTCCTTCATGTGCACTATTCCACAGTGACCGGAATGTAGCTGCTCTAACATCTGTGATCTCAGTGGTGGTGGAATAATGACACGTCTCCCCCACAACAAACAACCAGATTGGACCAATAACTCCGTCCTCCTGGACATGTAGGTAACAAGGTCTGGTGAGACCGGAGAGGATTGTCGAGATTTTCCATGCATCACTAGGTTCATAACTTGGGACAATACTAGGTCAACGCGAATTGCGTTCTTCATCTAAGTAGCAGTGATGTGTGTATTCTCTACCTGTTCAAAGTAGAAGATTTCCTTTTGGGCACTATCTTGATGTTTGACTGGCAAAGGCAACCTTGAGAGGCCATCTGCATTGCTATGCAGAGTGGATTTCCGATATTTGATTTCATATATGTATGCTGAAAGTAACAATGCCCAACGTTGCATACGAATAGCAGCTAATGGGGGAATGCCTGTGTAGGGTCCAAAAATTGATGTCAGAGGTCGACGGTCTGTGAGAAGAGTAAACTTCTGCCCAAACAAGTACTGATGAAACTTCCAAAATCCAAAAACAATTCCCAATGCCTCACGTTTGATTTGGGCATAGTTAGTTTCTACTTTGCTTAGAGTGTGTGAAGCAAAAGCAATAGGTCTCTCTTCTCCGTAAGGCATAATGTGTGACACGACTGATCTCACTCCATAAGGGGAGGCATTGCAGGCCAATTGTAGGGGTAAGGATGGATCAAAGTGCGTTAGAACTTCAGAATTTAGCAATGCATGCTTAGCTTTGTTAAATGCAACATCACAGGCTTCAGTCCACTTCCAGGCCTTGTTCTGCCCAAGGAGATCGTGAAGTGGTTTTAGCAGTGTGGCTAACTGTGAGATGAACTTTCCATAATAGTTCAGTAGTCCTAGAAACAAATGTAGCTGGCTAACATTTCGAGATGGGGAAGCCTCCACAATAGCCTCAACTTTTGCAGGAGTCTTATGAAGACCCACAGCATCAATGATGTGTCTCAAATATTCAACAGAGGGCTGGAAGAATTCTCACTTGTCTTTGCGAACTCTTAGGCCATACTCTTCCAGTCGTTGTAGGGTAGCCTCTAAATCCTTTAAGTGATCCTTTTCATTCCTTCCAGTGACCAGGATGTCATCCAGATAGCACTGAACTTCTGACAAGCCACACAAGATCTGGTCCATAGCCCTCTGGAACAGGGCAGGAGCAGATGTTATTCCGAAGGGTAGGCGACAGTATCGATAAAGCCCCTTATGAATCACAGTAGTCAACAGCTCTTGGGACTTTCCATCGATGTGCATCTGTAAATATGCTTGACTCAGATCAATCTTACTGAACTTTTGTCCCCCATCCAGGCCTGCGAAGAGGTCATGGATGCGGAGAAGCAAGTATTGCTCTGCACACAACACTGGGTTGACAGTGACTTTAAAAACACCACAAATCCGGAGGGAGCCATCTTTCTTCACTATTGGAATGATAGGAGTGGCCCATGGGCTATGGGTAACTGGTATTAGGACCCCATTGGTGACTAGGCAGTCCAGGTCTGCTTCAACTTTTGGCCTGATGGCATATGGCACAGTTTGTGCTTTCAGATATTTTGGTGGACTGTCAGGTTAAATGTTCAACGTCACAGTGATTCCCTTCATACTTCCCAGATCCTCTCCAAAAACAGCAACATGTATCCTTAATAGAGGGGTTAGACTGGTTTCTTCTTTAATCATTCTGTGCACTTCTACCCAGTTCAGCTGAATCTTCCTAAGCCAAGACCTACCCATTAAGGCTGGGTAATTACCTCTCACCACAAACAGTGGCAATTTAGCAGCCTGTCCCTTGAGCTCCACCTTAACATCAATAGTGCCCAACATGGGCACAGCTTCTCCCGTATATGTCTTCAGAACAGTTTTTGTTGCCTTAAGCGGAAGATGCTGTAGCTTTTCTTTACACACAGTCTCGGAGACCAGCGAGACGGCTGCACCGGTGTCCAGTTACATGCGTATAGGGTTGCCATCAAACAACGGGCTTACCCAGTATTCATGTGAGCCCACTGCTAAAGACAAAACATGCAGTGGCACTTCCTCTTGCGATGAGGTGTCACCTTGATCATGCTGGGTCTGCTCTAGGGTATGCAGGGTTTCCCTTTTTGTCAGCCAGACCACAGGCCTCTTTTTCTTTTGTTTATAGGCACACTCAATGTATCCCTTTTTGCTACAGTATCGGCACACCAGGTCCTTACACCAGCATTCTGATGCCTGGTGACCTGGCTTACCACAGCGGTAACATTCCTGACGCCTCACAGTTTTGTGGGTAGGTTCTTGTGATACTTTATGCACCCTAGGGAATGCACCGATGTATTGCGCCTCCTCTGTAGCCAGTTCCATGGAGACTGCAATATCAATAGCCTTCTGTAAGGTAAGCTGAGCATCTGTCAGTGGGCACTTCCATATAGCTTCACTGTACAGGCCACACACTAACCTGTCACACAGGGCATCATTTAACATCTCCTTAAATTCAGTGTTCTGCTAGTTTTTTAAATTGCTACAAATTGTACAACTGTTTCATCTTATTTTTGGTCTCATTTGTGGAACCTATATCTTCCAGCAACTACCAGTGGTTTTGTGGAAAAATGGGACCCCAGGATTTCCACAATGTCACAGTAAGATTTGGTCTCAGGCTTAACAGGATGTAGTAAGCTGCGTAGCAGGGAGTAGGTCTTAGCCCGTAGAACACTTAAGAATATTGGCACCTTTTTCTCTTCTGTAATGTCATTTGCAATAACAAAAAGCTCAGAACACTCAGTATACACATGCCACTGCCTGGACCTGTGCTTCCATTGAGGTGAACTAGGGAATTGCCTACGAGCCAGGATTTTCGGGGGGTGGCATTTTGCCGGGGGGTGGCAGGAGGCTCCGGTGGACCTGCTGTAGTCGTGCCTGTGGAGGGTCCGTTGGTCCGCGGCTTTGGTAAAGCTGCTGCAGGCATGCCTGTGGACGGTCCGCTGGTCCCATGCGGCTCCTGTGGACCTCCCGCAGGCATGGCTGCTGCAGCTCCGCTGGAGCTGCGGACCAACGGACCCTCCGCAGAAATGGCTGCGGCAGCTCCACCAGAGCCACGGGAGCGGCATGCGGGGCTGTGAAATGGCCATGTGCCTAGGGTGCGAAAAACTCTAGCGCAGGTCCTGGCCACTGCATTATATTCTCATCAAAAGTTTCCAGTGGCCTGGTCAGGGTAGCTATGATTTTAGTTTCACTTTCACAGTCAGTGCCAACAAGCAGTTTTTGTTTGTTTGTTTATTTGTTCTTTACCTTGACTTCTACTTCTTTCTGTTGCTGGGGCAGCACGGATATCTCATCCTCTTCATCACTTGTTATATCCTTAGGGGCAGCCAGTTTAGGAAGAAATCACTTGAGACCAGAGAGCAGCAAGCACAAAGCTACCACGGAGCTCACCTGCCCAGCCTAAGCTGGCTGGGCTATCCCTTAATAATCTAACTCAGTTGCCATAGGAACTAAAACCATGACAACCAAATACACAACAGAAAGGTGACTTCATTGATGTGTTGAAGTGCCTTAATGAAGAGAAAAGATTGGGTATTAAAGGGCTCTTTAATCTAGCAGAGAAAGACATAACAAGACCCAATGGCTGGAAGGTGAAAAGAGACAAATTCATATTAGAAATAAGGCACAAATATTCAACAGCAAGGATGATTCACCATAGGAACAAGCTACCAAGGAAAGTGGTGGATTTACCATCTCCTGATGTCATTTAATGAAGACTAGATGCCTTTCTGGAATGTGTTGGCCCCAAAAGTAGCTCTTGTGTCATACAGGAAGCCTGTGATATGCAGGAGGTCAGATTAGATGCACTAATGGTCTCTTCTGGCCATAAAGTCGACTAATTTCTGAAAAACTGAGTGTAGCACTGGGAACAGCATCTGATGTTTTCCTGTCTAGCCCACTTGCTTCCTAGAACAAACGCTCCTTGAGTGGGGTGATCCACAGGGAGTAGCTCAAACCTCCAAAGTGCCTGGGCAGGGGCAGGACATTAGCCCAGCAATGGAAGGGTATGGCAGTGACATCACAAAGGCCTTTGGCATGACCTGAGACTATTGGTCAAAGGTGGTGGGGAGGTGGTGACCTCACAGAGCGATGCTGACATCAGCCAAGCAGGACAGGGGCGAGGGGCCAGGGAAACCTCAGAGTCCCCTGTGGCTTTGCTTCAGCAAGTCTCCTTCTCAGGTCTCTCTTTGATGAATGAGAGAGTATTTGAGTTCACGTACATGAGCACCAGGAGGAACCTCTTTCAAGTTTTCTCCTTTCTTTTTAGTGATTTTACTAGAAAACAGCCATCCCTGTTTAGAAGATAATAGCCTCCTCGAGGTTTGAAACCTGGTCAGTCTGATCCATCTGGTGAAAGTTGAATTCTAGGCATGGAAAACACAAGCTTAAGGAGGCAGAATTTTATTGCGCATCTGGGATTTTGTCCCTTAGAATCACTGGGGACATTAGGGTTTCTCCTTTTTGTTTCACCTTTTCCTCCATCCCTCCCTCCTGTCTGTTACAGCTATCCCCTTATTCCATTTTGTTTCTTACAGCTGTCCCCATACTCCATTTTGTTTTTGTTCTCCTCCTGTGGCCGCCCTTCTCTGGCTGTTAAGTTGTTTACCAGGGCCACTGCCCTTCTCAAAGGGAGGGCCCCTTATGTTGTTTACCAAGAGCCATTGCCCTTCTCAAAGGGATGGCCACTTGTGCTGCGTGCTAATTGGGACCACTGCCCTGTTCAAAGGGTTAGTCCTGTTATCACCTTGTTGAACCTGGGCTTGGTGTAGGGCAGGCAATGTCCAGAGCTGCAAGACCTATTGTGTTTTTAAGATCCTGGTCATGAGTCATAGGCCTCATGTGCTTTTGAGTCACCTATTGCACAGGACTCTGCTCAGGCATGTCTCTGTGCTCCCCTCCAGTTTTTTCCCTGTGCCTCCTTCCCTGTGACAGAGGGAGCCTATCAGGATTACTGGCGGGAAACTGCCTAAATTTGCCTTTAAAAACAGACATTTTTGAAACAAACATCAGAAAGGTTCCTGCATTGCTGCCTGGTCTGATCAGCCAGGGATTTTTGGGGGGGTCCTTTCTCTGCTCTCATTTTATTTTTGAGCGTACCCCCAGTTTTTAAACCCTCCCAAAAACGAATTGCTGCCTGAGAGATTTCCTGATTATCAAGACTGTACCGAGCCCTCCTTGCGTCTTCTGATGTTGCTGCTGCTTCTGCCTTTGCTACTGCTTTGGGGACTGGTAAGAATCCCTCTGTGAAACTTTCCATACTTTTATTTTATTACTTTAGCTGCTGGCTCTGTTTCCCTAGCACACAGACTCAAGCTAAACCTTGGTTTGTGTCTTAAAACCTCTCTTAAACTCCACGGCGCTTTGCTGCTAAAAATAAGCTTGTGCCACTGCTAAGCTCTGCTCCCTGCTTTCAGCTGTATCCACTACTGCAGCCACCATCCCTTGGCTTCCTTGGGGGCTGCCTTGGGAGCTGTATCCTGGGCACATACCACTCTGCCCTCTGTAACTTCCCCATAGCATAAGGTGCACCCTAGGTTTTGCTTTTTAGTTTAATAAGTCATAGTTTGCTAAGATTGTAGAGCTTGTAAGTTTCACCTGCCTTGTTATAGTTCGCTGTTTTGTTGATCTGTATAGTTGCTTGTTATAGTTTGCTTAGAATTGTGATATTTGTTGTTTTGCCTAGTCGTTGATTAAGATAGATTTTAAAAAGCCATTGCCTGGTTGTATTCTGTACCTGTTTTATTACTTTGTATAAGCTGCTTGTAATTTATATAAGTTTGATTAAGTTAGAGGATAGATAAGGTTTTTACTGCTTGAATTCGTCTTCCCGCTGTCCCAATCTCTTCCTGAACTTTCCCATGTCTGTTTTTTCCCCACTCCAATCTCCCCCTCTGTGTACTTCTCTGCCTCCCTGTTGTAACCCCTTGCTGCTTCTCCCCCCCCCGTGTAACTTCCCAAACCCTTTGCTGCTTCTTTCCTTTTTTTTGGGGGGTGTCCCTCTAGCCCTTCTTTACACCTCTCTGCTGCCTCTCCCGTGTTCGTGCCCCTGCTTCTTCGCTGCCCCTCCCCTACCGAAGATCACCATCACACTGCTCCGTTTGTCTTCATCCCGCTGCTCCGCAACTTCCCTGAAGTGCTATCTGCTGCTGCAGCCTGTTTCTTCCCTCAGCCATCTCCCCCATTCTCCACGTGCCTTCTCATCGCTTACAAGTTCAGCGCCCTCCCCTCTTGCTGCTCCCAGACTCCCCTTAAGTGTGCTCCAGCTGCTCTTGTCTCCCGTACCTCCAGCCCGCAGGCTCCTGAAGACTGCTGCTCTGGGCTTCAGAGTCTCTCGCTGTTTGCAGCTGCACTCTCCTCTCCTCAGATACCACTAATCACTCACTCCCCTCCCCCCTCATGTTTCTTGACCCAGCTTTTAGGTACACTCTTGCTATCACTGCCTCACAAATTAAGTCAGTACTTTTCTACATTGCATAATTTCACTTATCACCCATATTGTATTATTGCACCCTGACTCACATTTTACTTGTGGTTATAACACCCAATTAGTTGCCTCCATTTTTCTAGTATACTTTGTATACCATTTTTATATAGAAGCTACCATTTTATTTTGCATTTTCTTTTGGGTACGTTTTGCATTCCACACTGTATCTAGAGTTGTTCCTATATAAAGTTAAGTTGCTTATTGACTGTACTGTATCCCACTGTCCTGAAACCCACTTACTGTACCCCACTGTTAAAACTCCCTACACTGTTCAATAAGAACTCCCCTATCATTGTCTATTGTAAACATCTTATACACCCCATCCCATCGCATTTCATGGTTAAATTCCCACCACTTCCCTTTCCCTTTAATAAAGAAATTAATTGGCACCCCACCTGTGTGGTAATTGCTCCCCAAGATCCCATATACCTGCAGGCAGGGACACCTCCCTCCATCCTTTCTCTTTGTCTCTTGCTTCTTCTGTAATTTCTGCTGTTCCCCTCCCAACACCAGGAGAGAGGGTGTGTGGGGGGGTGGTATGGGGGAGTGCTCTGCAGCTTACGCTGTGGGAGGTCCACCCAAAAATGTGGGGCTGAAATAGTGCTCGGGCAGTCAGGGCCGTATTAGCCTTTTGTGGGCCCCGGCACCAAACATATTTGTGGGCCCCTATGTAGTCACTGTGGGCTCCGAGTGTGGGCCTGGTGGGGCAGTGCCATTGTTGCCCTAGTATACCCGGTACTGAACCTCAGAGACATTTTTCATTGTGGTCACACACCTCTCCATGACTATATGCATTGCCATATACAGCTCCCTCAGCCCCCGGGTTTTCTTATTGAGCTGTACAACCATGTGGGTTTATCAGTGTCCACAGTGAGAAGAACTTTCATGGTGACCCAGGAAACTCCCCACAGATTTATCTCCTTCCTCATTCAGACCTTCTCTAGTCATGTATCCAGTACCCCTTCTATGTCACCAGTCACTGCATGTGGTCCTAGTCTCAGCTCAAAGTTTTAAAGCCAGCAGATACCTGATCAGTTCTGACAGATCCCTCCCTCAGCACCCATCCTGCTATTTGATCAAGGTACCTGCAAACAACTTTTCCCCAAAGTGAGGACTTAGCCCTTGGGAATCTGAAGACACCAGCCTTTCTCCCTCTGCTCCCATCTACATGCTAGTCTGCTACCTGATCACCACCACCTCTCCCCATACTTGTTTCTTTTCTACTTTGGACATACTCCAACCAGCTGGAAGCTCCCTCTGCAAGCCAGACCTGTTTCCTCTTTCCCTGCTCCCCTTGACATTCTTTCCTACTGATGACCTCTGTTCCTTGAGGTTAACTCCAGTGTCTTTAGCTGCTCTAGCTTAATGGTCTCCAGTAGTCACAGAGCCACCTGCAGTTTCTCTGGCTATAGCCATGGGGCCAACTGCCAGAGACCAGCCTTAGACAGCTGCAGCTGCTAGCCGCAGGAGGGGTGGCAATTCCAAGGCTGAGCATGCTTGAAACTTGTGTCATAAACAGATGGTTAAGGGTTAATGTCTCTTTACCTGTAAAGGGTTAACTAGCTCAGTAATCCTGGAACACCTGACCAGAGGACCAATCAGGAGACAAGATACTTTCAAATCTCGGTGGAGGGAAGCCTTTGTCTGTGCTTTTTGGGTTTTCCTTTGTTCTCTCTGGGTTCTGAGAGGGACCAGACATGTATACAGACTCTCCAATTTTCTGAAACAGCCTCTTCTGTTCAATTTAGTAAGTACCAGTTAGAAAGGCAGTTTGTCTTTTGATTGTTTTCTTTATTTGCAAATGTGTATTTTGCTGGAAGGATTGTATCTCTGTTTGCTGCAACTTGTAATTGTGCTGGGAGGAAGATTCTCTCTAGTGTCTATAAGCTGAAAGACCCTGTAACATTTTCCATCTTGATTTTACAGAGATAATTTTTACTTTTTTCTTTCTTTTATTAAAAGCTTTTCTTTTTAAGAACCTGATTGATTTTTTTTTATTGTAGTGTAAGACCCAAGGGGAGGGGGTCTGCACTCACCAGGGAATTGGTGGGGAAAAGGAGAGAAGGCAGGAGGAAAAGCCTGATTTCTCTCTGTGTTAGGATCACTATCTCTCTCTCAGGGAGAGTCTGAGAGGGGGAGAGAAGTGGGGGAAGGTGAATTTCCTCTCTGTTTTAAGATTCAAGGAGTTGAATCACAGGGATCTCCCAGTGTTACCCAGGGAGGGTAGAATCTGGGAGGAAGAAAGGAGGGGAATGGGTTATTTCCCTTTGTTGTGAGACCCAAGGGGTTTTGGGTCTTGGGATCCCCAGGGAAGGTTTTGGGGGCCAGAAAGTGTCCCAAAACACTATATTTTTGGGTGGTGACAGTTCTATCATTTCTAAGCTAGTAATTTAGCTTAGAGGGGTTCATGCAGGTACCTCATCTTTTGGACGCTAATGTTCAGAGTGGGGAATCATACCTTGACACCTTGTAACAGCAGCACTAGGGACTCTAAATCCTCAGTGCTGGCCCTAGGCAGCTCTAGAGTTAGGAACGTCCCTCCTCTAGGCCATGGCTTTAAATACCTGAGATTCCCATCACCTGCAGCAGAGGATACCAATTCTCACGCACCCCTCAGCCAGCACATAGTCGTGCAGAAAGTGCAGCCTGAATGATTTTGGAGGCTGGGGTGCCAGAAGGCTCCCATCTCTGAGCAGCAGCTCTGCAACAAGCTCACATGCCCCCCGCCCCCACCCCCGCTGTGAGATCAGGACCCTGTGAAGACAGTGTAGTTACCCTATGTATAATGAGTTCTATCCAAAACCTGTTGACGTGAATAGAAGTCTTTTCATTGTCTTTAATGGGCTGTGTATAGAAGAAAAGGCCCCATTCTAGACTCTAGGAGCAAAGTGCATTCTATGTGGCACTGGTTTACTAGTGTAACAGGAAGGTTTCACATTACCTAATGAATAAGTAACACCTCCTGCAGCACCTAACTTTTTCTGAGACGCTTCCCACCCAAATATTAAATGTGAACCTGCTTCACTTACAGGGGCTGAACATATCAGCTGGGACGGTCACAAAAGCAGGGCACTTCTGAACTCAGCAGGAGTTTTGGATGTGCACAGAACACACACAGGACTGGTTCCTGCCTGGTTACACAACTGCAGTACAAGTATCAGAGGGTAGCCGTGTTAGTCTGGATCTGTAAAAGCAGCAAAGAATCCTGTAGCACCTTATAGACTAACAGACGTTTTGGAGCATGAGCTTTCGTGGTTCACCCACGAAAGCTCATGCTCCAAAACGTCTGTTAGTCTATAAGGTGCCACAGGATTCTTTGCTGCAACTGCAGTACAGTGAAACAATTTTCAGCTTGTGTGATTGGAGGATATCTGGATCCATATTATAAGACTGTCCTACATAAATGGGGAAAAGTTGAGGTGCCTTTGTTATTCTTTTGTTCCATTCCTTGTTTCTATGGAGAATTTGCCAGTGCAATATCACTGTCTTCCTTTAAAACACACAAAACTTTAAAAAAAAAAAAAAAGAATGGTAGTGGCTGTTGAAAATAGCAATTCCAGTCCTAGTTAACACTGGGAAGACCCTAGCATTTGTTGCTCAATTTTATCCTACTTTTTCTACAGCAAATTACAGTGGATAAGCATATTTGATTTGGGAGAAATGAAGTAACAGCTGCCCAAACTGAGCTTGAGCACTCCTGAATTTTGAGGATGTTCAAATCCGGAAGGCAGGTGCTAGATTCCCTTTCTGAATATTAGATAAATCTGGAAAGGAAAAAGTAAAAAAGTAAATTTCTATTTTCATGGCTCAGAAGTGGAAATCCTCCTGTAGTGTATCTGAAGCTTCCCAGGTCCTCTAGTAGAGCTTCCCCTCCCTTACTTATTTTAACTTCTGGTGGGAGCCACATATCTTCCTTGCTAGGCTTCAGATAGAGGAGGGGGGGCACTGTCCATTTAGTCCACCCAGTTCTCTCTTTGGGGGCTGCCAGGCGAGGTCAAACCAGCATCCCTAATCCAGTCTGGGGAAGTCTTCTGGGGCAAAGCTTTCTACTCCTTGGGCACATTTGTTCCCCATTCACAGTGCCACCCCCTTCTAGCAGCCAGTTCCCCATCCAGAGCAAGCTGCAGCGCATGGAGTCTCTCAGCTTCCCCCCTCCCTTTCCTGTTGATAGCAGCCAAGGGAATGCTGGAAAATGTAGTTCTTACTCTGCTCCAGGGCTGGCTCTCTAGGCAGGGACCTGGCAGAGGAACTAAAGCTCCCAGGGCCCTGTGAGGTCTCAGCTCCCATGCTGGATCCGGACTGCTCTGAGGCTCCATTTCTGCAGAGGGGAGGAAACGAGTGTTACGGGCCCCCTTCTGAGCTTGGGCCCGGCCCTATGGTGCCACTGGCATTATGTTAAAAGCTCTTGTGTGGATTGGCCCAGGCTGAGGTTGATGGTGGGATGGAAATTGTTGAAATCATGGTGGAATTCCTCAAGGGCTTCTTTTCCATGGGTCCAGATGATGAAGATGTCATCAGTATAGTGCAAGTAGAGATGGGGCATTACGGGACAAGAGCTGAGGAAGCGTTGTTCTAAGTCAGCCATAACAATGTTGGCATACTGTGGGGCCATGTGAGTACCCCTAGCAGTGCTGCTTGAAGGTATACATTGTCCCCAAATGTGAAATAGTTATGGGTGAGGACAAAGTCATGAAGTTCAGCCACCAGGTTTGCTAGGACTAATTGGTGAGGGTATACTCTCAAGCCTACCCAGGAAAAGGGGTGTAGGGACTTGGGGAGGAAATTAGTCTCAAGTCTGCCCAGGAAAGGAGGGGTTAGGGACTTGGGAGATATTTGGGGAAAAGCAGAGTTCCAAGTGGCTCTCCCCTAAGATTTGGAATACACTTGGTGATGGCAGCTTACTGTTAACCTAAGCTGGTAAATAAACTTAGGGGGGTTTTCATTCAGGTCCCCACATCTGTACACTAAAGTTCAGAGTGGGGAGGGAAACTTGGTGGAGGAAAACAGATTCCCCACTTGTCACTTGTGCACTGTCCTCCTCCTGCTCCTCCAAAAAGTCATTCTCCCTGTTCCGTGCTACTCCGAACTTGCACGAATCCATGGACAGTGGTGGGGTAGTGGTGGCATCAACCCTCATAATTGCATGTAGTTCATGGTAGAAGCGGCATGTATGGGGCTGTGACCCAGACAGCCCATTCGCCTCCCTGGCTTTTTGGTACACTTGCTTGAGCTCCTTGATTTTTACATGACACTGCTCTGTGTCCCTGGAATAGCCTCTTTCCATCACGGCCCTGGAAACTTTAGCGTACATACACCACTACCCCGATATAATGCGACCCAAAATAACATGAATTCGGCTATAACGCAGTAAAGCAGTGCTCCGGGGGCAGGGCTGCGCACTCCAGTGGATCAAAGCAAGTTAAGTATAACATGGTTTCACCTATAAGATTTTTTGGCTCCTGAAGACAGCATTATATCGGGGTAGAGGTGTATTTGTGTTTCTTTTTTTGGAACATAGCTCTCCCATAACAGATTCATCTCTCCAACATGCGATGAGATCCAGTACCTCCTGTTCAGACCATGCTGGAGCTCATCTGCAAATCCAGGACTGTGTGGTCTCTCATGATGATGGACTCTGCATGGTCGCCTGTGATGGTAGACTGTCCTGATGGTCACCTGTGCTGATGAGCTCACCACAGTGGCCAAACAGGAAATGAAATTCAAAAGTTCCCGGGGCTTTTACTGCCTACCTGGCAAGTGCATTGGAGTGCTGTCCAGACCGGTCACAAGGAAGCATTCTGGGATACCTCTCAGAGACCAATAAACTCAAATTGCATCCACAGTACTTCTAACCTGGAACCGTGATCTCAATTTTAGCCCTACTCCACTTGTTGAGGTGGAGTACAGAAACCAGATTAAAGAGCCCTTTAAATAAAAAAGACTGATCTGGGCATGTGCACGGAATCAGTTTTATTTCAAATTAACTCTGCTAATTCCAAAATAACCGCATACTGTAGACCAGCCCTAAGGCTATGTCTGCACCTCAAACACTGGAAGTATTCTTCCCACAACCCAACCCAACCCTGACTACACTGGGGCTCACATTAACTACTTCTCTGTGGAGTAAATTTTTCACACCCCGGAGAGATGTGGCTATGTCACCATAGCTTTTCAGTGTGGATCAGCCTCTAGGTGGCTTTTTGACATGAAAGAAAACTGAGTAATCAGTCTTTTCCTTGATATTGATGGTTGACGACTGCAGCTTTCATACCTGTTGGACACATCCTATAACAGATGTCAGGCTGCTCCTTTGCAAATTAGAGAAGTGGAGAAATCCGTGACCCTTACAGGCTCAGTGAGTAAAAAGTTATATAACTTTCTCCTCGAGTAGTTTTCCTTTTAATAGAAATTAACTTTGAAGCTAAGCAAAATAAGTTCTATTTGAAATACAAAAAATTTAAATCTATACTGGGCCAATATTCTCTTACACACTCTTTCTCATGCACATTCTCTCATCCCAGCTTTTAGAGGGAGGTTTTCTACCAGAAATCTGTACACTACATAGGGTAAATTAAATCAAATCAACTTTTTAAGATTTGCCATCATTTCCTGTATGACTAACAAAACAAAAACATCTTTCCATTGTCCAAAATAATTCAGTTAATCAAACAATAAGTCTTACTCTTTAACCAATAACTTCACCTATAATTTCATTTTCACTGGTAACAACAACATATTCAAATATCACAAATTCTTCTTGTATATGTTAGTTTTATTGTAATCCCCATTGCCAACAACTGATCCTTAGCTCAAGTTGTGGTTTGTCCCAACTTGGTTCCCAACCACTTCTGTGAGTTCATCTCTCTCTGGCTCTTTTGGCATGTGTGTTGGTGGAAGGAGTCTCCTATATGGGAATGTTTGCATCATGAGGAAAAATACTTGTCTTTTCACACTTTTACATCTTTCAAAGTAGGAGGAGGTAGAGGAGAAGTGATGTAAATACATAAAACAAGAGAAAATTAAGGTCTGGTCTACACTAAAGTCATTTATCGGTATAACGATATTGCTCAAGGGTGTGAAAAATACACACTGGTGAGCAATGTAGTTACAGAGCCCTACTCCCCTGTGAAATAACACTACATCAGCAGGAGAGCTTTGCCTGCCAACATAGCCACCACCACTTGTGGGGGCTGGACTAATAAAGTTCCTGGGGAGAGATTTTTCCCATTGGCAGAGAGCACTGTAATCGCAGTGCTATAGCTGCACCAACATCAGCTTTATTGTGTAGCCACAGCATCAGACACAAAACCTCAGAATAAGGACTCAACACGCTAGTATCCAGAAGTCTGAAATTAGAGCTTGAAACATTTGTTGCCTCATTGGTTACCATCATTTCTACAGCCTGAAAGTCCTTGTTACCCAATCAGGCAGCCAGTTTGGGATCCAAGGGGAAGAAATGTCCTATGAAGTACTCTCACTTTGAATCCAAACAGTGAAGGATGATTGTTCTCAATCTAACCCTGGCATCCACTGGAACGTAATGAGACACACTGAACTAGGAAGTGAGGTTGTACAAACAATTTCTTTGGGCCCTAAGAGGAGGTTTTCCCACACTCACTGCATTCATAGGGCCTCTCCCCTGTGTGGATGTCTGATCCCTATTAAGGTGCAAGCTGTGACTGAAGGTTTTCCCACACTCACTGCAATCATAGGGCCTCTCCACTGTGTGGACTAAGTGATGGTAAAAAAGGTCTGATCTTTGAGTGAAGGTTTTCCCGCACTCGCTACATTCGTAGGGCCTCTCCCCTGTGTGGATTCTCTGACGCTTAATAAGGTGGGAGCTGTGATTGAAGGTTTTCTCATACTCATTGCATTCATAGAGTCTCACACCAGTGTGGATTTTCTGATGTTCAGAAAGGGCTGATCTTCAAGTGAAGTTTTTCCCACACTCACTGCATGTATTTTCCCTCTTTCCCATGAGGATTTCCTGCTGTGTTCTGGTTTCCTTGATGCTCTTCTGAGTTCCCTGACAGGAAATAAATTTACTCATTTTCTCTCCTGGCTGGTTTCCCTGGTCTCTTTCTGGTCTGTGCTGAGTCTCACATGATTTTCCCGCTCATGACTCCTGGACACATTCCTTTTCACTCTTTGTGATAATTCTCTGTGTTTATCCACTTGCTCAACTTTTTCCTGCTGAGAATTCTCCTCCTCTTTCTCACATAGCATCGCATCACCTGCTGTGAGAGAGACAGAAACCTCAGACAGGGATGGAAAAGGAAAGACCAAACCAAACCAAGTGCTGGAGGGAGGTCAAATAAAAATCAAGAACTGAACTCCCTCAAACTCTTCCCCCAAATAGGAGAGGAGGGGATCAATTCAGCTTCTGCATGCCATCCAAATTCGCAGGGGGAAGGGAGGAAGCTAATGCCTGGTGTCTGCGAGGATCTACAGGAAGCCATGAGCTATATTTACCCTGAGGATTGACTCCTGCTAGGGACAATAATGAACTGAGAGACCTCCCAAGGGCTTTGTAGGGCATCCCAGATGTTTTCTTCAGGCACTTACAGATTCTGAGTTGGTTTAATGTGTACTCACCTGTGCAGGGAGCTCTCAGGATCTTTCGTTCCTATGAACCCTGGAGGTCTGAGATCCATGACTCTTCCCATTGTTCCAGCTGGGAGATCACATCAAGTTGGGAAACTGTTTTATTTCATCTCAGCAGGGTTTCCAAAGGAGTTCAGTGGATTTCTTAAGACATGGTCATAAAAAAAATTCTATTAATTTATCTTCAGTGCTTAGCATGACCTCGTGTGCCTGAGGCAGTCCTCACTGAAAATGCCAATAGCAGGGCAGGTTAAAAAAGGGAAAGCAGATGCTCTCAAAACTTTTGGTTAACACTGAAGTTAAACTCACCGACCAGTAACAAACTGTGCTTCTGATCCCCGACATGGGTTATTGAGAAGCTGAAAATAAATCAATCACACAACCCCCTTTATTGCATTCCACTTCTCTGACTCCCAGTCAGCACCTAGGTCCGGTACAGTGAGAGGTTATTTAAAAACTCTACTCACATAAACAAAATGTTCTTTTGACCTCAAAGTGTCAGCCATGTTACCAAGCCTGTAAGGGTTTGGATCTTACTGAAAATACCAGGATGCCAGGCATCTAAACTAAAAGCTTAGATAAGAAACAGAAAGAAAACAAGAAACACAAAGGAAGTTGTTAAATAGGAAAGCAGTCAGATACATTCAGAAATTTATATATCAGGTTCTTAGCAGTTTTGGTGAGTTGCCAGTTTGAAAGTCTGTTTGGAACAGAGCCACAGCTTGGATGGGTCATTCAGTCCTTTGTTCAAGGCTTCAGTTTGCATAGGAGCTGACTTTTGTTTTTGCCAGTGGGTGCCACATTCCGGCCCCACCCCCACTGTACTTCTTCCTGCCCCATCTCCCTAGACCAGGGGTCCCCAACCTTGGCACCCGTGGGGGCAGCTAAATGTGCCTGCATCCTGACCCCCGGTACAGCACCCGCTGAAATGCCAACAAATTTCAGTGGCATTTTGAGAGGGACGCCTCTCGATGACGCTGCTTGCCGCTGACAAGTGACATCATTGAGAAGCACTGCGCCTGAATTTCTGCGACATTTCAGCGGCGATGTGCTAACTCTAACCCTAACCATTGCCCTAGACCCTCCTGAATGCCTCCTTCTTACTGACCCCCTACTCTAAATGCCCCCACCTACCGCTTACTCTTTTCCATCCTCCTAGAGCCTAGGCCATTTATTAAACAACTCCAAGCAGGTTTGCCACAATCTGTCCTTCTCCCTTTCCCAACCTGTGCATTTCCTGCCCCGCTCCAACTTCCAAACCAGACTGTGCAAACCTTCCCATCTCCGGTGTATTTGCTGTCCCTCTCCCTCCTGCAGGAACCCACCAGCAACCATGCAATAATCCCTACCTGGACTGACTCCTCTGCAGCCATTTCTCTCCTCTGTCCCATGGGAGGATGGGATGAAGTTGACTGAAATATGGACCTCATTCTGCAGCCTGGCAGGGTGAGAAGGGCAGTTGTGGAGGATTCAGAACAGGCCTTACTTAATTTCACATCATGATTCCCCCAGGCTCTCTGCAGACAGACACCCTAGAGTCTGCTATCCTGAGAAAATGCTTGATTTCTTTATTACAGTGTAGACCTGCCCCCTCCTGCTAGGCTAATCCCACAGACACATTTTTAACCATCCTTCTCCCTGCCACATCCCATAACAAAGTCTCTGAACACAAGGCTAGAAAAGAGCAGAACCAAAGGCGTCACTGTGGAGGATTCCCTCAGACACTGACCCCAGGGAAGCCACATCCCAGCAGGGGGAATATAGAGTCAGGAACTGGCTTTTCCTCTGTCTGATCCTTGTTTTGTTCACTGAAAAGTGGTTTTGCCCAGGGATACATGTGTCTGGGTGGACTAGAGAGCTGGAAATCTCTCCCCCCACTCATTTCTCCAACTGCCCCTTTCAGTCTCTCCTTCCCCTGTCCTCTCTCCCTGCTCCTCTGGCTGGGAAAGTCCATTCCTGGTTCTTTGCTCTCCCATGTCAGGAGAAAATACAGCCAACTACTAAGAGGAGGAGAAATGGGGGGAGAGCTGTTTGTGCAGAGTCACTTTCTTGCCAGTCCCCAGCACTTTCTCTGAGGTCCGTCTGTTACATGGAGTCTGAGGCTTAGAATTTGTATTAACAGAGCCCATTTGTATTAACTTTCTTCTGCGCTGAAGAAAGTTGTCACCTGGGCCAGGCAGAGAAGAAGCTTTAATTAAGGTCACTTCCCAGCACAGAACCCCTGCTGGGGGAGCAGCAGCTGCTAATCCTGGTCTCCCAGATCACAATGGAGGCTGCAGCATCTGACCCAGGAAGCTGAACCCTAATATCATGAGCAGAGAGGGACAGACCATTTGAGCAGTCTTCCCTCCTTTTGCTCTCTGGGGAGAGAAGCGAATGAGAGCCTCTCTGCACAGGGAGAATCTCATTTCCCCCACTGTCCATCTGGAGTCACTCCTTGTCTTTCCATACAGTGACTCTTTATTAACATTGCTTTCAGTGAATCCAGATTTCAGAAAGAATGAGTCCAGAATGCTGTGGAAGATAGTGCCATAGTGTGGCAGTGCTAAACCCCTTTCCACCTCCCTCACTGCCTAGATCTAGGGCAAGAAATTGAGGCAGGAATTTTCCCTGTGAAACCAGAAGTTCCTGTGGTTTTTCAAGAGGAGAGAAAAGCAAAAGCTGTGATTTCACCTCACAGTGTTTGGTAAGTGATGTGACAGATCCAAACCAGTGGGGTACAGGAGTCAGGTCCTATTGGTATCCAGGAGGTGCGCGGGTTCACCCGCCCACTTCTAAAGTATCTCCCCCCAGCCTAAGGGGAGGACTGACAGGTCCGTGACACCAAATAAGTACAGGGGACAACTAATGAAAAAAACAGGATCGGAAGTGAGGTCATAGGGCTAAACGAAGGGAACCTGATGGGGACACCAAGCAGAGAACCCCAGACAAAGCCCACTGGTCCTCAAAAGCGTCAAGGGAGCCAGAGGACGCCGCCCAGAGGAACTCTGCCCAGATGCGTGAACGGATGGAGGAACAGAAATAGGCCCCACAGTCGCAGGAAATCCCGTCGGCCAACCTCCTCTCCCTGGTTTTGTAGGCAGCTAGTTTGGCCAGGGCCAAGAGGAGGTTGACAAGGAGATCCTGAGTCTCTTTGGGGCCATGGATGGGGAATGCTTAGATAAACAGGTGAGGGGAAAAGTGCAACCAAAAATGCAATAATAGGTACAAGAGGAGCAGGAACAGGGGCTGCAATCTGGCACACTGTAAATAAATGTGCACCAGGGTCTCTTTCATGCCACAAAAAGGGCAGGTGTTGGGGACGGGGTAAACCATGCCAAGTACATGCCCGTGCTCACAGCCCCGTGAAGGAGCTGCAAACTGACATCCCCGGCGGGTCTCATAGACTCATAGGTCAGAAGGGACCAATCTGATCATCTAGTCTGACCTCCTGCACAAGGCAGGCCACAGAACCCCACCCATCCAATTTTACAACAACCCCTATCCCAGAATCGAGTTATTGAAATCTTCAAAATGGTTTGAAGACCTCAAGCTGCAGAGAAACCACCAGCAAGCGACCCGTGCCCCACGCTGCAGGGGAAGGCGAAAAACCTCCAGGGCCCCTGCCAATCCGCCCTGGAGGAAAATTCCTTCCCGACCCCAAATATGGCGATCAGCTAAACCCTGAGCATGTGGGCAAGAGTCACCAGCCAGCACTCAAGAAGGAATTCTCTGCAGTAACTCAGTTCCCATGCCATCCAACATCTCCCCGCAGATCACTGAGCAGACCTATCTGGTGGTAATCCAAGATCAATTGCCCAAATTAACAATCCCATCATAACATCCCCTCCATATACTTATCAAGCTTTGTCTTAAAGCCAGGAAAGTCTTTTGCCCCCACTACTTCCCTCGGAAGGCTGTTCCAGAACTTCACTCCCCTAATGGTTAGAAACCTTCGTCTAATTTCAAGTCTAAACTTCCTAATATCCAGTTTATACCCATTCGTCCTCGTGCCTACATTAGTACTAAACTTAAATAATTCCTCTCCCTCCCTAACGTTAACCCCCCTGATATATTTATATAGAGCAAGCATATCCCCCCGCAGCCTTCTTTTGGCCAGGCTAAACAAGCCAAGCTCTTTGAGTCTCCTTTCATAAGGCAGTTTTTCCATTCCTCGGATCATCCTTGTAGCCCGTCTCTGAACCTGTTCCAGTTTGAATTCATCCTTCTTGAACATGGGACACCAGAACTGCACACAGTATTCCAGATGGGGTCTCACCAACGCCTTGTATAACGGTACTAACACCTCCTTATCCTTGCAGGAAATACCCCGCCTGATGCATCCCAAAATCGCATTTGCTTTTTTAACAGCCGTATCACATTGGCGACTCATAGTCATCCTGCTATCAACCAGCACCCCAAGGTCCTTCTCCTCCTCCGTCGCTTCCAACTGATGCGCCCCCAACGTATATCCAAAATTCTTATTATTAATTCCTAAATGCATAACCTTGCACTTTTCACTATTGTATTTCATCCTATTTCTATTACTCCAGTTTACAAGGTGGTTCAGATCTTCCTGAATAGTATCCCTGTCCTTCTCCGTGTTAGCAATACCCCCCAGCTTCGTGTCATCCGCAAACTTTATTAGCACATTCCCGCTCTTTGTGCCAAGGTCAGTAATAAAAAGATTAAATAAGATCGGTCCCAAAACCGATCCTTGAGGGACTCCACTAGTGACCTCCTTCCAGCCTGACAATTCACCTTTCAATACGACCCTCTGGAGTCTCCCCTTTAACCAGTTCCTTATCCAACTCACAACTTTCATATTCATTCCCATCTTTTCCAATTTGACTAACAGTTCGCTGTGCGGAACCGTGTCGAACGCCTTACTGAAATCTAGGTAAATTATATCTACCGCATTTCCTTTATCTAAGTAATCCGTCACCTTCTCAAAGAAGGAGATCAGATTGGTTTGGCACGATCTACCTTTACTAAATCCGTGTTGCAATTCGTCCCAATTACCATTGACCTCTATGTCCTTGACTACTTTCTCCCTTAAAATTTTTTCCAAGACCTTGCATACTACAGACGTCAAGCTAACAGGCCTATAATTACCCGGATCACTTTTATTCCCTTTCTTAAAAATAGGAACTACATTAGCAATCCTCCAATCATACGGCACAACCCCCGAGTTTACCGATTGCTTAAAAATTTTCGCTAACGGGCTCGCAATTTCACGCGCCAGTTCCTTTAATATCCTTGGATGGAGATTGTCCGGGCCCTCCGACTTCGTCCCATCGAGCTGTTCAAGTACGGCCTCTACCTCAGTTGCGGTAATATCCACTTCCATATCCACATTCCCGTTTATCATCCCTCCATCATCCCAAGGTTCACTAGTCTTATTAAAAACTGAAGCAAAGTACTTGTTTAGATGTTGGGCCATGCCTAGGTTATCCTTAATCTCCATTCCATCCTCAGTGTATAGCGGCCCCACTTCTTCTTTCTTTGTTTTCTTCTTATTTATGTGGCTGTAGAACCTTTTACTATTGGTTTTGATTCCCTTTGCAAGGTCCAGTTCAATGCGGCTTTTAGCCTTCCTCACTTTATCCCTACATGTTCTGACCTCACCAAGGTAGCTTTCCTTACTGATCCTGCCTTTCTTCCACTCCCTGTAAGCTGTCTGCTTTTGTCTGATCCCCTCTCTGAGTTGTTTGCTCATCCAGTTTGGCCTACGACTCCTGCCCATGGTTTTTTTCCCCTTTCTCGGGATGCAGGCTTCCGACAGTCTCCGCAGCTGCGACTTAAAGTAATTCCAGGCCTCCTCCGCATTCAAATCCACTAATTCCTCCGTCCAATCCACTTCCCTAACTAATTTCCTTAACTCTTTAAAATTAGCCCTCGAGAAGTCAAAAACCCTAATCCCAGATCTACATTTGTTTATCCTTCCATCTAGTTTGAACTGAATCAGCTCATGATCACTCGAACCAAGGTTGTCCCCTACCACCATTTCTTCTACGAGGTCCTCACTGCTCACCAACACCAAATCTAAAATGGCATCTCCTCTCGTAGGTACTTCAACTACTTGATGAAGAAATCCATCCGCTATCACATCCAGAAAAATCTGACCCCTATTATTCTTGCAAGTACTCGTCCTCCAGTCTATATCCGGGAAGTTGAAGTCTCCCATAATCACACATTTCCCCTTTGTGTTTACTTCATTAAAGACATTAAAGAGGTCTCTATCCATATCCCAATCCGATCCCGGCGGTCTGTAGCACACGCCAAGCACTATCTCAGGGGAAGCTCTAGTTGCTTTTTTACCCAATGTGATTTTCGCCCAGACAGACTCTGTCTTATCCATTCCATCGCTTCTTATTTCGCTACAGTTAATGTCATCATTGATGTACAAGGCTACTCCACCACCTTTGCCTTTCTTTCTGTCTTTCCTAAACAGCACATAGCCTTCAATACCCGTGCTCCAGTCATGAGTACTATTCCACCAGGTTTCAGTTATCCCTATAATATCTGGTTTCACTTCCTGCACTAGTAACTCCAGTTCCTCCATCTTGTTACCTAGACTCCTCGCATTAGTGTACAGACCTTTTAATTTTCGGCGTTTGGCATCTCGAGACCAGGGCAGAGTATAAGCTGGCCCACTGGGGCCTCTCACCCTCGAGAGGTGGCAGGAGGTCCCGCCAATTGGTATCAGGGCAGGATGCGAGGGTGAGGTAGTGGAGAGTGTGGAGTACGAGTGTGTACAGGTGTTTCTGTGGCGCGGCCTGGAACAGAACCGGCTGCAGATAGTGCAGCCAGCTCACAGTGAAAGGGTGAGGCGACTGATTGGGTCCACGGGGCAGGGGCCCAATAAAAATGTCCACGGGGCCTGGGATGGAGTGTGGGCAGGGCGTGCCCTCTTGCAGGACCTGGTCGAGGTAAGCCCGAGCAGCAGGCAGTAAAGTGGCCTTCACCTCCTGAAGTATGTGCCGGGGAGCACGAGGTCTGGAGACCCCCACATGCTGAGTGAGCATCAGGGGATCCAGCTAGTCTCCCCAGTCTTAGTCCAGGAGGTCTCTGACCCTGGTGACTCCCGCCAAGACCAGCCTCTGGCTCACCGCAGGGGACTCTGCCACCTGCACATGAAGCTGGGGATTGTGTAGCAGGGGCTCCAGGAGGAGAACGGCTACCACGGTGGCTGTCACGGACCTAGTCATTGAAAAGAGCTTCCAGGTTCGGAGGAGGTCTTGGTAGAAGACCGGCAGCCCAGAGAGGTCTCATGGAAGACCTCTTGGATGGAGGTAAAAGAGCTGCCGGTTGCATCGGAGCCCTTGAAAGCGGCAGAGGAAAGTGTGCACCAATACACTCCATGTCGGACTACCTGCCCGTACAGAAGTCTCTGCAGCACCTGGAGATGGAAGACATGGACCTGAGTGTGTAGGCATTTCAGGCCCTGTCCTCCCTCCTTCACGGGCAGGTAGAGGACCCCTGCAGAGACCCAGTGCATCCCTGGCCAAAAGAACTCCAGAATCGTCATCTAGAGGTTGGCTAAGAAACCCGGGGCTGGGACCATGGTGTTGAGCTGGTACCAGAGCATGGACAGGACCAGTTGATTGAGCACCAGCGCCCTCCCTCAAAGGGAGAGGCACTGGAGTAGTCCCGTCCATTTCCGGAGCTTCTTCGTCACCCTACCCCCTAAACTGTGCCAGCTCTCCGGAGGAGACGGATGCATGGCAGAAAGGTAAACGCTGAGATAGAGCAGCGGACCCATGCTCCACCGGATTGCCTGAAGTGCAGGTGGGAGGGAGCTTGCCTGCCACCTATCCCCAACCACCAGGCCAGAGCCCTTGACCCAGTTGACTCGGGCAGAGGAGGCCACCGAATAGATGGCCTGGCCAGCCTCCATCCGTACCATGTCGCCTGGGTCCTGGACCATGAGAAGCACATCATCGGCGTATGCCAACAGGACCAGCCGCAGTTCCGGCTCTAGAAGCACCAACCCCGTCAGCCTCCGACGGAGGAGATAGAGGAAGGGCTTGATTGCCAGAGTGTACAGCTGACCTGAGAGGAGACATCCCTGCTGCACTCGCCCAAAGCTGACTGGTTCAGTGAGGATCCAGTTGAGACACTCCGCAGAAGCGTACAGCACCTGGAGAAAACCCACAAACCGGGGTCCGAGGCCAAACGCTCACAGAGTGCTCAGGAGATACCCGTGCTCCACCCTGTCGAATGCCTTCTCCTGATCCAGAGACAAGAGGGCGAACGACTGACCATCCCTACACCCCAATTCCAGAAGGCCCCGGACCAAATACAGGTTATCAAAATCATGCAGCCCAGGATGGTGTAGGTCTTTTCTGGGTGGATCACGTCTGCCAGCACGGACCCTGGCCGCACCAAGATGGCCTTTGCAACGATTTTGTAGTCCATGCTGAGGACCAAGACGGGACACCAATTCCGTATGTTGCGGAGGTCCCCCCTCTTTGGCAATAAGGCGAGCCCAGCTCGCCTGCAAGAGAGCGGGAGGACCCCACCCTGCAAAGACTCAGCCCAGACGGTGACCAGATCTGGGCCGAAGACATCACAGAACACGCGGTAGAACTCCACGGTCAGACTGCCCATGGCCGGAGATTTATTGGTGGGCATGAGACAGAGGGCTTCCGAGAACTCGGCCAGAGTGAGAGGCAGCTCTAGCCGGTCCCGGTCGCCCATGCTGACCATCAGGAGACCGTCCCAGAGCACTCTGCAACCATTAGGATCGGTTGGATCCGGGGAGAAAAGAGTCGCTAGAAGGCCATGGCCCTCTCACACATCTCCGCTGGATCCCTGAGGGGATGCCATCCTCCGCCAGGAGGCAGGTGACGTGCTTCTTGGCCCCTCTCCTTTTCTCCAGGGCATAGAAGAAGCAGGAGCGGGATTGAACAAAGGCGTCCTGGGCCCGATGGTCTTTGAGGGCCCAGAGCTCCTCCCGCTTCTCCCGGCACACTCCACAGAGGGATGGATCCTCGGGGCTGGTGGCCAGACGCCTCTCCAGCTCCAAGACCTCCTATTCCAACTGCCCTATTGCTGCATTCCTCCGTCGGCTGATGCTCTGGGTGCAGTCACGGCAGAAGAGCCGGGCGTGCACCTTCCCCAGATCCCACCACTGCCACGCTGAGGGAAAGGTGCGCCTCTGCCCTCCCCAGGCCAGCCAGAACTCCCGGAAGGATGCCACGAAGCTTGCATCCTCCAGCAAACTATTATTAAAGTGCCAATAGGCTGGCCCTGGCCTCCCCGCGCAGAGCGAGACCATCTCGGTGGCAAGGTGGTGATCTGAAAAGGGGGCTGGCCGAATGCTGGAGGAGTGCGCCCGTGAAAAGTGGAAACACAACAGGTAAATGCAGTCCAGCTGGGAGTGGTGCAACCGATGGGCCTCCACCTGGACGAAAGTGAATGTTGAGAAGTCATCCGGGTGGTGGTCGCGCCAGACATCCACCAGGGAGTGGCGATCAAAGATCTCCTGGAGGACATCCGCGGCAGCTGGGCACTGCTCAGTCCCTGAGCCGTCTCATTCCTTGAGGGTGGTGTTAAAGTCCCCTCCAGGGACAGGCATTCACGAGGATCCAGGGAGCCGAGGAAGGTGGATGCCTGCTGATAAAAACGCAACCTCTCAAGGCCTGATGTTGGGGCGTAAATGTTGACAGGATTAACCACAAGTGCTTCCAGATGGACCCGTAGGTGAGTAAAGAGTCGCAGAAGAGGCGGACCCATTGGTAGGCTGCGGCAGCCTGCTTCCTGGTCCTCCTACCCTCCCCTATGAGGGCCCTCGTGGCCCGGAGGATCTGATGGAAATCCCCGCACCGCTGAAGCGCAAGTTGGACTTTGTTACGGGAGCCACGGATGTCCTCAAGGAACTCCCGCAGCTCCTCCCTCAGCGCATGGGGGGGGTCACTGATCTATGACTATCCCCAAGGGGGGCCCCAGTCACAGCCCCGTGTCCCACAGAGGAGGGCAGGCAGGGGGCAGACCCCCGATGTGGCATCCGATGGGCTGACGTCACGCGACCTGCCCCGCTCCCTGGTTCAACAGGGGGCGGCGGAAGGAAAACAGCAGCCCCTGATGGGTTGGGACAGGAAAAAACATCTAAAGCCGCTCTTTGGGGAGTAATTCCAAGGCCAGCGATGGCAGCACGGGAGGTGGAAGGGACAAGAATGGAGCTGGTATCAGGGATAGGGCAGGGGACAGGAGGAGCACGGGGATCATGAAGAGAATCGGGGAGGGGGGCAGAAGTAGAATCCTGAGCTTCAATAGTCGGGCCGCTGGAAGGCGGCCCCTCCTGGTTAGGCTCAGGGATCTGGGGAGTGGGAAGGGAACCCCTAACGATGCCAAGCTCAGCCACTACGGTTTGGGCGATAGCCCCGGCATCCGGAGATAGATGGTCATCAACATGGTCCCTGCCCGGGAGGAGGTCGGGTGCTCCACACCCAAGAGGGACACCCCCTAGGAACCGGGTCTCAGCAGTGGCGCACCAGCCGTCACCCCAATGGGATTAGCGGCCGTCAGCAGGGTGCCACCAGCAGCCGGGCTGATGGAAGATTCCAGGAGATCCTCAGAGGCAGGAGCAGAAGCAGCAGTTAGGAGAAGGGAACATGGGAACAAGGGGACCAGGGTGAGATTGCCCAGATCGAGGCCCGCTGGCAGAGGGTCGTCCTCCCCTTGCGTGACTGGGGTCAGACTCAGGGCCTCAATCTCCTCATAGATGGAAGGGAGATCACCATCCACCACCCCAGGGCCCTCTCCGTCAGCACCCGAGGCAACGCCCACCTCGGTGCTCGCAGGGGCTTCAGATGGTAAGGGGGAGAGAGAGGCTCCTCTGGGGGCTTCCACGGGAAGGGACCCTGGAGGAGGGGCGGTGCCACCTTCCGGTGCTGCCACGGTGTCCGAAGCTGGCACCACACAACAGGAGCCATTAGGGTGCAAGGCAGAAGGCTCGTCCTCAGTGCCCCCCTTCCTGCTCTTCTGGGGGGTCTCCGAATCTAAAAGATGTAACAGGGCCCGAGCCTTCCGCTTGCCCTGCTTCCCCTGCACTAAGGACCAGCCCTCCATGGCATCATCCGGGGCCTGGCTAACAGGGGTCAGGTCAGGGGGCAAGGGGAATGGCTCAGGGACTCGGGGAGACAACGGTGGGGCAGCAGGAATGAGGGAGGATTTCCCCTGGGGCAAGCCCTCTCCCATGCCCAGCAGTATCTCCGCCGCACTTTCCTCAACAGTGGTGGACTGAGAAAGAGGAGGGGCAGCTTTGGGTGCCAGGCAGCCAGGGGAATCGGTGGTGACAGGGCCGGCATCTTGCTGGGGCTCGGGGGTCTCAGATGCTCCTCCTTGCTGGGCCAAGGGGCAGTCCTTCCAGACTTGCCCCATCACCCGGCAGAGGTAGCACCGGGCATCCCCCGTTGAATAATGCACCCAGTAGTGGGCTCCCTGGTAGGGGACCAGAAAGGACCCCTTGAGCGCCTCTCTGCCACGCACCAGTGATGGCAGTTGAGGCTGCACTTGCCGGCGGAAAGAGAGGACGTGACAGAGGGTGGGGTCCTTGCAGCCCAATGGGAGAAGGCTAATGATGGAGATAGGGTGCCCCAGGGAAGAAAGAGTGGGCAGCAGGGCAGCATTGGGCAGGAAAGGAGGGATGGAAGTCAGGATCAAACGGACCCCCCCGGTCTTCCAATGGCTCCAGGGGGACGAACACAACCCCCACTGCCAGGCCTATGTCTACCGCCTCCTAGGCGGCGGCCTCCAATGTCAGGAAGAAGACCACCCTTCTGTACATTTTGGAGGCTGCCACTATGGCCGTGGGCCCCACCACCCTCGTCAACGCCCGCACGTAGGTCTCCACATGGGGCGAGGCAGGCACCAGGAGGCAACGGACGCCATGCTTCCTGGTCAAGGTGAGGAAGGGGCCCCGGCCACTGTAGATGGTAGCAGAAGCAGAGGATCAAAGGAGCAGTGGCTGGTGGGGGGGCTGCCGCCACCTGGGCGTATGCCCTGGGGGCCAGGGGAGGGACACCCGCAGAGCTGGTGGAAGGAGCAGCGGGGAGGAATGTCACGGCCGGTAGCGGAGATGCGGCAGCGGGGGCAGTCTCTGCCACGGAGGGCCTGGCCTTTCTAGTGGGGATCTTACCCTTCTTCCACCCCGATCTTTCCCATAAGCTGGGGGGGCTCCCCCTGAATCGGAAGGGGCGAGGAACGTGGCAGCAGCGGAGGTCTCCCCGGTACTCGCCGCCGCCGCCGCCCCAGGAGGGGTGGTGGTAGGTGGATCGGCAGTCGAGGTAGAGGCTTGGGAAATGGACACGAGGAGGAGGAGAAGGAGGGGCAGTGGGAGCATCATGAGGGGTCTCCCGCACCGTGTCCCCTGCCATAACGAGAGCGAGGAGGGGGACAAACAGCCAGGGGAGGGGAAGGAGAGGAGGCGACCACCCCTCCCCGCTAGGCTGCAGGCAGGGGAGGAGGGTGCCAGAAAGGGAAGGCTAAAGGGGTGTGGGGAGCAACTAAGGACCTAGGAGCGGGAGGGTGGCACGTCACCAACTCAGAGGGGAATTCTGGCTCCTCTAGCTGCACTAGGGAATCAGGGGGATAACGGCATGGGGGGGTGCAGTGAACAAGGGCAAACTCAAATGGGGAAAGGGCACAAGCACATGAGAGGGGGCGTGGGCGCACGAGGGGAGGGACCAATCAGGATTGGGGGGATCACAGGGTGGGGGGGTGGGAAAAGGGCGAGCTAGGAATGGGGTGGAGGGACCACAGGGATAGTTGCAGGGCTGGGGCAGGACATTGAGGGCCGCAGAAGGAAACAGGTGGGGCAGACAAATATGGCACAGGAAAGGGATCAGCCCATGGGGCGAAGGGGGGTGTGCCCATGGGCACTCATGCAAAAAAGTCAATGCTTGACTGCTGTTGCTGCAGGCTAAAATGGTGGAAGTGGGCGTGGTAAGCCAGGTGAGCAGCTCAGTCCCAGAGGCAGGAGTCCGAAGCAGAAGGAAAACAGCCAGCGGGGGTGGTCGAGGGGGCAACAATGGTGGTGGGGGCGAAGGGGAACACGGATGGACCGGGGGCAGGCTCCATGCCACACATCCAGTGTCCCAACAGACACAGTCCAAACCCCCCACCATAAGAGCACAGTTCAAAAAAGACTCAATCCAGTAAAGCCCCCTCCACAGCGGTCCTCACGTGGTCTTCTAGCAGCAGGTGGCCTTCTCCTCCTCGGGGCTCCAACAGCTCCCCAGCAACAGCCACAGTAGCCCCAGCAGCTCCAGGTGGTGGTGGTCTGGTGTCCAGGCAGGAGGGACCCCGCTCAGATGGTGTCCTCAGCAACAAGAGCGGAGGTCCCTCAATCCCCTTCTTCTCTGGGAAGCAGGCCAGCAGCCTTCCTCCCCCTCCCCCCCGTAGGTGGAGCAACAGCAGCAGTTGAGGGTGGGCGGGGGGAGGTGAGGGGATCAGCAGCCAGCCAACTAGAGGGTAGCAGAGAAGGGGAGACAGGGATGGAAGCAGTGGTGTCTGGCCCAGCTAAGGGAGCAGCAGGAAGAGCAGCAGCAGCTGCTGCTGCCTTGAGGGCCCAGTGCTCAGCAGGAACAGCAGCAGCAGCAGCAGCCCTCTCCCTCCTTCCCTCTACAGCAGAGGAATCCTATTGGCATCCAGCGGGGGTGGGCGGGCAAAGCCCGCCCACTTCTAAAGGACCTCTCCCCAGCCTAAGGGGAGGACCCACAGGTCTGGGACACCAAGTAATTACGGGGGGCAACTAATGAAAAAACAAGATCGGGAGTGAGGTCATAGGGCTAAATGAAGGGAACCTGATGAGGACACCGAGCAGAGAACCCCGGACAAGGCCCACTGCTCTTTGAAGGCGTCAAGGGAGCCAGTGGATTCTGCCCAGAGGAACCCTGCCCGGATGCATGAACAGACGGAGGAACAGAAATAGGCCCTACAGTCACAGGAAATCCCTTCGGCCAACCTCCTCTCCCTGGTGCTGCAGATGGCCATTTTGGCCAGGGCCAAGAGGAGGTTGAGAAGGAGAACCCGTGACTTTGTGGGGCCACGGATGGGGAGCGTGTAGATAAAAAGGTGAGGGGAAAAGTGCAACCAAAAACGCAATAAAATATTCAGGAGGAGCCGGAGCAGGGGCTGCAACCTGGCGCACTCCAACTAAATGTGCGCCAAGGTCTCCTTCTCACTACAGAAAGGGCAGGTGCTAGGGACAGAGGTGAATCATGCCAAGTACACACCCGTGCTCACAGCCCCGTGAAGGAGCCGCCAACTGATATCCCCGGCGGGCCTCGGGACCAGGGCAGAGTACAAGCTGGCCCACCGGAGCTCCTCATCCTCAAGAGGTGGCAGGAGGTCTCGCCATTTGGTATCAGGGCGGGACACGAGGGTGAGGTAGTGAAGGGTATGGAGCACAAGCATGTACAGATGTTTCCGTGGCGCGGTCTGGAACAGAACCGGCTCCAGATCATGCAGCCGGCTGGCAGTGAAAGGGTGAGAGGGCCGATTGGGTCCACGGGGCAGGGGCCCAATAAAAATGTCCACGGGGCCTGGGGTGGAGGGTGGGCGGGGCGTGCTCCCTCGCAGGACCCGGTCGAGGTAAGCCCGAGCAGCAGGCAGTAAAACAGCCTTCACCTCCTGAAGTACGTGCTGGGGAGTACAAGGTCTGGAGAGCCCCATGCGCTGAGCGAGCGTCAGGGGATCCAGCCAGTCTTCCCGGTCGTAGTCCAGGAGGTCTCTGACCCTGGTGACTTCCGCCGAGACCAGCCTCTGGCGCACCGCAGGGGACTCCGCCACCTGCACACGTGTCATAAACAGATAGCTAAGGGTTAATGTCTCTTTCACCTGAAAAAAAAAAAAGTAACCTGAAGCACCTGACCAGAGGACCACTCAGGAAACAGGATTTTTTCAACTTTGGGTGGAGGGAAGTTTGTGTGTGAGTCCTTTGTTCTTGTCTTCTGCCTGTATGTTCTCTTGGATGAGAAGTGATTTCTGTTTCCTGCTTTCTAACCTTCTGTTTCCCAGTTGAAAGTACCAAAGATCAGATAGGGATTTATATGTTATTTTGTATTTACATGTCTATAGTTGCTGGAGTGCTTTGAATTTTATTCTTTTTGAATAAGGCTGTTTATTCATATTTCTTTTAAGCAATTGACCCTGTATTTGTCACCGTAATACAGAGAGACCATTTGTATGTATTTTTCTTTCTTTTTTATATAAAGCTCTCTTTTAAGACCTGTTGGAGTTTTTCGTTAGTGAGGAACTTCAGGGAATTGAGTCTGCAGCTCACCAGGGAATTGGTGGGAGGAAGAAGTCAGGGGGAGATCTGTGTGTATCAGATTTCCTAGCCTGACTTTGCATTCCCTCTGGGTGAAGAGGGAAGTGCTTTTGTTTCCAGGACTGGAATTAGAGAGGGTGGACTCCCTCTGCTTAGATTCACGGAGGTTGCTTCTGTGCATCTCTCCAGGAGCACCTGGAGGGGGGAAAGGGAAAAGGATTATTTCTCTTTGTTGTGAGACTCAAGGGATTTGGGTCTTGGGGTCCCCAGGGAAGGTTTTTGGGGGGACCAGAGTGCCCCAAAACACTAATTTTTTGGGTGGTGGCAGCAGTACCAGGTCCAAGCTGGTAACTAAGCTTGGAGGTTTTCAGGCTAACCCCCATATTTTGGATGCTAAGGTCCAAATCTGGGACTAGGTTATTGACAACATGAAGCTGGGGATTGTGTAGCAGGGGCTCCGCGAGGTCAACCCCCACCGTGGCAGGCACGGACCTGGTCATTGAAAAGAGCTTCCAGGTCCGGAGGAGGTCTTGGTAGAAGACCAGCAGCCCGGAAAGGTCTCGGGGAAGACCTCTCAGATGGAAGTAAAAGAGCTGCCGGTCATATCGGAGCCCTCGGAAGCGGCGGAGGAAGGTGTGCACCAATATGCTCCACGCCGGACTACCCGCACCAAACAGGAGCCTCTGTAGGGCCTGGAGGCGGAAGACATGGACCTGAGTGCATAAGCACTTCTGGCCCTGTCCCCTCCCCCCCTCCAGGGGCAGGTGGAGGACCCCTGCAGAGACCCAGTGTGTCCCTGGCCAAAAGAACTCCAGAATCGCCGTCCGGAAGTTGGCCAGGAAAAACGGGGCCGGGACAAGGGTGTTGAGCTGGTACCAGAGCATGGACAGGACCAGTTGATTAAGCACCAGTGCCCTCCCCCGAAAGGAGAGGCACTGGAGTAGTATTGTCCATTTCCGGAGCCGCTCCGTCACCCTGCCCTGCAAATCTTGCCAGTTCTCAGGCGGAGACGGATGTGTGGCAGAAAGGTAAACGCCGAGATACAGCAGCGGACCCGCGCTCCGCCGGATGGCCTGAAGCATGGATGGGAGGGAGCTCGCCTGCCACCCGTCCCTGACCACCAGGCCAGAGCTTTTGACCCAGTTGACCCGGGCAGAGGAGGCAGCTGAGTACACAACCTGGCAAGCCTCCACCCGCGCCAAGTTGCCCGGGTCCTGGACCACGAGGAGCATGTCGTCAGCGTACGCCGACAGGACCAGCCACAGCCCCAGCTCTCGAAGCACCAACCCCGTCAACCTCTTGCGGAGGAGACAGAGGAAGGGCTGGATCGCCAGAGCATACAGCTGGCCCGAGAGGGGGCACCCCTGCCGCACTCCCCGCTCGAAGCTGACCGGCTCGGTCAGGGTCCCGTTGAGCCTGATCAGACACTCCGCAGAAGCGTACGGCACCTGGAGAAAACCCACAAACAGGGGTCCGAAGCCGAACGCTCGCAGAGTGCCCAGGAGATGCCTGTGATCCATCCGGTCGAACGCCTTCTGCTGATCCAGGGACAAGAGGGTGAATGACAGACCGTCCCTACACTCCAATTCCAGAAGGTCCTGGACCAGATACAAGTTATCAAAGATGGTGCGGCCCGGGACGATGTAGGTCTGGTCTGGATGGACCACGTCCGCCAGCACGGACCCTAGCCACATCGAGATGGCCTTCGCAACAATTTTGTAGTCCATACTGAGGATCAAGATGGGACGCCAATTCCGTAAGTCGCGGAGGTCCTCCTTCTTCGGTAATAAGGCCAGCACGGCTCACCTGCACGATAGAGGGAGGGCCCCGCTCTGCACAGACTCGGCCCAGACGGTGACCAGGTCTGGGCTGAGGACGTCCCAGAACATGCGGTAGAACTCCACGGTCAGCAAATCCAAGCCCGGAGATTTATTAGTGGGCATGAGTCAGAGGGTTTCCGAGAACTCGGCCACAGTGACAGGCAGCTCTAGCCAGTCCCGGGCGCCCGTGCTGACTGTCGGGAGTCCGTCCCAGAGCACTCAGCAAGCGTTAGGATCGATCGGATCTGGGGAGAAAAGAGTGGCATAGAAGGCCCGGGCCCTCTCGCACATCTCCGCTGGATCCGTGAGGGGGGTGCCGTCCTCCGCCAGGAGGCAGGTGATGTGCTTCTTGGCCCCCCTCCTTTTCTCCAGGGCATAGAAGAAGCGGGAGCAGCGATCCATCTCCCGAAGGAGGTGGATGCGGGATCGAACAAAAGCACCCTGGGCCCGATGGTCTTCGAGGGCCCGGAGTTCCTCCCGCTTCTCCCGGCACGCTCCGCAGAGGGATGGATCCTCGGGGCTGGCGGCCAGACGCCTCTCCAGCTCCAAGACCTCCCGCTCCAACTGCCCTATCGCCGCATCCCTCCGTCGGCTGGCACCCCGAGTGTAGTCACAGCAGAAGAGCCAGGCACACACCTTCCCCAGATCCCACCACCACCGCACCGAGGAAAAGGCACACATCTGCCCTCGCCAGGCCAGCCAGAACTCCTGGAAGGACGCCACGAAGCCCGCATCCTCCAGCAAACTATTATTAAAGTGCCAATAGGCCGGCCCCGGCCTCTCCGCGCAGAGAGAGGCCGTCACGGTGGCAAGGTGGTGATCCGAAAAGGGAGCCGGCCGAACGCTGGAGGAGTGGGCCCGTGAAAGGTGGAAACATGACAGGTAAATACGGTCCAGCCGGGAGTGGCACGACCGATGGGCCTCCACCTGGACGAAGGTGAACATCAAGATATCGTCAGGGTGGTGGTCGCGCCAGACATCCACCAGGGAGTGGCGGTCGACAATCGCCCGGAGGACATCCGCAGCTGCCGGGCACTGCTCGGTCCCCGAGCGGTCCCGTTCCTCGAGGGTGGTGTTAAAATCCCCTCCCAGGACCAGGCACTCACGAGGATCCAGGGAGCCGAGGAAGGCGGACACCTGCCGATAAAAACGTAGCCTCTCCGGGCCCAATGTTGGGGCGTAAATGTTGATGAGATTAACCACAAGCCCCTCCATGCGGACCCGGAGGTGCAGCAGGCGGCCCGGCACAGCCTCGGCGACCCCCAGCACCTCGGGCCGTAGGTCGGGGGAGAACAGGGTCGCCACTCCAGCCGCGCAGACTGAGAAGTGGCTAAAGTAGGCCCCTTCCCCCCACTCCAGCCGCCAGCTCGCTTCAGTGGCCGGATCCGTATGGGTCTCCTGCAGGTAAACCACAGAGTACCCCCTCCCTCCCTGGAGGAAGGAGAGCACCTGTCTCCTGCAGAGACCCATCCTACAGCCTCGGGTGTTTAAGGTGGCAAGGATGATCGGCGCCATGAGGAGGGCTGGGGGTGATCCTCGCTGGCAGACATGCCCACGGCCTCCGGCAGGCCGCGCAGCAATCCGTGACCTACCCTGAAGGTGAGTAAAGAGTCACGGAAGACACGGACCCACTGGTAGGCCACTGCAGCCTGCTTCCCGGTCCTCTTACCCTCCCCCATGAGGGCCCTCGCGGCCCGGAGGACCTGATGGAAATCCCCCCATGGCTGGAGCGCAAGATGGACTTTGTTCTGGGAGCCACGTACGTCCTCAAAGAACTCCCGCAGCTCCTCCTTCAGTGCATGGAGGGGGTGGGGTCTCTGATCGAAGACTGTCCCCCAGTGGGGCCCCCGTCACAGCCCCGTGGCCCACCAAGGCGTGTAGGCAGGGGGCAGACCCCCAACGTGGCAGCAGATGGGCCGACGCCACACAACCCGCCCCACTCCCAGATTCAAGAAGGGGTGGTGGATGGAGAACAGCAGCCCCTGGGGGGTCAGGACAGGAAGAAACTAGTGAACCCGCTCCCTGGGAGGTATTCCCAGGGGCGGCACTGGCATCACAGGAGGTGATGCCAGGAGGTGATGGCATCACAGGAGGTGACAAGGACAGAGCCAACAGGAGTAGGGTGGGGATCAGGAAGAGAATCCGGGAAGGACGTAGAGGCAGGATCCGGAGCCTCCATACTTGAGACGCTGGAAGGTGGCTCCTCCTGGCCAGGCTCAGGGATCTGGAAAGTTGGAAGGGGACCCCTAACGATGCCGGGCTCAGCCACTGTGGCACGTGCGGCAGCCTCGGCATCCAGAGAGACATGTTGGTCAATGGGGTCCCCGCTGAGGAAGGGGGGGGTCCTCCACACCCAAGAGGGACACCCCCTGGGAAGCGGGTCTCAGCAGTGGGGCACTGGCCGTCGCCCCAAGGGGCTAGGCGGCCATCAACAAAGTGCCACCCGCAGCCAGGTCGATAGAAGATTCCAGGGGACCCTCAGAGGTGGGAGCAGAAACAGCGGTTACGGGAAGGGAACCCGGGGACAAGGGGGCCGTGGGGAGGTCGCCCAGATCGAGGCCCGCCGGCAGAGGGTCGTCCTCCCCCTGCGTGACCGGGGTCAAACCCAGGGCCTCGATCTCCTTGTAGATGGGAGGGAGATCACCGTCCACCACCCCAGGGTCCTCCCCGCCAGCACCCGAGGCGATACCCACCATGGCGCTCTCAGAGGCGTCAAGTGGGAAGGGGGCGAGAGAGACTCCCACGGGGGCTTCCACAGGAAGGGACCTCGGAGGAGGAGCGGTGTCACCTTCTGGTGCTGCCACGGCATCCCCAGCCGGCACCACACACTGGGAGTCATCAGGGGGCAAGGCGGAAGACTCGACATCGGCACCCCCTTCCTGCTCTTCCGGGGGGCCTCCGAATCCAAAGGATGTAAGGAAACTCGAGCCTTCCACTTGCCCCGCTTCCCCTGCACTAAGGACCAGCCCTCCATGGCATCATCCGGGGGCTGGCTAACAGGGGTCAGCTCGGGGGGCAAGGGCAATGGCTCAGGGACTCGGGGAGGCAGTGGTGGGACAGCTGAAACCGGGGAGGATTCCCCCTGGGACGAGCCCTCTCCCATGTCCGGCGGTAGCCCCGCCACACCCTCCTCCACAGAGGTGGACCGAGAAGGAGGAGGAGGGGCAGCTTCGAGTGCTGGACAGCCAGGGGGACCGGCGATGACAGGGCCGATGCCTTGCCGGGGCTCGGGGGTCCCGGACACTCCTCCATGCTGGGCCAAGGGGCAGTCCCTCCGGACGTGCCCCATCGCCTGGCAGAGGTGGCACCGGGCCTCTCCCGTTGAGTAATGCACCCGGTAGTGGGCTCTCTGGTAGGGGACCAGAAAGGACCCCTCGAGCGCCTCTCCACCAGGCGCCGCCGGCGGCAGTTGAAGCTGCACTTGCTGGCAGAACGAGAGAACATGACGGAGGGCGGGGTCCTTGCAGCCCAAGGGGAGAGGGCTGATGACAGAGATGGGGCGTCCCAGGGCAGAAAGGGCGAGCAGGAGGGCGGCATTGGGCAGGAAGGGAGGGACGGACGGAGGTCAAGATCAAGCGGACCCCCAGGTCTTCCAACGGCTCGAGGGGGACGAACACGCCCCCCACCGCCAGGCCCGTCTCTATCGCCTCCTGGACGGCGGCCTCCGATGCCAGGAAGAAGACCACCTTCCCGTACATTTTGGAGGCTGCCACGATGGCCGTGGGCCCCACCTCCCTGGCCAACGCCCGCACATAGGTCTCCACGTGGGGCTAGGCGGGCACCAGGAGGCAACGGATGCCATGCTTCCTAGTCAAGGTGGGAAAGGGGCCCCGGCCGCTGTAGATGTTGGCGGAAGCGGCGCTTGGAGGAGCAGCGGCAGGCGGGGGGGGGCCGCCGCCATTGGGCGTACGCCCTCGGGGCCGGGGGAGGGACACCTGCAGAGCTGGTGGAGGGAACAGCAGGGAGGGATGCCGCAGCCGGTAGCGGGGCTGTGGCAGCAGAGGCAGTCTCCGCCATGGAGGGCCTGGCCTTCCTAGCGGGGCCCTTACCCTTCTTCCCATCCCGACCCTTCCCACCGGCTGGGGGGGCTCCCCCAGAATCAGAAGGGGCGAAAGACGTGGCAGCAACAGAGGTGTCCCCAGTACTCGCCGCCGCCGGTGCCCAGCAGGGGCGGGGGTAGGTGGATCGGCAGCGGCGGATGAGGTAGTGGCTTGGGCAGTGGACACGGGGGCAGGTGGAGGAGGGGCAGTGGGAGCATCGCGAGGGGTCTCCCCCACCGCGTCCCCCGCCATAACGAGAGTGGGGAGGGGGACAAACAGCGAGGGGAGAGGAAGGAGAGGAGGCGGCCACCCCTCCCCGCTAGGCTGCAGGCAGGGGAGGAGAGCGCCAGAAGGGGAAGGCTAAAGGGGCATGGGGAGCAACCAAGGACATAAGGGTGGGAGGGTTTCAGGGCACCAACGCAGAGGGGGGTTCCGGCTCCTTCAGTTGCACTAGGGGATTGGGGGGGGCAACGGCAGAGCGGGGAGTGCAGTGAACAAGGGGAAACCAAATGGGGAAGGGCACAAGCGCCTGGGAGAGGGCGTGGGCGCATGAGGGGGGACCGATTAGGGCTGGGGGAGCACAGGATGGGGGGAAAGTGCGAGCCGGGATTGGGGTAGAGGGACCATGGGGACAGCTGCAGGGCTGGGGCAGAACTATCAGGCGGCAGAGGGAAAGAGGTGGGGTGGACAAATGTGGCAAAGGTGAGGGGGTCAGTCCAGGAGGAGGGGGGAGGTGGTGCACCCACAGGCACTTGTGCCAAAAAGTCAATGGGTGGCTGCTGCTGCTGCAGGCCCAAATGGTGTAAGTGGGCGTGGTGAGCCAGGCGAGCAGCTCAGACCCAGAGGCAGGAGTCCAAAGCAGAAGGAAAACAGCCAGCGAGGGTGGTGGAGGGGGCAACGATGGTGGTGGGGGCGAAGGGGAACACGGATGGACCGGGGGCAGGCTCCACGCCACACCCTTGGTGCCCCAGCAGACACAGTCCAAATCCCCACCACAAGAGCACAGTTTGAAAAAGACTCAATCCAGAAAAGCCCCCTCCACAGTGGTCTTCACACAGTCTCCAGCAGCAGGCGGTCCTCTTCTCCTTTCTCTCTTCCTCCGGGCACCAACAGCTCCCCAGCAACAGCCACAGCAGCCCCAGTTGCTCCAGGTGGTGGTGGTCTGGTGTCCAGGCAGGAGGGAATCCACTCAGATGGTGGTGGTCTCAGCAACAAGAGCTGGGGTCCCTCACTCCCCTCCTCTCTGGGAAGCAGGCCAGCAGCCTCCCCCCCAGGTGCTGCTGGTGGAGTAACAGCAGTAACTGCGGTGGGGGGGAACCTCTAGCCAGCCAGCAAACAGACAGCAGAGAGAGGAGTGGGTGGTGGTGTCAGCCAGGGGAGCAGCAGGAGCAGAAACAGCAGCAGCAGCGAGGGCCCAGTGCCCAGCAGGAACAGCAGCAGCAGCGAGGGCCCAGTGCCCAGCAGGAACAGCAGCAGCAGCGAGGGCCCAGTGCCCAGCAGGAACAGCAGCAGCAGCCCTCTCCCTCCTTCCTCTAGAGCAGAGCAGTCGAAGGAAGAGCCAGTACTGGCCCTATTGGCATCCAGCGGGGGTGGGCGGGCGAAGCCCACCCACTTCTAAAGGGCCTCCCCCCAGCCTAAGGGGAGGACCCACAGGTCTGGGACACCAAATAATTACGGGGGACAACTAATGAAAAAAAACAGGATCGGGAGTGAGGTCATAGGGCTAAACGAAGGGAACCCGATGGGGACACTGAGCAGAGAACCCCGGACAACGCCCACTGCTCCTTGAAGACGTCAAGGGAGCCAGTGGACGCCGCCCAGAGGAACTCTGCCCGGATGCATGAGCAGACGGAGGAACGGAAATAGGCCCTACAGTCGCAGGAAATCCCGTCGGCCAACCTCCTCTCCCTGGTGTTGTAGATGGCCAGTTTGGCCAGGGCCAAGAGGAGGTTGAGAAGGAGATCCCGCGACTTCGTGGGGCCACGGATGGGGAGCGTGTAGATAAAAAGGTGAGGGGAAAAGTGCAACCAAAAACGCAGGAAAATATTCAGGAGGAGCCGGAACAGGGGCTGCAACCTGGCACACTCCAGATAAACGTGCGCCAAGGTCTCCTTCTCACCACAGAAAGGGCAGGTGCTAGGGACAGATGTGAACCGCGCCAAGTACACGCCCGTGCTCACGGCTCCGTGAAGGAGCCTCCAACTGATATCCCCGGCAGGCCTTGGGACCAGGGCAGAGTACAAGCTGGCCCACCGGGGCTCCTCACCCTCGAGAGGCGGCAGGAGGTCCCGCCATTTGGTATCGGGGCGGGATGCGAGGGTGAGGTAGTGAAGGGTATGGAGCACGAGCGAGTACAGATGTTTCCGTGGCGCGGTCTGGAACAAAACCGGCTGCAGATCATGCAGCCGGCTGGCAGTGAAAGGGTGAGGGGGCCGATTGGGTCCACGGGGCAGGGGCCTGATAAAAATGTCCACAGGGCCTGGGGTGGAGGGTGGGCGGGGCGTGCCCTCTCGCAGGACCCGGTCGAGGTAAGCCCGAGCAGCGGGCAGTAAAGTGGCCTTCATCTCCTGAAGTACGCGCTGGGGAGTACGAGGTCTGGAGAGCCCCATGCGCTGAGCGTCAGGGGATCCAGCCAGTCTCCCCGATCGTAGTCCAGGAGGTCTCCGACCCTGGTGACTCCCGCCGAGACCAACCTCTGGCACACCGTGGGGGACTCCCCCAGCTTCGTGTGCAGGTGGCGATTGTGTAGCAGGGGCTCCGCGAGGAGGTCAACCCCCACGGTGGCCGCCACGGACCTGGTCGTTGAAAAGAGCTTCCAGGTCCGGAGGAGGTCTTGGTAGAAGACCGGCAGCCCGGAGAGGTCTTGCGGAAGACCTCTTGGATGGAGGTAAAAGAGCTGCCGGTCGTATCGGAGCCCTCGAAAGCAGCGGAGGAAGGCGTGCGCCAATACGCTCCACGCCGGACTACCCGCACCAAACAGGAGCCTCTGCAGGGCCTGGAGGTGGAAGACATGGACCTGAGCGCGTATGCACTTCAGGCCCTGACCCCCTCCTCCAGGGGCAGGTGGAGGACCCCTACAGAGACCCAGTGCGTCCCTGGCCAAAAGAACTCCAGAATCACAGTCCGGAGGTTGGCCAGGAAACCCGGGGCCGGGACCAGGGTGTTGAGTCGGTACCAGAGCATGGACAGGACCAGTTGATTAAGCACCAGTGCCCTCCCCCGAAGGGAGAGGCACCGGAGTAGTCCCGTCCATTTCCGGAGCCCCTCCATCACCCTGCCCTGCAAATCCTGCCAGTTCTCCGGCGGAGACGGATGCGTGGCAGAAAGGTAAACGCCGAGATAGAGCAGCGGACCCGCGCTCCACCGGATGGCCTGAAGCGCAGGTGGGAGGGAGCTCGCCTGCCACCCGTCCCCGACCACCAGGCCAGAGCTCTTGACCCAGTTGACCCGGGCGGAGGAGGCCGCCGAGTACACAGCCTGGCAAGCCTCCACCCGCGCCAAGTCACCCGGGTCCTGGACCACGAGGAGCACATCGTCAGCGTATGCCGACAGGACCAGCCGCAGCCCCAGCTCCCGAAGCACCAACCCCGTCAACCTCTTGCGGAGGAGAGAGGAAGGGCTCGATCGCCAGAGTGTACAGCTGGCCTGAGAGGGGGCACCCCTGCCGCACTCCCCGCTCGAAGCTGACCGGCTCGGTCAGGGTCCAGTTGAGCCTGAGCAGACACTCCGCAGAAGCGTACAGCACCTGGAGAAAACCCACAAACAGGGGTCCGAAGCCAAACGCTCGCAGAGTGCCCAGGAGATACCCGTGATCCATCTGGTCGAACGCCTTCTCCTGATCCAGGGACAAGAGGGCGAACGACAGACCATCCCTACACCCCAATTCCAGAAGGTCCCGGACCAGAGACAAGTTATCAAAGATGGTGCGGCCCGGGACGGTGTAGGTCTGGTCTGGATGGACCACGTCCGCCAGCACGGACCCTAGCCGCATCGAGATGGCCTTCGCAACAATTTTGTAGTCCGTGCTGAGGAGCGAGACGGGACGCCAATTCCGTAAGTCGCGGAGGTCCCCCCTCTTCGGCAATAAGGCCAGCACGGCTCACCTGCACGAGAGAGGGAGGACCCCGCTCTGCAAAGACTCGGCCCAGACGGTGACCAAGTCTGGGCCGAGGACATCCCAGAACACGCGGTAGAACTCCACGGACAGCCCGTCCAAGCCCGGAGATTTATTGGTGGGCATGCGACGGAGGGCCTCCGAGAACTCGGCCAGAGTGAGAGGCAGCTCTAGCCGGTCCCGGTCGCCCGTGCTGACCGTCGGGAGCCCGTCCCAGAGCACTCTGCAAGCGTTAGGATCGGTCGGATCCGGGGAGAAAAGAGTGGCGTAGAAGGCCCTGGCCCTCTGGCACATCTCCGCCGGATCCGTGAGGGGGGTGCCGTCCTCCGCCAGGAGGCAGGTGATGTGCTTCTTGGCCCCCCTCCTTTTCTCCAGGGCGTAGAAGAAGCGGGAGCCGCGATCCATCTCCCGAAGGAGGTGGATGCGGGATCGAACAAAAGCACCCCGGGCCCGATGGTCTTCGAGGGCCCGGAGCTCCTCCCGCTTCTCCCGGCACGCTCCGCAGAGGGATGGATCCTCGGGGTTGACGGCCAGACGCCTCTCCAGCTCCAAGACCTCCCGCTCCAACTGCCCTATCGCCGCATCCCTCCGTCGGCTGGCACCCCGAGTGTAGTCACGGCAGAAGAGCCGGGCGCGCACCTTCCCCAGATCCCACCACCGCCGCGCCGAGGAAAAGGCGCGCCTCTGCCCTCGCCAGGCCAGCCAGAACTCCCGGAAGGAGGCCACAAAGCCCGCATCCTCCAGCAAACTATTATTAAAGTGCCAATAGGCCGGCCCCGGCCTCTCCGCGCAGAGAGAGGCTGTCACGGTGGCAAGGTGGTGATCCGAAAAGGGGGCCGGCCGAACGCTGGAGGAGTGGGCCCGTGAAAGGTGGAAACGTGACAGGTAAATACGGTCCAGCCGGGAGTGGCACGACCGATGGGCCTCCACCCGGACGAAGGTGAACGTCGAGACGTCGTCTGGGTGGTGGTCGCGCCAGACGTCCACCAGGAAGTGGCGGTCGACAATCTCCCGGAGGACATCCGCAGCTGCCGGGCACTGCTCGGTCCCCGAGCGGTCCCGTTCCTCGAGGGTGGTGTTAAAATCCCCTCCCAGGACCAGGCACTCACGAGGATCCAGGGAGCCAAGGAAGGCGGACGCCTGCTGATAAAAATGTAGCCTCTCCGGGGCCGATGTCGGGGCGTAAACATTGACGAGATTAACCACAAGCCCCTCCACACGGACCCGGAGGTGCAGCAGGCGACCCGGCACAGCCTCGGCGACCCCGAGCACCTCGGGCCGTAGGTCGGGGGAGAACAGGGTCGCCACTCCAGCCGCGCAGACAGAGAAGTGGCTAAAGTAGGCCCCGTCCCCCCACTCCAGCCGCCAGCTAGCTTCAGCGGCAGGATCCGTATGGGTCTCCTGCAGGAAAACCACAGAGTACCCCCCCTCCCGGAGGAAGGAGAGCACCTGGCTCCTGCGGAGACCCATCCTACAGCCTCGGGTGTTTAAGATGGCAAGGATGATCGGCGCCATGAGGAGGGCTGGGGGTGATCCTCGCTGGCAGACACGCCCACGGCCTCCGGCAGGCCGCGCAGTAATCCGTGACCAACCCCGAAGGTGAGTAAGGAGTCACGGAAGACACGGACCCGCCGGTAGGCCGCGGCGGTCTGCTTCCCGGTCCTCTTACCCTCCCCCATGAGGGCCCTCGCGGCCCGGAGGACCAGATGGAAATCCCCCCACCGCTGGAGCGCAAGATGGACTTTGTTCCGGGAGCCACGGATGTCCTCAAGGAACTCCCGCAGCTCCTCCCTCAGCGCATGGGGGGGTGGGGTCACTGATCAATGACTGGCCACCAGTGGGGCCCCCGTCACAGCCCCGTGGCCCACTGAGGCGGGTAGGCAGGGGGCAGATCCCCAACGTGGCAGCAGATGGACCGACGCCACACGACCCGCCCCGCTCCCAGAATCAAGAAGGGGCGGTGGAAGGGGAACAGCAGCCCCTGGAGGGTCGGGACAGGAAAGAACTAGTGAACCCACTCCCTGGGAAGGAGTGCCAGGGGCGGCACTGGCATCACAGGAAGTGCGGGGGACAAGGACAGAGCCAACAGGAGTAGGGCGGGGATCAGGGAGAGAATCCGGGAAGGAGGTAGAGGCAGTATCCGGAGCCCCCATAGGTGAGACGCCGGAAGGTGGCTCCTCCTGGCCAGGCTCAAGGATCTGGGAAGTGGGCAGGGGACCCCTAACGATGCCGGGCTCAGCCACTGTGGCACATGCGGCAGCCTCGGCATCCAGAGAGAGATGGTGGTCAATGGGGTCCCCGCTGGGGAAGGAGGGCGGGTCCTCCACACCCAAGAGGGACACCCCCTGGGAAGCGGGGCTCGGCAGCGAGGCACTGGCCGTCGCCCCAAGGGGCTCGGCGGCCGTCAACAGAGTGCCACCCGCAGCCAAGTCAATAGAACATTCCAGGGGACCCTCAGAGGTGGGAGCAGAAACAGCGGGTCGGGGAAGGGAACCCAGGGACAGGGGGGATGTAGTGAGGTCGCCCAGATCGAGGCCCGCCGGCAGAAGGTCGTCCTCCCCCTGCGTGACCGGGGTCAAACCCAGGGCCTCGATTTCTGCGTAGATGGGAGGGAGATCACAGTCCACCACCCCAGGGCCCTCCCTGCCAGCACCCGAGGCAATACCCACCGCGGCGCTCTCAGAGGCGCCAAGTGGGAAGGGGGCGAGAGAGGCTCCCTCGGGGGCTTCCACGGGAAGGGACCCTGGAGGAAGGGCGGTGTTACCGTCCGGTGCTGCCACAGCATCCCCAGCCAGCTCCACAAAACGGGAGTCATCAGGGGGCAAGGCGGAAGACTCGACATCAGCACCCCCTTCCTGCTCTTCCGGGGGGCCTCCGAATCCGAAGTATCTAAAGAAACTCGAGCCTTCCGCTTGCCCCGCTTCCCCTGCACTAAGGACCAGCCCTCCATGGCATCATCCGGGGGCCGGCTAACAGGGGTCGGCTCGGGGGGTAAGGGCAATGGCTCAGGGACTCGAGGAGGCAGTGGTGGGACAGCAGAAACCGGGGAGGATTCCCCCTGGGACGAGCCCTCTCCCACGGCCGGCGGTAGCCCCGCCACACCCTCCTCCACAGAGGTAGACCGAGAAGGAGGAGGAGGGGCAGCTTCGGGTGCCGGGCAGCTAGGGGGACCGGCGATGACAGGGCCGGCGACTTGCCGGGGCTCGGGGGTCCCGGACACTCCTCCGTGCTGGGCCAAGGGACAGTCCCTCCGGACGTGCCCCATCGCCTGGCAGAGGTGGCACCGGGCCTCCCCCGTTGAGTAATGCACCCAGTAGTGGGCTCTCTGGTAGGGGACCAGAAAGGACCCCTCGAGCGCCTCTCCGCCAGGCGCCGCCGGCGGCAGTTGAAGCTGCACTTGCTGGCGGAACGAGAGAACATGACGGAGGGCGGGGTCCTTGCAGCCCAAGGGGAGAGGGCTGATGACAGAGATGGGGCGTCCCAGGGCAGAAAGGGCGAGCAGGAGGGCGGCATTGGGCAGGAAGGGAGGGACGGACGGAGGTCAAGATCAAGCGGACCCCCAGGTCTTCCAACGGCTCGAGGGGGACGAACACGCCCCCCACCGCCAGGCCCGTCTCTACCGCCTCCTGGACGGCGGCCTCCGATGCCAGGAAGAAGACCACCTTCCCGTACATTTTGGAGGCTGCCACGATGGCCGTGGGCCCCACCTCCCTGGCCAACGCCCGCACGTAGGTCTCCACGTGGGGCTAGGCGGGCACCAGGAGGCAACGGATGCCGTGCTTCCTAGTCAAGGTGGGAAAGGGGCCCCGGCCGCTGTAGATGTTGGCGGAAGCGGCACTTGGAGGAGCAGCGGCGGGGGGGGGCCGCCGCCATTGGGCGTACGCCCTTGGGGCCGGGGGAGGGACACCTGCAGAGCTGGTGGAGGGAACAGCAGGGAGGGATGCCGCAGCCGGTAGCGGGGCTGTGGCAGCAGGGGCAGTCTCCGCCATGGAGGACCTGGCCTTCCTAGCGGGGCCCTTACCCTTCTTCCCATCCCGACCCTTCCCACCGGCTGGGGGGGCTCCCCCCGAATCAGAAGGGGCGAGAGACGTGGCAGCAACGGAGGTGTCCCCAGTACTCACCACCGCCGGTGCCCAGCAGGGGCGGTGGTAGGTGGATCGGCAGCGGCGGACGAGGTAGTGGCTTGGGTAGTGGACACGGGGGCAGGTGGAGGAGGGGCAGTGGGAGCATCGCGAGGGGTCTCCCCCACCGCGTCCCCCGCCATAACGAGAGTGGGGAGGGGGACAAACAGCGAGGGGAGAGGAAGGAGAGGAGGCGGCCACCCCTCCCCGCTAGGCTGCAGGCAGGGGAGGAGAGCGCCAGAAGGGGAAGGCTAAAGGGGCGTGGGGAGCAACCAAGGACATAAGGGTGGGAGGGTTTCAGGGCACCAACGCAGAGGGGGGTTCCGGCTCCTCCAGTTGCACTAGGGGATTGGGGGGGGCAACGGCAGAGCGGGGAGTGCAGTGAACAAGGGGAAACCAAATGGGGAAGGGCACAAGCGCCTGGGAGAGGGCGTGGGCGCATGAGGGGGGACCGATTAGGGCTGGGGGAGCACAGGATGGGGGGAAAGTGCGAGCTGGGATTGGGGTAGAGGGACCATGGGGACAGCTGCAGGGCTGGGGCAGAACTATCAGGCGGCAGAGGGAAAGAGGTGGGGTGGACAAATGTGGCAAAGGTGAGGGGGTCAGTCCAGGATGAGGGGGGAGGTGGTGCACCCACAGGCACTTTTGCCAAAAAGTCAATGGGTGGCTGCTGCTGCTGCAGGCCTAAATGGTGGAAGTGGGCGTGGTGAGCCAGGCGAGCAGCTCAGACCCAGAGGCAGGAGTCCAAAGCAGAAGGAAAACAGCCAGCGAGGGTGGTGGAGGGGGCAACGATGGTGGTGGGGGCGAAGGGGAACATGGATGGACCGGGGGCAGGCTCCACGCCACACCCTTGGTGCCCCAGCAGACACAGTCCAAATCCCCACCACAAGAGCACAGTTTGAAAAAGACTCAATCCAGAAAAGCCCCCTCCACAGTGGTCTTCATACAGTCTCCAGCAGCAGGCGGTCCTCTTCTCCTTTCTCTCTTCCTCCGGGCACCAACAGCTCCCCAGCAACAGCCACAGCAGCCCCAGTTGCTCCAGGTGGTGGTGGTCTGGTGTCCAGGCAGGAGGGAATCCACTCAGATGGTGGTGGTCTCAGCAACAAGAGCTGGGGTCCCTCACTCCCCTCCTCTCTGGGAAGCAGGCCAGCAGCCTCCCCCCCAGGTGCTGCTGGTGAAGTAACAGCAGTAACTGCGGTGGCGGGGAACCTCTAGCCAGCCAGCAAACAGACAGCAGAGAGAGGGGTGGGTGGTGGTGTCAGCCAGGGGAGCAGCAGGAGCAGAAACAGCAGCAGCAGCGAGGGCCCAGTGCCCAGCAGGAACAGCAGCAGCAGCAGCAGCGAGGGCCCAGTGCCCAGCAGGAACAACAGCAGCAGCCCTCTCCCTCCTTCCTCTAGAGCAGAGCAGTCGAAGGAAGAGCCAGTACTGGCCCCAGGAGAAGTAGGTGTCTGCTCCCTGAGGGACCAGAGCAGGGGCTGCACTAGAGTAATCAGGAACCTGCTAGAACCAATTAAGGCAGACAGGCTGATTAGATCATCTGCAGTCAATCAAGGCAGGCTAAACAGGGCACCTGGGTTTAAAAAGGAGCTCACTTCAGTCAGGCAGGGGGAGTCAGAGAAGAGCAAGTGTGTGTGAGGAGTTGAGAGTGAGAGGGTGTTCTGCTGGAGGACTAAGGAGTACAAGTGTTATCAGACACCAGGAGGAAGGTCTTGTGGTGAGGATAAAGAAGATGTTTGGAGGAGGCCATGGGGAAGTAGCCCAGGGAGTTGTAGCTGTCATGCAGCTATTACAGGAGGTACTATAGACAGCTGTAATCCACAGGGCAGAGTAGAGGGTGGGCCTGGGTTTCCTCCCAACTCCTGATCAGACACAGGAGGAGTTGACCCATACTGTGGGGAAGATCACTGAGGTGAGTAAATCTGCCAGTAAGTGCAGGACCCACCAAGGTAGAGGAGGAACTTTGTCACAGTGGATAGAAAGTTATCATGTGGCTGGGGAATGCTGGGCAGTGCTGGAGCCAGGATTCTGGCATAAGCTGATGAGATAGAAAGAACATGGTTAATAGCAGTTCCCAGAGCCTCCATCCATGGGTCCCCAAGCATCCCCAGAACCCAGACCCCCCAGCCAGGTTCCCACTAGATAGTCCCTGGGATCCAACCCCCAGAATCACTGGCTAGACACCCCAGATACCCCTCAGAGCCTCACTGGCCAGACAACCCCCACCAGATCTTCACTACCAGGCTGGGAACCCCAAAAGGTTCCCCTAGCAAGAGCCCCCAATAGCCAGGAACCCCTCCTCCCCCCAAGGGGACCCCAATTGGGAACTCACTGCCTGTCTGGGATTCCCCCATTGGCTGCCTAGAACCCCTTCAGCAGAAAGGTAAGAAATGTCCATGCCCTGCCACAAGCAAATAATGGTCACCATGGATCCACCCCAAGGTGCCCACATCTTAGCAATGTGGGAAACAGCCCCTCACAGAGGCTATTTGTCATGCGGTTTGAGATATTTCTGGACCCACACTGCTCTCAGAGTGAACTTCTTATCCTTTGCCAGCTGCAGAAAAGGGTCCAGCCAACTCTCCCACTACCAGCTGGGAACCGCTGATCCCCCCGAAACAGAGGGAGGCCTCTGGCTTTGATGGGTATTAAATAGGTGGCTGGTCTCTTTCATCAGCAAATATTTTAACAGAGGTAAAGGAGGCAACAAATGATCCTCAAAGGAGAGGGGAAAGATGATCACTGGACAATTTAACACCCTGCAACATCCAGGATGGAGAAGAACTCAGGGCAACAGGTTCCCTTGAAGGAAGAAGTTGCTAGAATTTAGAAACATGGGGAACAGCCCCACACATGAAAAGATTTTTAATTGATATTTGATAATGATGTAGAAAGAGGGAAATCCTGAGCTTTGAGATCAATGTTCAGAAATGAAAGAGGGTGGAAATCTAAGCAATTTTGGATACATTTTTGCCAATTATAGAGAGGGAAGTGTAAAATCGGAGGGATTTTACACTCAGATTGTACCTCTTACCGACAACTGATATATTTCACATCAATATTTGATAAATTAATAGAGCAGAAATGGACAACATTTGCAAACATGTTATATCCATGCTCAAGAATCTGAGGAAAGGTATAAATCTCAGATTCTTTGTATTTTACCATTAAAGAGACGGGGGAAAAAATCTGAGGGCATATTCACTTAGAAATAGACAACTAAAGAGAAGTGGGGCAAATGTTTAGGGTATTTTATATCAGTCTTTGAGATTTGCAGAGAAAACATGTCACAAACTAAGGAATTGATAACATGAGAGAAAAACACCAAGATCTGAGGGGGATTTTATGTTGCTATTAAATAACTAAAGGGAAAAGGGGGACTGTTTGACTGGATTTTATGAGACTGTCCAATACATAAACACAAAGTGATGGTTTCCCTCACTGCCACCATTCACATGGGCAGCTGGGAGCCCTTTGAGGAGCTGATTTAAGAAGGTAAGGGAGGGGGAGCTGGAGTTGGAAGACTCTTTGGACAAAGGAAAGGGGGAGCAGTGGGTGATGGGCAGATGACTGGAAACTGAGGGCTGGGAAAAACTCTGTTGATACTTTAGGGACAGGAAGTGGGATTAGGAAACTAGGGTCTGGGCAGTCCCCATGAGGGACACATGCTCTTCCTGTCCCCGCCCTGGCAGAGAAAGGGCATCTCATCCCATCCCCACTCCAGGGCAGCCATGTTTTGAGGAATGACTCAGGGCAACAATTTCCCACCTAAATAAGGACAAATCGCTGCACATAAAATGGGTGGGGAAAACTGCCACATCAGAGAGATTTTAAATTGACACTTGAGAAGTATGGAGAGACCAGGGCAAAATTGGGGGAGACTAGAGAGCTGATCATTTGGGGGGAAACTCCCTGGATTTTATAGCCACGTATGATAATGGGAGAAAAGGGGAAAAACTTGAGAGATGTTGTATGTCGAGGGGTGGGGGGGGGAAGTGGCACAAACAAAGAACTTACCTCCCCTAGGGGAATTTCCTGGCTGCACAAAATAGTTCAAATTTCCCGCCCCAATGACCTTCCCCTCTGAGCAACCCCGACTCACCCCCTCCTCCCCACGAGCTCAACTCCTGCTCCTCCCCCCATCCCGGATTTTGCTATTTAGCCCGCTCCTAATCCAGCCTCCAGCCGCCTGATCCCCACCCCCCCGACCATCAATTTCCTGCTCAGACCCTGGCACCTCCCTGCTCCTCCCACTGCCCCTTCCCAGCCCCTGTCACTAGCGCCCAGCGGAACGTTACGGCTGATACGGGCAGGGGAAGGGCAGCGGCTTCAGCAGCTGTTACTGAGCATGCGCAGTGTCCCTGGAGTAGCACATTGCTATGGGGAGAGATTTAATACACCGCCCCCCCCAATCCCAGCAGGGCCGAGGCGGATCCTGCTGCAGCTCCCCTGGGGCCGAGGAAGCTCCGAGGCTTCTCCCAGGTCCCCGGGGCAGAGAATCATTTTCCCGCCCGGCCCCAGCGCCCCCCCCTGCCGGGGTCTCTCACTCACCGGGGGCTCCGGGCCGGGGCTGGGAGGGCAGCGCTCGGGGCTGCCCAGGGGGCGGGGCCCAGCTAGAGAAAGCCCCCCCCGGCCGAACACGGAGGGGTTAATGCCGGACCCCCCTACACAGACCCAGGAGCAGCAGCTGCTCAGCCCGGGCCCCGCTCACACGGAAGCGGCAGCAGCTTTGTTCTCCCGCCCCCAGCAGGGCTCGCACGGAGCATGCGCAGTTTCCCCTACTGAAACCCTTCCTTACCATTCTAGAAAGGGCGGAAGCGGCCCCTGGGCATGCTGGGAGATGTAGTTCGGGTTGCGTTCCCGGCTCTGGGCATGCGCATATCGGGGGAGGGGCGGAGTGTGATCAGCTGCTGGGTGAGCGCTTCGCTGCTGATGCTCCATTGTGACCTGGGATCTCGGGCGGAGCAGGAGGGTCTCTGTCGAGACCTCCATTAACCCCCCGTACCTGGCCCGGGTCCTGCTCCCGGTGGAGCCACCCTGGGCTCTGACCGCCTCGCTGCAGAGCTGCAGCCTCCAGGTACTGGAGCGAGCCCGGGGGCCGGGGCCGGGCGGTGACTCTGCCCCATTGTCCGGGGGGACCCGGCATCTCACAGCGCCGGGATCTGCTCCCTGGGGCCGCGACCGCGGGGGGCTCGGAGCTGCTGTCCCCGCAGGAGCCCAGCGCCCCCCGGGCCCGGCCAGGCTCTGCACTGGGGCCCCGTGGGGGGTCCCGGGGGAGGGGACCGTCTGCACTGGGGCCTTTGCATGGGGCCGGGGCGTATGGAAAGTGTCTGTGCAGCCAGGACGTGGCTTGGGGAAGAGAAGAGCCAGTGACCCCCGAGGAGCGGGGAGAGAAAAGGGAGGGGGGCTGAGATCCGCTGGGATTTACCAGTGCCCTTTCCCGTAGGGACCCCCCATCCTCTCCTGTCCTGCCCCCTTTCTCTCTAGAGAGCAACAAGCAACACCCAGGGTGACCCCATCTCCCTTCCCTCAAATCCCGGAGAAGTTCCCCGTTCTCCTCCCCTGATTGTGCCCCATTTTCTTTCCACTTTGCCAATGTCCAGTTCAAATCTCAGCTTTGGGGTGTTTCTCCCCATTTTTACTTCCGGTGATTTGTCCTTGTTTAGGTAGGAAATCTTCCCCTTAGTGATTTCTGAACTGAGCAAAGGGTTAATGGGTAGAGGCTGGGGGAGCCCTGAGACAAGGATACGCCTGGGCTGGGGGTGGGGGGCACTCTCTGTTTGCAACAGGGCATGGAAATGCCCAGGAAGAGAAGGGAGGAGCAAGGGTCCCCCATGGAGATAGCCCAGCCCCAGGTTTCCCTGTCCCAGCTACTTCCCCTCCTCCACCCTAACCAACCCAGAGCCCTTCCCCCCCAACTGCTGGTCACGTTCCCAGACCCCACAGCCATCCCCTCCCCAGAGCCAGCGACCTTCTGACTCCAGCCCCACTCCTTTCCCTTGTGAAAGCCACATCACCCAGGGCTCCCTGCCAGCCATGTGAATGTGAGGTAAGAAAAATTCGTCCCATTCTGATGTTGCTTCAATATCACTGTGAAAGCCCCTCAAATTTCCCCTCTTTTCTCTTGAGTGGTTGAATGGTGACATAAAATCTCCCCACATGTTAATACTTATCCCTTATATTGGCAAATAATTACTTTGTGCCCCATTTTCTCCTCAGTTCTGAAATACTGATATCAAATTCTCGAAAATCTTTCCTCTTTTCTCTCCAGGTGTCTGACTGAGATCAGGGCTCTTATCATACTGAGCATGGCCCAGTTCTGCCAGGCACTGAAGAGACCCCAGGTGAGATCAGACCCCACTGTAGTGCCAGGTAAAACTGAGACCTGGACCGAGATCACAGCCACTTTTGTGCCAAGCAGCGCACGACTGCGACCCAAAGTGCTGTGTCCATTGTGCTGGGCCCTTCAGAGATCTCGACTGAGATCTGTGTTCCCGTTGGGTCTGGCATTGCGATGACCCCGACCCAGGTCACGTTGCACCATTGTACTGGGCACTGCATAGACCCTAACAGAGATCCTGCCTCCACATTTTGCCAGTTGCTGCAGGGGCCCTAAACAAAATCAGGGATCCTGTAATGCCGGGAGTTGCAGAGACCTAACTGAGATCAGGCCCCCTGTTGGTCAGGGCCCCCATTGTGACAGATGTTGAACAGACACCAGGGGTATCTCTACTCTGTCATTAAAACCCCCCAGCTGGCCCATGACAGTTGGCTCAGGCAAAGGGGCTGTTTAATTGCAGTGTAGATGTCTGGGCTCAGGCTGGAGCCAGGCTGCAGGACCCTGCGAGGTGGGAGGGTGCCAGACCTTGGGCTACAGCCCCAGCCGGAACATCAACACCACAATTAAACAGCTCTGCAGCCTGAGCTGTGTGAGCCCAAGTCAGCAGGCATGAGCCAGCAACCGGTGTCTGACTGCAGCGTAGACGTGCCCACAGCGACAGAGAGGCCTTGCCACAGAAAGCTCAAAGGTTAAATAGGCAAATGGTGGGAGGCGACTCCCCATTTTACAGATGGGGAAACTGAAGACTCAGGGAGCTGAAGTAATTTGCTCAAGTTTTCATGGAGAATTTGGGCCAAAACTGGGAACTGAATCCAGATTGTTTGACTTCTTGGCTCTCCCCTTAACCCCAAGCCCAGCGTGTGTGTGTGTACAGCGTTGTTTTGGTCTGTGTTTGCCTTGCATTGGCTTCCAAGGGAGGCTGTGGAATTTCCTTCATTGAAGGTTTTTAAGACCAGGTCCATAGATACACCAATCTGGGAATGTCTGGAGATACTTGGTTCTGTCTGAGCACAGGGGGCTGGAGTAGACGACCTCTCAAGATCCCTTCCAGGCCTACATTGAAATAATTCTCTTTTGTGCTGTGTCCTGTTCTACGCTGACCTGTTTTACATGGTGCCATTTGGAACTGTGATTGCACCATGTTGTGTTGCATAGTTTTATGGTGCATTGTTTTGCTTCAGTGTGTTTGGTGCCTGTGTTGTGTTGGTTTGAGTTGAGTTCTTTTTCATTGTGTAATTTTGGCCTAGGGTGTGTTACTTAACATTGTGTTGTTTTCTTTTCCTTTGTATTGTTGTTTTATGCTGTGGTTTTTGTTGTTGTTTTTTCTGAATTGCCTGACGTTATGTTGTGGTGGGTTGTATTCTGTATGTTATGTGTTATACATATATATTGCATAGCATCATAGAAATGTAGAGGATCTCAAGATGTCATCCAGTCCAACTCTGTCTGCCGAGGCAGGACCAAGTATATGTAGATTATCTCCGACAGAGGTTTATGCTACCTGCTCTTAAAAACTTCCAGGGAAAGAGACTCCACAGCCCCCCTTGTAAGACTATTCTAGAGCTGAACTACCTTAGCTCTGGTGATACCCACACAGATTTTAGTGGTGTGCAGCTCTGGAGAGAGAGGAGACCCCAGTGGTGGGCAGCTGGGTAAATAGACTAAAGTTGGGACGAGAAACATGGACATGTCCAAGGTTATCCAGGCTGTCCATGACAGACCTAGAAATAGATCCCAGTTCTAGTGCCACCGTACTGTGGTTTCGGGCACTGAAGGTTTCTGCCACACTGGTGTTTTAGGCAGTGGTGCAAACCCTAAGTATAGACAGAATTTACACTAGTGCACTCTGATTGGCACTGGTGCACCATGTCCCTGTTTGAGGGCTTGCAGGAGGGGGGGGAAGGAGGAGGGGAGACGGGACAGTAACCTCACAGAGGCCTGGGGCTGGCTGAACAGTGCAGCTGGTAAGGGAGGGGCAGCAGTGAGTGCTGGAGGTCTGAGCCAGGAGCACAGCCCCACAGGACTGGACACTGACTTCTCCTGACCCAGGACACACACCCCAGCTGTGTGCTGGGACTGCAGCTGAGCTGCCTTGCCAAGACAGCCTGTGCATCCATGGACAAACCACCTCTTCCTGCAACCTAATACAATGGGGTCTGGGGACCTTTCCAAGCTGCACATGACGTGGCTCTGGCATTACTGGGGTCTGCTCCTGGCTCCGTCACTGACCTACTTGGTGGCCTCGGGGAAGTCACAGCCTCGCTCTGTTTTCCTCCTACCCATTATCTATTTAGATTGTGATCTCTTTGGGGCAAGGACTGTCCCTCTGTCTGTGCAGTGCCCATCGCAATGGCGGAGCTGATCTCAGTCAGGGTCTCTGCCGTGCGCAGCATGATGGGGCCCTGATCTCCATCAGTGTCTGTGCTACACAAGGCACAGTTTATAGACTCACAGAGTTTAAGGCCAGACCCGTAAAGGTGTATTTCAGATGAGGTCTCATCAGTGCCTTGTATAACGGTACTAACCCTTTCATGTGTCTGCTGGAAATACCTCGCCTGATGTATCCTAGGACTGCATTAACCTATTTCACGGCTGCATCACATTGGCAGCTCGTAATTATCTTGTGATCAACCAATACATATAGGTCTTTCTCCTCCTCTGTCACTTCCAATTGATAAATCCCCAGCTTATTGCAAAATTATGCACTTGGGGACTAACAACTAGAATTCGTGCACTATTAATTTTCATCTCATTTCTATTACTCCAGCTTTCAAGGACGTGCAGTTTTTCTTGTATGATTTTCTTGTCCTCCTTCATAATGGCAATCCCTCCCAGCTTTGTGTCACACTCTCACTTCATGTGCCAAGATCACTAATGAAGGTGTTGAGTAAGATTGGTCTCAAGACTGATCTGAGGAACTCCACCAGTAACTTCCCTCCAGCCTGACAACTCACATTCAATATGACCCCCTTGTAGACTCCCTTTTAACCAATTCCTTATTGACCTTTCCGTTCTCATATTAATCCTCATCTTCTCCAGTTTAACGAATAATTTCCCATGTGGAACTGTATCAAAAACCTTACTGATGTCCAGATCAGGTTTCTCTGGCACAAGCTACCTTTTGTAACACCATATTTTCATTCTTTATAGTGCTGAAGGCTGGAAGGAACTGTTAGCAGTGGGCTGAGAATGGCCATGTGGAGGTGGGGGAGGGGATGGCAGACAGTGGGGAGGCAGGAGGATGCGGCTTTGGAGGTGTATCTGGGATTGTGTTTCGTAGGAGTCCATGTCTCTGCTCCCTGTGGCTGTGGTGCCTTCCGTACCAAAGCAGCACCTCAGCAGAGCAGGCGCACACACCATAGCTCTGCTGGAACATGCAGCATTCGCTGCCAGACAGGCTGGGCGATTTTTCTGGGGCCCAGCTTGATATGCCTGGCTGGGGTGGATTCACTTGGACGAGGGTCTGGGGCTCTGATAGTTTGCGATGTTTCTTTTTGCATAGTCAGTTCTTTCCATTTATTGTTTTCCCCCGCCTATGCCCGATGTCACTCTCGTCTTAACTTGCTTTGGTTATTTCACTTCCAGCTTTTAAATGGGATCTAAGAATTGCAAAGTTGAATGAAAGATAAACAAACAGAACCATTTGAATGTTGGCCCCTAGCTGGTAGAACGATACCTCGTGAAGGTCTGCTGTAATTCCCTGGTTCCCTATAGCATTTTCTAGTGGAGCAGATAAAGCAATGTCTAAGAGCCAGGGCAAAAAGGCTCCTCAGGTGTTTGCTCTCTAAGGAACATGTCACCTTCCAGAGCTTGCAGTCTTTCAGGAGTGGTGCGCTGGGTTGTATTTAGGAACCTTAAAATAAAAGGAGAAGACGGCTGGTTCACAATATCCAGTGGAATCTTGCAAACAATTATACAAATGGACCCTACTGCTTTTAAAACAACATGGTATTAATACTGATTCAAAACTGAGATTAAAATTAAGATAAACGCATGAGAAATGAACTGACACCTACTTACCATTTCTTAATGCTTAAAATTTTAACACTCCCTCACACCATCTTTTTTTAAAAGCGATGCACAGCACAGTCAAGTTAATTCATGAAAGCACACCAATTCTTGACTGCTTTGTGTTGCATGAGCATCTGATTAAGCACCTAACTAAAACTGTACCACTGTAAGTGGAAATGCATCAACCCAACTTAGCTCCAAGGTGTTTAGATGTGAATGAAAAGTTTCTAAATGAAATACATGGCAGGATAGTCAATGGGAAAATACACAGGAGTGCCTCTACCCAGTCCTGTTGACTTTTTCTCCCAACTCCCCCGCCCTCGCATGAGTTCTGGCCTCTTGGTCAACTCCACTCCCAATCCCATGTCAGCTGTGTCCTCTCCCAGCCTAACTCATTTCTACTACAGTTCTTCATCCCCCTCATCCAGGCAGGGGGTTGGTGCTGCAGCACCCAAGGCACCTGCGTTAATCACTGTCCCACATACTGGGGCTATTTAAATTTCAGGGAATGATTTATCAGAGTTGCTCACTCTGGGAGGTGGGAGAGAGGAGAGGCTGAGAGGGGGTTTGCTTTGCACTCTCATGTTCAACCCTGGTAGCCTCCATATTACCTCATTCTCCACCCTCCCCCATGTGTCTCTGCTCATGTGTCAGAGTGTCACCTTCTGATCATATGCCACTGGCCTCCCCAGAGCTCCTAGACAGGAGCTACATCACAATGGGGTTACGATAGAGTAAAATACATCACAGGGACGGTGTAATTATCCTCAGCAAGCATTACAGTCTAGAATGCGAAACAATTAAAGTACTTCATTACTTAAAAGTACGCTTGAAAGGACTGGGTTTTTATTAATAAATTGCAGTAATTATCCTCACATCTCTTGTCAACTGTCTGAAATGGGCCATCTTGATTATCACTACAAAAGTTTTTTTCCCTGCTGATAATAGCTCATCTTAATTAATTAGCCTCTTAGAGTTGGTATGACAAATTCCACCTTTTCTTGTTCTGTATGTGTATATATCTTCTTACTATATGTTCCATTCTATGCATCTGGTGGGCTGTAGTCCACAAAAGCTTATGCTCAAATAAATTTCTTAGTCTCTAAGGTGCCTCAAGTATTCACTTGTACACACACAGATGGAAAAAATATTTATATAGGTATAATACAGAAATGCTTCTGGAGAAAGTCGAGTTTGATTTAAGAATATTTACATTGTATAGTTTGCATGTGACATTGACAATTGTGTTTGAACAGTTATAAAGATTTGGCTTTTCAAATCTCAATATTGGCTGTAATTAAATAATTGTTGTCTGACGATCCCCATAACTTCCCACAGCTCTGAACATTGAAATTCTAAACATTAAAAAAGAGATTTAAAATAACTATTGATATCATCAATTGAAATTAAAAAGAAGAAATAGACAAAATTATTTTTGCCAAACCCACTTAACAGCAATCACAATACACTGGAGGATGAGAAATTCACAGCTAAAGCACTCAACCTTAATTCTTCCATGTAGGTCCCATGGCAGATGGCTCTGGTGGCATCAAGTGGGTCCATTATGGCAGGGGAAGGTTGGGATAGTGTTTGAGATCAGGGTGAGGATGGGGAGTGGCTCCATGTCCACGAATGGAATTCACCTCTCCACCCCTCTGCAGAGCCCAGAAACTAAGGATTTATCCAGTGAAGTGAATTTCACTCTGGGTGACTTTGAGACAATCACTGAAAGATCCTTGTGCCTTCAGTTCTACACTGGCCACAAGAGTCTACTAGTTCTCCCTCCCCAGACTGCCAGGGGCAGCCAGGGAAATTAGTGGGTTATGGGAATTAGAAGATGAAAATACATTAAAAATGATGTGTGTTTATTCTTGTCCATAATCTCCATCCCTCTCTTAGCACATTAATCTTTCAGTCATTATGCGTCTTGACCAGTTATGAACTTTCTGTAGACACCTCACAGGATCATCCTCCAAGAGATGTTTGGAGTGGTAGGTTTGTCAGGTCTCAGGTGAGAACTGCTGGCAAAGACCAAGTGACCCTTTGCCAAGGGATCTCTGTGTCACTGGCTGACCCCCATAGGCCAGGGAGAGGACAACTTTCTGCCAATGGCCTTCAGGATGGGTGCTGAGTTCACTGCAGTGCCCTATTTCCCTTGTGCACGTCTGTGAGTCCCATTGCCCCTGTCCCGGGGTGCTACAGGGGCCTGTCCTTCTAGTGTGTCAGGGCTCCACCCTCTGCCTGAGGCCTGTGGCACTTTCTTCCTCTCGGGGCACCAGGCAAAACAGCAAAAGAGCTGACTCGGCAAACAAGGGTAAATAAAGGAATGGGAAAAAAAAGAAACTGTGGAGGGGGTTGGGGAGGGAAATGTGGACAGGTCCCTTCAGGATATGGGCCTCTCTTACGTCTGGGGCACTGGAAGTGTCTCAATCCCCTTCAGAGTTTACTGGGTCTCCAGCACAAGTTTCAACCTGTTCCCCCTTTAAGCTCCAGGGATCCCCACCCTTCCTCAGTGAAGGCCAGAGCCCCGAATGCTGCTAGCCCTCGTGTTGGGGCTGGAGATGCTCCACAGACTGTTCCCTTCCCAGGGTGGCTCCCCTCTGAGTAGTGTAGGCCTTTCCTGTTAACTCCTGCTCCAGTCCTGGCATAGTTTGCAGGTGTGGAGGGGCTGAGCCAGTCCAGACTAAAGCAGCAGTTTAACCCCTTCTGTTCCAGTGTGGGGTTTATATAGCCCTTCACAGGCTCCCAGACCCAGGGAATGGCCCCCTATCAACCCTATGGCTGATGTGATTGAGTGACCCACTGGCAGCATTGCCCTTGAGGGTGCTGTTCCCACTCCCTCCCCTCCCTTTTTACTGCCACCACAATGCCTGTCACCTTCACTTCTCAAGGGGTGACCCCCAGAAGGTGTCTTTTGTTATCCCTCTCCCTACCCCTCTAGGAGCCATTGTGCACGCCCTATCACTCACCTCCACCCGGAGACAAGATGGGTCATGGGGAACGGCTGATGCTTTGCCGGAGATCCATCATCACTGAAGGAGTGGCAGCCTTGACCCTCCTTGAAGGTTGCCAGGATGCTGATGTGCACTGGAGGAGAACTGGGGCTTGACTGAGTCCATGAACCATTTGGCCCACACTGTGTTACTGTAAAGCCTGCTCTGCATTGCTGCTGGTGGCCTTGTGCCCATAAGTCTCTGTAATGCTGTCTCCAGTGACTCGAGAGCAAGAGCACCAGCCTCAGGCAGACTGGTAAGAAGCAGGGAACAAACCCCAAATTGTGTGTGAGGTCTGTATGGAGATGTCACCAACCAAGTATCCAGTGTAAAAGCTTCAGGCTCTGTAACAACATTAACATGGAATCACAGACAGCCCTGTGGGTGATCCATATATCTCACCATGCAGGTGAGCTCACCTTTGTGACAAATGGTCCCTTACAGCCCCAACATGCTATAAAAACTCCACTGCCCATGTGGGCCACAGTCACTTGTTTTCTGCATATAAAAGCCAGGGCTGACATTAGGGGGCAGCAAGCAGGGCAACTACCTGTGGCCCCCACAAAGTTACATTGCTGAGGCTTTGACTTTAACCCCGGGTGATGGGGTTAAGGGCCCTGGACTGCAGTCCCATGCGCTGGGACTTCAGCTTTCTGCCCTGGGCCTCAGCGAGTCTGCTGGTCTTGCTTGGCAGCCCCCCTGAAACCTGCTCATGGCCCCCCAGTGGGCCCCAGACCCCTGGCTGAGAACCACTGCCTTACCCCACAAATCACAGCAATGTTCAGGTTACTGCCAGTCCCAAAGGACCAGTCACTTCCTTAGGTCAACTGAATCTTAGATCTTCCAACAAAGACAACACTTGTAGCCAGTCCTGTCATAACCTGTATTAAGATTTATTTAAAAGGAAACGAGAGTTATTTACAAAGTTAAAGCAGGTAATCCTATAGATGCAGATGAGTTGCAGTCTTAAACTTCAAAGGTAATAGAAGCTTCTATAATAAGCAAGCTCTACATATTCTTTAGGACTAACCCTGGCTAAGCAGCTGGGGATCTCTTCCTTATGCCTAGAAACTTTGCCCCCCAGAGTCCAAGCAGCATACAGATAATCAGTTCCTTCGGTATGGGGTTGTTCATCCCCTTCCTGCCATGTGCTCTGAGCTGCAAACTCAGCTAATGGGAGGTCAAGAGCACAACAACAGTCTTATGTCTTCTTTAACGTCCCATAATAGTCTATCTGGTATTGATGGACCTTTTCTGCCAGGCAGAGTGTAATGCATTCTGTTGCCAATCAGCCCTTCGCATAGGTAAAGTCTCTCTCCTGTCTCGTGATTTACAGAGCCACAGAGGCTCACAATGCAACTAGTCAGATGTTAACCCAGGCAGCAACTCACAAGCATTCAATAAAGTCTAAACACTAAACACATTCTTATGTTCAGTCTCTATGAGGAGTATCTACTCATTTGGACTCACTGGGGAACTACAGAAAGAAACAAGATGTGCTGAGGCAAGAAGGCCCAGTCTCAGAGCCCTCTGGGTCACGCTTCCCAAAAAGCTGAAACTGGGCCCAGCCGATGAAAGGGGCACTCCCAGGAGAGACTGTATAAAGGCTGGCACATCAAATAACTTAGTTAACCTGAGAGAGCTGCCTTGGGGATAATGACAGGGAGAATCCCCCGAGTGACTCCTTTGAGTCTGCTTGTCTCTGGCCTTTGGTTCATAGAATCACAGAACTGGAAGGGACCTCGAGAGGTAGCTAGTCCAGTCCCCTGCTTTCAAGGCAGGACTAAGTATTATCTAGACCAGGAGTGGCCAAACTGAGCCTGAGAAGGAGCCAGAATTTACCAATGTACATTGCGAAAAAAATCACAGTAATACGTCAGCAGCCCCCCATCCGCTCCCACCCATGGGAAGCCAGAGTAATCAGCACCTCCCCCTCCCTCCTCTCACCTCCTGATCAGCTGTTCATACTATGCAAGACAGAGGGCTGGGGGAAGGAAGGAGGGAACTGCAGGCTCAGGAAAGGGGGTGGGAAAGGGTGGAGTGGGGACAGGGCCTGTAGCTGAGTAGTGAACACACCCAGCACATTGGAAAGTTGGTGCCTGTAGCTCCAACCTCAGAATTGGTACGTATACAAGGAGCCACATACTCAATTCTAAAGTTCCACATGTTGGCCAACCCGATCTAGACCATCCCTGAGAGGTGTTTGTCAAGCCTGCTCTTAAAAGTCCCCAATGATGGAGATTCCATACCCTCCCTAGGCAATTTATTCCAGTGCTTAACCACTCTGACAGTTAGAGAGTTTTTCCTAATGTCCAACCTAAACCTTCCTTGCTGCAATTTAAGCCCATTGCTTTTTGTCCTGTCTGCAGAGGTTAAGAAGAACAATGTTTCTCCCTCCTCCTTGAAACAAACTTTTATGTACTTGAAAGCTGATCATATCTTTTCCAGACTAAAAAACCCACTTTTTTCAATCTTCCCTCATAGGTCATGTTTTCTAGACCTTTAATCATTTTTATTGCTCTTCTCTGGACTTTCTCCAATTTTTCCACATCTTTCCTGAAATGTGGAGTCCAGAACTGGATACATTACTCCAGTTGAGGCCTAATCAGTGCGGAGTAGAGCGGAAGAATTACTTCTCGTGTCTTGCTTACAATACTGCTGCTAATACATCTCAGAATTATACTTGCTTTTTTTGCAACAGTGTAACACTGTTGACTCATATTTAGCTTGTGGTCCACCCTGACTCCCAGATCTGTTTCTGCAGTACAGTTTCCTGGGTTGTCATTTCCTGTCTTGTATGTGTGCAACTGATTGTTCATTCCTAAGTGGAGTACTTTGGGTTTGTCCTTATTGAATTTCATCCTATGTACTTCAGACTATTTCTCCAGATGATTTTTAATTTTAATTCTGTCCTCCAAAGTACTTGCAACCCATCCCAGCTTGGTATTGTCCACAAACTTTATAAGTGTAACAGAGAGACTCTGCTACTGGGAGGGTTTCACCATGTCTCAGAGGGTTACACCCTGGTGGGAGGGAGCTAGGCCTGTACTGGAATAAGGTCACTGTGCTTCACAGTGTGGCAGAACCTAGAATGGCCATTATCAGGGGAAAATGCTGGGGGGAATCGACATGTGGAAGGGACAGAAACCCTGTCTGAATTCTCTCACATTGCCCTTCTTGCCCTGGCAGGCTACAGAATATCGTCTACGTTTCACTCCAAATCATCCCATACTCCCAGGGGGAAGGAAATGGCTGCAATGGAGCTGGCTCAGGTAAGGGAGAGGAGAAGTAAATGCATAGGATGGTGGGAGCTGCTAGAGGTGGTAGGAGGCAGGAACTATCTAGGGTGCGGAATGGGGGAGAAAGGATGTGACAAACCTGCTGAGACTTGTGTACTCTAGGGTGTGATGGGTTGTCACTCTGGGGTACAGTCTGGGGGGCTTCTGGGAACTGCAGTGCCCTCTAACCCTCAAGCTGGGCTGGCCCTTCTCACACTGCTTTGCTGGAGATTCAGCCAGCCTCTCCAGGTCCTGTTATCTGCCAACACGACGACGGCAGCTGGCACCATGTATCCAGCTAAGCTACCTGAGTGCTTTACCTAAGCCACTCAAGGACAGATAGAAGCCAAAAGCCAATTTCCCAGAGATAAGTGGTAGCAAACAGATCAAAGCAGATTACTTAACAAATAACCAAAACCTCAAACTAAACCTAATGTACTATCTGGATAGAAGTTTAATTAGCAATTTCTCACCCTGACTGATGATAGAAGCAGTCTACCAAGTTTCCATACACAAGCTAGAAATCCCTTTACCCTGGGACCAGCACTTCCCCCAGTTCAGTCTTTGTTCCTGAGGTGTTTCCATGAGTTTTCTTGTGTGCGGAGTGAGGGCAAGAGATGGTCACACAGACCCCTGATGTAGCTTTTCCATATGGTAGGAACCCTTTGTTCCAAACTCAGTTCCCAGTCTAGTTTGTTGAAAAATACAGGTACCAAAATGGAGTTTAGTGTCATGTGGTCTGGTCACATGTCCTAGCATGCCCTGCTGCCTCATAGTATCCATGACTGATAGGCTGGCTGAAACATTCACAGGAAGGCTAAGCTCTTCTACGGTCCATTATCTTTGTTGATGAGCCATGAACACTGTCTGGCTTC